>NC_133426.1:95566666-95897500 GCF_049350105.2 Macaca mulatta | reverse complement strand
ATAAAGAACCAGGAAATACAGCTAATACTAAAATGGCAAAGGGAATTATTATATATCTAGAGACATTGTAACATAATTGCAAAACATTAAGGAAAAGGATTTTAAGTAGTTAAAAATTAAGAGTAAGGGCTTAAAAATTATAATTATACTTAAAACATACATCTCAATAATAATAAGGACAACCAGAAGACAGTATATAAAAAGTGTGAGAGAAAATAAATGTAAAAACAAAATCGTGTTCTCACAAATTATTACTCAAGAATGAGAACTAAATAAGTTTTCAAACAGCCAATTTTATTACCAAATGACCTAATCTAAAATTATTTCAATATTGCAAGAGGAAAAATTAACCCAAAATGAATATTTGTGACAAAGGAAAAAATATTAAGCAAAGAAATTTACAGACTTAACAGGGGACTCTGAACAAATAAATTATCAGTGTAAAATAATAAAAATATGATTTAACATGAATCAATGAAAAAGACGTATATATTAAAAATTCTAAAGGTTTTAAGAAAGCACAAATCTTAGACACTAGACAAAACAGAATGTAAGTGATGAGAGGCTGAATTTAGGTTAAGTGAGTTAAAAGTCTTTCTATTGTATGGAAAACACATTAAGGCATTATCTTCAGACCTTGTTATATCTGTGAGGTGAAAGGTCCTGGAAGGGGGTAACTACTAAAAAATTAGAAGTAAGGTATATAGCTCCCAAGCCAACAGAGCCAAATAAATAAATAAATAAATAAAACCTAAAATAACTTGAGTAAAAAAAGAATAAAGAAATAGATATAGAAAATTTTAAAATAGAAAGCAAAAAATAATATGTGCAAATATCTAAAAATGCCATATTTCCAATAAAAGTGAATGAGCCAAATATTTCACCTGTAAGAGAGAAATAATCAAATTTAAATTAAAATATACCTCTGCTGTATACAAAAATGCAGATGTGCAAAATTATTGATGCAATATGAAGTATGGAAAGAAAGGAAGGTGACTACATTAATATCTCACAAAATAAAATTACTAAGAAAAAGCATTATTAATAAGAGAGAGTGTCATCTCATATAGTATACAGAATAATGGATCCCAAAGATCTCCACATCCAAATTACTGGAACCTATGATACTGTTAAATTATAAGGTCAAAATTACATTAAAAATATGTTTAATGTAGTAATATTTTCCTGGATTATTTAGTTCCTCTCAATCTAATCACATTAGTCCCTAAAAGTGGAGCATCTTCTTAGGTTTTAAGCAAAATAGAGATGTGTCAAAAGAGGATGCATAAAGGGAGTTCACAAAAATGTGAAGCATGAGAAGGACTCAAACCACTGTCACTAATTTGAAGATGAAGGGGGTCACGGTTTAGAGAATATAGGTGGCCTCTGCATGCTGAGAAAACCTCCTTGGCTGACAGACAGCAAGGAAGCAGGGATTTCAGTCATATAACTATAAGAAACAGAATTTAGTCCACAACCTTAATAAGCTTGAAAGTAAACTTTTCCTGAGAATCACCATTAAGGAACATAGTCCTACATCACCTTGATCTCAGCTGAGCCTCCTGAACTTCTGACTTAGAGAAATGTGAAATAATGAATGGTCATTGTTTATGGTAATCTGTTATATCAGCAATAAATAATAACTAATAAATTTAGAATAACAAAATGACCAATCCATCAAGAAGATTTCATAATTCTGAACTTGTATGCACATAATAAAGCCACCTTTAAATACATAAAGCAAAACTTGACAGAGGTGTAGAAAAATATTGGCAAAGTCACCATTATAAAAATATATATTTTTAAAGCTAACTAATCATAGATCTTGCAAGATGGCATAGAGTTATTTCTCCCTTCTCTTATTAATAAACACAACTTTATACCCTGGAAATAATGCAAGACACAACCAAAAGAAAAAAAAAAAAAGTTCTGAAAGGTGGTAAGAAGTAGGAAAACTGGTAAGAGACTCCAGAAATAGAGGAACAACAACGAAGCAGGATGTCTTGGTCATCCCACCAAACAATGGAAGGCCTTCCAGGCCCAGGGTTTCCTGACTCCAAACCTAATAGCAAAAGGCACCCTGGTAAATTTTTTCCTCCTCGGGAAGGAATAGAAGACCCTATGACATAAAGGGATCCTGGCATCTTGGGGCAGACAATTTGATTGAGATTCTTGGCAGGAATATCTCTTCCAGGCCTGAGACTTTCCCAACCCACATGCCCAGAATCACTAGAGCAGTGATGTCTATCTAGAATCACTAGATAGAAAAAGAGACAGCGCTGAAAAATGAGAAACCTCTTCACCACAAACCCAAGGCTATATTTCCATGCTACAGGGAAATGAGGGTGAGAAGAACTAGAAAATGGGATACAGTCACAGCAAGCGTGTTTACCCACAGGCTCGAGATTACCATCTCCTGCATAGAGACATCATAGTTGATGGGCTAGTGACACAGTTACGGCAAGTGTCTCAAGGCAGAAAGCCTCTTTGCCCTGCATGCTGAAACTCTCCTCCCGTACCCAGAGATAGTTGGAAAAACCATTAGGGAAATCACATATCAAAACCATCTCCCACCAAGAGACATTCAGAAGCTCAGCTTGGAGAACCTCCCTTAGCGCCATTAGGTAGCACCAGAGGGAGCCATTGAGAATTCCAGTGGCACCACTACAAGGGCTCTTAAATTGCCCTTTGAACAGTAGCCCACAAAATAGGCTAAGACACACCTATTAAATCCATGCTGCAATAAACATGGGAGTACAGGTATCTCTTTGAGATGCTGATATCAATTCTTTTGAATATTGCCCAATAGTGGGATTGCTGGATTATATCGTAATTCTATTCATAATTTTTTCAGAGACGTCCATACTGTTTCCCATAATGGCTCCAGCATTTTGGATTTTTACCCACAGTGTATGCGTTTCCAATGTTTTCACATTTTTCACAAACACTTTTAGTTTCGTTTTTGCTGATAGCCATTCTAACAAATGTGAGGTAATATCTGATTTGCATTTCCTTGATGATCAGTATTGTTGAGCATCTTTTTATATACCTGTTGACAATTTCTGTATCTTCTTTATAGAAATATTTATTCAAGACTTTGATCACTTTTTAAAAATCTGGTTATTTGAGGTTTTTTTCTGTTCAGGTATAGAAGTAAGTTCCTTGTACATTTTGGATTAATATTAATCCCTTATCAGATACATGATTTAAAGATATTTTCTCCCTTTTCATAGGTTGCCTTTGCATTCTGCTATTTTCTTGGATGTGCAGAAGCTTTAGTTTCATTTAGTACCATTTTTTTCTTTGTTTTTATTGCCTGTGCTTTTGGTGTCATATTCAAGAAATCATTCCCAAGCCCAATGTCATGAAGATTGCCTCATAGGTTGACTTCTAGGAATTTTACAGTTACAGGTCTTATGTTTAAATCTCTAATACATTTTGCGTTGATTTTTGTTTGTGATATGAGATAAGATTCTACTTTTAAATTTTCCGCATGTGGATAACTAGTTTTTACAACACCATTTGTTGAAGAGTCTATCCTTTCCCCATTGTGTATTCTTGGCACCCTTGTTGAAGATCACTTGACCACATACCAATGGGTAGTCTTTTATCCCTCACTGCCTCCTACCCTTCCCCCTGAGTCCCCAAAGTCCATCATATCATTCTTATGCCTTCGTATCCTCATACCTTAACTCCCAGTTATAAGTGAGAAGATACGATATTTGGTTTTCTATTTCTGAGTTACTTTGTTTAGAATAATGGTCTCCAATTCCACTTATGTTGCTGTGAATGCCATTATTTTTTCCCCCCTTTTATGGCTGAGTAGTATTCCATGGTGTATATATGCCACATTTTGTTTATCTACTCGTTGGTTGATAAGCATTTAGGCTGGTTTCATATTTTTGCAATTATGAGTTGTGCCACAATAAACATGCATGTGCAAGTATCTTTTTCATATAATGACTTATTTTCCTCTGGGTAGATACCCAGCAGTGGGATTGCTGGATCAAATGATAGTTCTACTTTTAGTTGTTTAAGGAATCTTCATACCATGTTCCATAGTGGTTGTACTAGTTTACATTCCCACCATCAGTGTAAAAGTATACTGATTTCAATACATCCATGCCCATGCCAACATATATATTATTTTTTGATTTTTTTATTATGGCCATTTTTGCAGGAGTAAGTTGGTATCTCCTAGTGGTTTTAATTTGCATTATCCTGATAATTAGTGATGTTGATCATTTTTTAACACGGGATGGGACTTCTAGAGAGCTAGATTGCAGTGATTGTTATTTCTCTTCTGGGTCTAGCTACCCAGCAGAGCTACAAGTCTCCAAGCCCAATGCTGGGGAACGTCAGCAAAGAGTCCTGTGATGGGATCCATCTTCATGTCTCTCAACCATGGATACCAGCACCTCCTCTGGTAGAGGTGGCAGGGAAATGAAGTAGACTATGTGAGTCTTTGGTTGTAGATATGTTAAGTGTGCTGGCTTTCTCAAATGCTGGTTATGCTAGCAGTGAAGTTGTCACATGAGCACACTCAGGAACTCTTTAACCAGGATGTTGCAGGAAGTCAAATTAGGTATTGTATTTTACTTCCTGGGTCAGGGTTATTCTGTAATGAGTTGCTGTAGTGGCCTGTGTTCTTTGGCCTTCAGCCAAGAGGTGGTGCTTTCTGGAAAGCACCAGCTGCAGTAGTAGTGGGGCTTCTAAGCTTGCCCTAAGTTGGCTAGGGTGATTATTTTGGTTTCTAAGGAGATAGGCAGGGCTATAAAGCTCCCAAGAGTTTCTGTCTCTTGTGTTTGGCTACAAGGGCAGGTAGAGAAATACCATCAGGTGGGGGCAAGGTTAGGCAGATCTGGGCTCAGACTCTCCTTAGGCAGGGCTTGCCACAGCCACTTGGGTGATTTAGCAGTGGTTTTCTGTCCAATAGGGTTATGTTCCAGAGGGGATCTTGGTCACCTCTGCTGTGTCATATAGTTCACCGGGGAAATGGTGGATAAGCTGTAGAGAGAGGCCTCACCCAGCTTCCATGCAGTTCACAAGGCCAGTCTGGGTCCCAAAGTGCCCCATTCAGACCTTGCTCCAAGCTGTGAGCTTCCCTGCTGAGAATGCAAGCATAGCTTTCTTTTTCAGATCTTGCTTCTCCTCATCTGCCCACTTTGTCTCGGCAGCTGCTGCACTCCCACACTTTTATCTGCAGCGGCTCTTGCAAGTCCCCCAGACTCCACTGAAAAAAAATTTGTTCCCAGTCAAAACCACTACCAATTTTAGTTTGAAGTTTCCTCTGCCATGAAACCCCTCCCCAATTCTGCTGGCTGTTTTTCCTGAGGGCCTCTGTGAGGTATAGTCAAGGATGGCTTCCCTGGGCTCCAGCTGGAGACTGTGAGTATCTGTAAGGTACTGCCCACTGCTACTTCTACTTTTATATTTCACAAAACTCCCTAAGTCTGTTTCAGCCCTAGGTAAGGGTAAATCCTTCTCACATGATTTAGATTTTTAAATTCCCCAGTGGGGATGTGTTTTGGAGGTAGGTTTTCCCCATCTCACACTTCAGGAAGTCATAGCTTTTCACCTGTTTCACAGAATTTGCAGCAGTGCAATGCTTCTTTCGAAGGATCTGTGAATTATTTTCCTTTTCCATTGTTATTCTATTATCTCTTTCAATTATTTCTTCTGTAACCTATAGTACGATATTGTTCCTTTTGTTAACTTTTGGCTTAGTTTGTGTGTTTGCTTGTTCATTTATTTTTTAGTTCTTTGAGGTTAAAAACTAAGTAGTTTGTGTAGACTTTTCAAAAGACACCCTGTCATTTACAACAACATAAATGAAACTGGAAGTCTGGCTCAGAATATCAGAATGACAAATTTGTCATGCTCTCACTCATTTGTGGGAGCTAAAAATGAAAAAAAAAAAAAAACTCATTAAGATAGAAAGTAGAAGGATGGTGACCAGAGTCTCAGAAAGGTAGTGGGAGGTGAGGATGTGGCAATGATTAATGGATACAACAATACAGTTAGGTAGAATGAATAAGATCTAGTATTTGATAGCACAACAGAGTTACTACAGTCGATAATAATTTATCATATATTATTAAATAAATAAAATAGTAAAATTGCCATGTTTATAATACAAAATAAATGCTTGAGGTGATGGATACACCATTTACCCACACGTGATTACTATACATTGTATACCTGTACCAAAATATTTCATGTATCCCATAAATAGATATACCAACTATGTACCCATAAGATTAAAATTTAAACTATTGAATAAATAAAATATATTAATCACTAGTTTCTCATTAAAACCATGAACCAAGGGGTAGTAGAATGAAATATTTAAAATGTTGAAAGAAAAAACCATGTAAAGCAAAAATTCTGTATCTAGCAAAAATAAGCTTCAAAAACGTGGAAGAAATTAGGACATTCCAAAATAAACAAAAGTTGAAAGACTTTGTTACTAACAAACCTGACTCATAAGAACAGGTAAAAGATGAAATGAAAAGTCAGTAGAGAGCAAATTCAAGTCCTATGAAGAAATAAAGAATACTAGAAATGATAACTACATAGGAAAATATAAAGGTCATTATTAATGTATTTTTGGTTGGCAACTCCACTTTCTTCCTATATGATATAAAAGACAAGTAAGACAATAATAATAAATCTATATGAATTAGTACATAATAAATAAACAAAATGGCAACATAAATTAGGATAGACAGAGAGTTGCATGGGAACACAGTATTTGTATAATATTTAACCTAAGTTGGAATTAATTTAAATTAGATAAATTTAAGATGTTCATTGTAATCCTTCAGGTTACCATTAAGAAAGAAATGAGAATATGTATATACAAATAAAAGCAAGTAAATATAAAATAAACACTCAAAAATGTAAATGAGAAGGGAATCAAAATGCACACATAAAATAATTAAACACAAAAGAAGACAGTAATAAATAAATGGAAGAACATAAGAGATACACAATCTACAGAAAATAAACAGCAATATGGTAGCATTAAGTTTTTCTTTAACAGTAATTAATTTAAAACTGAATAGATAGGTTAAACTCTCCAATTAAAAGGTAGATATTAAAGAAATGTGTAAAATATACATAATCCAACTATATGTTGACTACAAGAGATTTACTTTATTGTCTCCTCAACTTTATTAAAGTATAATTTACAGATAAAAACTATATATTCAAGATATGTTACTTTATTTTCAAAAACACAAATGCACTAAAAGTGAAAGAATGGAAAAATATACTTCATGCAAATATTAATCAGATGAGAGCTAAGGTAGTTATACTAATACCAGGCAAAATCAACTTTTTAATATCTTTATATGAGACAAGTATATAATAATAAAAGTATCAATTCTTTAAGCACTTATAATCATTATAAAACATATATACACACAATAGAATCTTAAAAAAGATGTGGTCTACTTTGGGAAAAAACATCAAAGATGATATCTTTTTTTTTTTTTTTTTGAGACAGAGTCTCGCTCCATCACCCAGGCTGGAGGGCAGTGGCGCGATCAAGCTCACTGCAAGCTCCGCCTCCTGGATTCCGCAATTCTGTCTCAGCCTCCAGAGTAGCTGGGACTACAGGCACCTGGCACCACGACTGGCTAATTTTTTGTATTTTTTTTTTTTTTTTTTTTTTTAGTGGAGACGGGGTTTCACTGTGTTGGCCAGGATGGTCTCGATCTCCTGACCTCATGATCTGCCCACCTCGGCCTCCCAAAGTGCTGGAATTACAGGCGTGAGCCACTGCACCCGGCCAAAGATGATATATTTAAATATAATATTAAAGACTTCCATACTCTACTTTTAGAAATAAATACATTAAGATAGAAGATCAGCGATGAAACTCAGGACTTGAAAAATCATAAACCAAGACCTATCTGACCTACAGAGAATGCTTCATGCAAAATCAGCAGAAAACACATTTTCACAAGTGCACATGAATCTTAGTCAAGGAGATACCATCTGTTGACACAAAACAATGCTCAGTAAATTTTAAAAGATTGTAACATACAAAGTGGTTTATCTGATCACAATCGATTGAAATTAGAAGTGAACAACATAACAATAATTAGAGATGTCACAAATACATGAAAATAAAACAACACACTCTTGAATAACTATTGAATCAAAAATAATGAAAAAATAAAATTAGAAAATACTTTTAGATAAGTGAAAATAAAAACACGGCACACCAAAACTTATGTGATGCTCCATAAGTAGTACTTTACAGAAAATTAAGAACTGTAAATGTATACGTTAAAAAAGAGAAAGATCCCAGATGAATTACCTAACTTTACCCTATAAGGAACTAGAAAATGAAGAGTAAGCTGAATCAAATTATACCAAAAAGAAGAATAATATAGAGTAAAAATCAATAAAACAGATAATAGCAAAAAATAGAGAATATCAATAAAACCAAAAGTTTATTTATTTTCTGTTTAGTAATCTAAACAATTACATTTATTCGACTAGTGGACTAGTTCAGCAAAATCTATTTCCCCTGAGTGTCTAATATCACTTATCAGGTGGTGAAGTTCTGGTTATGTGTACAGTTACCTTGGTATGAGACCAGTTTTATAAGAATTCTCTTTAGCCGTTTCTAGAGCTTCAGCCCTTGAAGATATTCTTGCCTAGAATAGAGCTTCTGCCACATGAAATAGAGTAGATTAGAAATGCTTGTAGCCTGCCTCTATCAGGTACATATTATAACCCTAGACTTGGGGCACGGCACAGGGCAAGCCTCGGTTTCTTGGCTATACAAATCTGGGTCAAATGTCCCAACCTCCTTGCTGCTCTTACCAAAGGTTAGTGTATTTTCTTGACTAATTCTCCACTTATTGCATAAAGTTAGAACAATTTCCAGGGACCTGATATGATGGTTTTTATGTATTTTTATTTTCTCTAGTCTTTTCATTTTCATTCATTTAATTTTTACCTTTTGATTCTTAGCTATTCTCTTCCCTACATGTGCAGGCAAAAGTCAGATAATATGCATGTATGAATAAAAGAAATATGATATAGGTTTCAGTCAGCCATTCTTTCGAACAAGACTGTGCTGAGAGGAGGAAGGCAAGGCTGAGGCCTTGGACCTCTGCAGTGGGGCAGTTCTACTCTAACAGAGGAGTGGAGGCCCTGGAATGTGCAATTTCTTTCTTTTTAAAAAAACTTTCATTTGAGGTTCTGGGGTTTATGTAATGGTTTATTATATAGGCAAACTCTTGTTACAGGGATTTGTTGTACAGATTATTTTATCACACAGGTATTAAGCCTAGCATCCAATAGTTATTTTTTTCTCTGCCTCTCCCTTCTCCTACCCTTCATCCTCAGGTAGACCCCAGTGTCCGTTTTTCCCTTTTTTTGTGTTCATGAGTTCTCATAATTTAGCTTCAACTTATAAGTGAGAACATGTGGTATTTGGTTGTCTGTTTCTGTGTTCGTTTGTTAAGAATAATAGCCTGCAGCTCTATCCATGTTCTGGTAAAAGGCATGGTCTTCTTTTTTATGGCTGCATACTATTCCATGGTGTGTATGTACCACATATTCTTTATCCAATCTGTGATTGATGGACATTTAGTTGACTCCATGTCTTTGCTATTGTGAATAGTGCTTGCAATGAACATTTGTGTGCATATGTCTTTATGGTATATAAAATTCTCTCTGTATATCTGTATCTATATGTCTATATATCTATATATCTATTCTTCTAGGTATTAGTTCAACCATTGTGGAAAGCAGCATGGAGACTCCTCAAAACTCTAAAAACAGAACTACCCTTCAACCCAGCAATCCCATTACATGATGGTTTTGAAATAATTATTCTTATTTGTCATTGTTCCTCTAAGGACATTCTTGGAGTTCTTCATGCCACTTTTCTGGCTTATATAACATGTCTGAAATTATAACATTTAAAAAATGGGAGACAGAATGGTGGTTGCTAAGGATTAAGACAGAAAGGAGGGTGGGAGTCATGAGTTTGTTATTATAAAAGGGCAACACAAGGGATTCTTGTAATGTTAGAACAGTTGATTATTTTGACTGTGGCATGAACACACAATTTACAAATGTGATAAAATTGTATATAAATCAGCATGCACAAAAACATACAGAGGCCAGGCGTGGTGGCTCACACCTGTAATCCCAACACTTTGGGTGGCTGAGTCGGGTGGATTGCTTGAGGCCAGTAGTTCCAGACCAGCCTGGCCAACGTGGCAGAACACCATCTCTACTAAAAGTATAAAAATTAGCCAAGCTTGTTGGCACATGTCTGTAATCCAGGTACTTGGGAGGCTGAGGTGGGAGAATCCCTTGAATCTGGGAGGCAGAGGTTGCAGTGAGCCAAGATCACGCACCACTGCACTCCAACCTGGGTGACAGAGCAATACTTTGTCTCAAGAAGCAAAAAAGAAAAGAAAAAGAAAACATACACAAATGAGGATGAGCAAATCTGGGAAAATCTGACAAGATGAATGTATGTTATCAATGTCAAAATTCTGTTTGCAATGTTGTACTACAGCTTTGCACAATGCTATCAGGAAGAAACTGGGCAAAATTTATGAAACCACCTCTGTGTTATTTTTTTCCAACTGCCTATTATTCTACGAAAATATCTATAAGTATTTTAATTGTGAAAAGTGTTAAGTATTGAAAAATAGCCATAGCTATTTAAAACTAGTAGTTAACACTTGATCATGTCACTTGGTATAATTCATATCAGAAACTGGCTGATTATATTTTTCTTATGTATATTAATAGCACTTGTAATAACACCAGAAAAGTAACTTTGTTTGACTCTCAATTTTTTTCTTCTGAATATGGCAATATAACTTTAATAAAAATAATATTGAAATATTTAACAAGACAACAAAAAATGTAATTACATTGAAGAGTGCCATGGAATATAACATAAGCTTAACTTAGGAATTTTATGGCTTCAATGTATAGATACATATAAAAGTCCAAAAACAAGGTAAGTATCTAACTTAAAAACTTAAAAACCACACAGATGAAACCAAGTGAACAAGAATAAAAGAAATAATAAAGTATATAGCAGAAATTCATGAAAAATAAAGCAAAAGCTCAAAGTGAGGCTGTAGAGAAAATATTTTTGTTTACGTGCACTAGTTTTTTTGTTTTGTTTTGTTTTGTTTTTTTCTTTTAGTAAATCTTACTAAAACTTGGAATCTGAGCTTACCAACAAGTCTGGAAGTTAAATTATGGCAGATAATATAGTGAGAGACCACCTACAAGGAGTTTCCTTCTGAAAATATATATGTTGAGATTTCACAGGAGGATGAAACTTTGGATTATAGATAGATGTCCTGGGTTATAAAGTCGGAGACATTTTATAAAGACACTAGTCATATCTTTCTACTGGAAAAACTTATTTACATTACAAATTGTGAGAGTAAAAACTAAGAATTCTTTCCAAGGAGAAAAGTGTTTTTCTCCTCCTTTTATTAGGGGATGAGAAGAAACTCTCTCTTCCATATAAATGCCCAGATTTATACTTTTGATATTTTTTACCTGCTGTATTATGCACACGATGACATTTGTCTCTCATAGTTTTATGCTAGGGTTAAGCACTGAGGCAAAGGGAAACTAGTATAGCTACTATTAGGTATATAATAATAATAAAAATCCTGCCCTTATCCAGAAGCCTGGTATTTGCATTCAAGACAATATTAATATAATTATTAAAAATATAACACTAACACATTAAAAACTTAGTTCTTTGAAAAGACTGATAAAATGTTTAAACAAATAGTTAAGAAAAATAAGAATTCCAAAGAAATGCTAGTACTAATGAAAAGATATAACCACAAATAGAGAAGAGGTTTAAAAGAGAATAAAAACAGTATGAGAATACTGATGTCTATAAATTTGAAAACTCAGATGACATGGACAAATATCAAAACAAGTAGGAAACCTGATTTAGCTTAGTTTTAAAAAAATCTTCACACAAAGAAGATTGTATGGTAGGTCTAAATAATCTTCATGATCAATGCCAGATTGCTGTTTATTGGGGTCTTCTGATCATCCAAATTTTGGTGGCTTACCTAAAATTTGGTAGGGCGCTATTACAAAAATTTGAAGGGAGAAATAATTCCAATTTTATATAAACTAGTCAAAGAAATTGGAAAAATTAGATTCTTCTTCAACTATGCTATGAAAAATAATAAAATCTTAATACCAAAATGAAACTTACCATATTAAACCCATGTTACTTATGAATTTAGAAGCAAATATTCTAAATAAAATATTAGTAAACAGAACAGAATAAACCCTTAAAAATATAGTAAACCATGACCATTAAGATTAAAGAGTGATTTTATATATGCAAGTTTTCAAACATCATTTACCACTTTAAGAGATATGAAAAGAAAGTTGTATGATACTTTCAAGAGTTACAGAGAAAGATTGAAGGCCAATTCACTTAAAGTGTAAGGAACAACTGTCAAGGAAAAGTTAACAAGCAAAATTTCTTGGTCAAAATAAAAACTTAAGAGCTTTTAATGGTCATCAGACATCAGATCTCAGACATCAACAGCAATCGTCATTCATAATGTTAACCTAATAAAATTGTGCTCATTTAAATGAGGAAAAATAGAAGAATATTCTCTATCTTCACTTCAGTTCAATCATGTCTTGGAAAGCTCAGCCAGTTCACTATGTCAAGAAAAAGCAATAATGCATTATAAGCATCTGATATTATTGTAAAAATAGAAACACTAATAGAACTACAGATGCTCTGTTAGATTTAATTAGAAAGTTTAAGAAAGTAGCCAGTAAATATCATAATCTAAAAATTAATAGCAATTGTCTACTCCAATAATTAGGAAATTCACTTTAAATACTTATTTAAGGTAGCAACAATAACCCTGAAAAGATCTAGAAAAGAATAAAGTTTTATTCATTATCAACAAGAAAGATTCATATAAATAGAGAGGCATAAAAATAAATCAAATCTCCTCTCACTTATTTTTACAATCAGTGATATGACGAACAAAATTTGAACTGAATTTGAAGGGCACTTGGAAATTAATTTCTGAAATTGATGTGGGAGAGGAAGCAAAATGACATACAGATTAAACTGGTAAAAATAGTTAAGCTATTAGCACTATTTTCGGAAAGTAAATCAGCACATATAGATGTATTGCATTTCTGTACAACAGCCACAGATCTGGAAAGTATAATTTTAAAGAACTATCACTTACAATAGCAACATGCTGCTGATTCTAAAACCTATATGGAAAGAAGTGATTCTAACATAGACAATAGTATGTTGAGAAAGAAAATATTGTGGGAGAATTGAACCTTCAATATATCAAAGTACATTATAAAGTTATTGTATTTGTCAGAGTTTACCAGAGAAACAGAACCAAGTATGAGCTAGTTCATGATAATGATAATGATGATAACGATAGACAGACAGATAGATATAGATAGATAGATGATAGATATATAATAAAGACAGAAAGAAAAGAAAATTAATTATAGAAAATTTTTATGCAATAATGAAGGTTAAGACGTTCCATGATCTGTTGTGTGCAATCTGGAGACCGAGGAAAGCCAATGACATAATTCCTTCTGAATCAAAGACCTGAAAACCAGGGGAGCTGAATCCCAGTTCAAGAGCCTTAGAAGATGAAATAAGATGCCCCAGCTTAAGTAGGCAGACAGGAAGCAAGTGAAAAAGTGAATTCCTCCTTCCATGAATTAAAATGCTAATTTAACACTCAAACACCCTCATGACCACACCAAGACATTATATTTAATTTGGTCACCTCATAGCTCATCAACTTGACACATAAAATTAACCATCACAATTACTTATACGTAACATAGAAAGTAGTAGTAACACAGGAATAGATCCATTAGGAAAAGATGGACTGATTATTCAATAAATTGTTATCACACACTCAGATATCCTTATGGAAAAATCGTTCAAAATCCAAATTTTATAAGATTAATAAAAATCAACTTTGAATATATTATAGATTTAAATATAGATGACTTTTAATCTTTTAGCCATTGTATCATCAAGTTCAGAAACATTTCTGCCAATTTTTAAGTCATTGTTATAAGCTCATTACCAATAATTTGTTGAAACAAGCTACCTGTTTATATGCATCCTGGGTTTCATTGTATATGTTAATTCACTCACAATAATAATAAATAAGTTGCATCTGTAACTACTACCATGACACCCAGCTGTATACTCTTTTCTCCACCAGCTTCTGTGGCTCTTGCTCTCTACCACATAATTACTTTATTAGCCTATAAGTGTTCATCCAGCACTGACAGGTCCCAGAGGCCTGTTGCTAAAAAGAGGTACTAGTTACCCATAGGACCCATAGCAATGGTATCAGAACAGTTTCTACCTCCACCACTGTGGTCTCCATCTGTGGGAGAACACCCCAATAAACAGTAATCTGGGCTAGGCATGGTGGCTCACACCTGTAATCCCAGGACTTTGGGAGGCCGAGGTGGGTGGATCACTTGAGGTCAGGAGTTTGAGACCAGCCTGGTCAACATGGGAAAACCCCGTCTCTACTAAAAATACAAAAATTAACCAGGCACAGTGGTGTGCACCTGTAATCCCAGCTACTTGAGAGCCTGAGGCAGGAGAATTGCTTGAACCCAGGAGGTGGAGGTTGCAGTGAGTCGAGATGGTGCCATTGCATTCCAGCCTGGGTGACAGAGCAAGACTCTATCTCAAAAACAAACCAGTAATCTGGCATTGATCATATAGAACACTGAATACAATACTGTACATATTTCCCTATTCCCCCAAAGCAGCAGTGATGTTCTATTTGCCATATACATCACGCCTGATCTACCTACTCTGCTCACCTCTGGGGTTCTGTTGAGATTCTGATTTTTATGTTTTAAATGTATATCTGTCTTCCCAACTGTTGAAGCATAATTAAACTTTTGAAAAAATGTACTTACTAATGAAACAGAACAGGATGCTTTAAAAGTTAAAACGAAATATGTAAAAGGCAAAACTTTAGAACTTTCAGAAGAAAATGTAGAAGTATCTTTATGCTTTTGGGAGTAGAGATGGATTTCATGAGCTAGACCCATAAGAAAATGCTGCAACTGACTATATGACATTAAATAATTCTTTTTATTATAAACATCATAAAAGGAGACAAAAATGACAATTCACAAAGTGGGTGAAAATATTTGCAATATTTATCGCTAGAAAAAGTCATCTCTATAAATTATATAATACCTGAAAATCAAAACGAAAGGGACAACATACATAATGTTTGGAAAAAATAACAAAATCAGGAAAGGGAGTTACATAAAATAGGAAAAAAAGGTGCCAATATACACCTGAAATAATGCTGAAACTATTACTAATTAGAGAAATGTAAATCAAATCTACAAAGAAGTATTTTAGCATGTTCAAAAGTCAGCCATAAAATAATAAGTTTTAAGATGCCATGTACATGCATTGACATGTATAGATTAAAGGAAATTGCTATACACTCTTCATAAAAATGTAATTTGCACAAACAACTTAGCACACAAATTGGAATTATCTTGTAAAGCTTAAAATTCACACACTTTGACTGAGGAATTTTACTCTCAGGTGAATATCTCAAAAAATGTGTGTCTGTTTGCAAGTGACGTGTACACAAATGGTCAGGAAACCATTTGTATAATAATCAAAACCTGAAAACAACTCAGATGATGATCAATCGGAGAATACATAAATGCATTGTAGTATATGCACACAATGAATTATATTACTGCAATAATATTAATGGGGCTCATGAATAAATCTAGATAAATGTTAGAAGCACAATGAAAACCACAAATCATAAAATTGTATACAATTTTAAACTGGTAAGCTGAAGTAAATTTTCCAAAATAAGGTCTATAGATTCATCTGTAAAGTGAGGATCTACACAAAGTTTTGGATAGTGATTATTTTGACAATAAGAGGCATGGCTAGAGCCATGTAAGCTTAGAAACTTACATGTTATCATTGTATAGGAATGCTACTGAATTTTGCACGTTGATTTTGCATCCTGACACTTTGATGAAGTTGTTTATCAGATCAAGGCGTTCTTGGGCAGAGACTATGAGACTTTCAAGGTATAGAATTATATCATTGGTAAAAAGGGATAGTATGACTTTTTCTCTTCCTATTTGGATGGCTTTTATTTCTTTCTCTTGCCTGATTGTTTTGACCTGGACGTACAGTATTATGGTAAATAGGAGTGGTGAGATTGGGCATCCTTGTCTTGTTCCGGTTTTCATGGGGAATGCTTCCAGCTTTTGCCCGTTCAGTACGATGTTTGCGGTAGGCTTGTCATAGATGGCTCTTATTATTTTAGAGTATGTTTCTTCAGTGCCCAGTTTGTTGAGGGTTGTTAACATGAAGAGATGTTAAATTTTATCAAAAGCCTTTACTGCATCTATGGAGATAATCATGTGATTTTTGTTTTTTCAGTACTACTTATGTGGTGAATATCATTTATTGATTTGTATATGTTGAACCAACCATGCATCCCAGGGATAAAGCTTACTTGATTATGGTGGATTAGCTTTTTGATGTGCTGCTGGATTTGGTTTACTAGTATTCTGCTGAGGATTTTTGCATCAATGTTCATCAAGGATATTTGCCTGAAGTTTTCTTTTTTTGTTGTGTCTCTACCAGGTTTTGGTATCAGGATGATGCTGGTCTCAAAGAATGAATTAGGGAAGAGTATCTCATTCTCAATTTTTTGGAATAGTTTTAGTAGAAATGGTACACACACACACGCACACACACACACACACACATCTTGTAGAATTATGCTGTCAATCCATCTGGTCCTGAGCATTTTCTTGTTGATAGGCTTTTTACTACTGATTCAATTTTGGAAATCATTATTGCCTTGCTCAGGGATTCAATTATTTCCTGCTTCAATCTTGAGAAGTTGTAGGATTCCGAGAATTTATCTATTTCTTCTAAGTTTTCTAGCTTGTTTGCATAGAGGTGTTCACAGTAGTGTCTTAGGATTTTGTATTTGTTTTTTTGGTTTGTTTGTTTGTTTTTTGTATTTCTGTGGGGTCAGTGATATTGTCCCCTTGTCATTTCTGATTGTGTTTATTTTAATATTTCTCTATTTCTTTATTAGTCTAGCGAGCAGTCTATTTTATTAATTCTTTCAAAGAACCAACTCCTAGATTCGTCGATTTATTGAAATGGTTTTTGTGTCCTAATTTTCTTCAGTTCAGCTCTGATTTTCAGCATTTCTGGTCTTCTGTTAGCTTTGGGGTTGGTTTGCTCTCATTTCTCTAGTTCCTCAAATGGTGATGTTCAGTTGCTAATTTGGTATCTTTCTAACTTTTGATGTGGGCATTTAGTGTCATAAACTTCCTTCTTAATATGGCTTAACTGGGTCCCAGGGATTCTGGTATGTTGTACCTTTATGTTAGTTTCAAAGAACTTCTTGGATTTTGCCTTAATTTCATTATTTATCCAAAAGTCTTTCAGGAGCATGTTGTTTAATTTCCAGGTAATTGCAAAGTTTTTAGTGATTTTATTTTCAGTCTTGACTTCTATGTTTTTGCACTGTGTTCCAAGAGTGTGTTTGGTATAATTTCAGTTATTTTGCATTTGCTGAATATTGTTTTATGCCCAATTATGTGGTCAATTTTTGAGTACATGCCACGTGACAATGAGAAGAACGTATATTCTGGTTTTAGCTGGAGAATTCTGTAAAGGTCTATCAGATTCATTTTGTCCAATGTTGAGTTTAGGTCTTGAATATTTTTATTAATTTTTGGCTTCGATAATCTCTCTAATACTGTCAGTAGAATGTTGAAGTCTCTCACTATTATTGTGTCGTAGTCTAAGTCTGTAGGTCTTTAAAAACTTGCTTTATGAATCTGGGTGCCACTGTGTTGGGTGCATATATATTTAGGCTAGTTAGGCTTTCTTGTTGAATTGAACCTCTTAGTGCTATGTAATACCCTCCTTTGTCTTTTTTGATCTTTGTGGGTTTAGAGTCTATTTTATCTGAAATTAGAATTGCACTGCCTGCTTTTTTTCTGTTTCCCGTTTTTGTTTCCCCCAGCAAAGCTTTGGGACTGTGTCGTTCCAGTGTCACTCGTCCACATTATGTCATGCTGTCTGGCAGCTGTGTTTCTATAGAGCTCTTATGGAAATTACATTTAGTTTTTCAAAATATAAAATAGAATAGAAAATATAAGTGAGGCTAGAGCTGCATTTGAGTAAATGTTTTTATCTACACAATTCACATTACAGTGCAGGAAAATTCAGCAGCCTATCACATAATAAACTTAACAAATGTAACTGAATCATCCAGATAATTCTGGGTAAGGTATTTGTCTCTCCTCTTATCTTCAAATGCTACTAAAAAGTAGAAATAACTATTATACTTCTAACTAATAAATCTAAAAATTATAAATGACTGAAATTAGGATAAAAGGAACTTTTGCATCTCACATGTAATGATCTAGGAGGATAGTACAATGTATTTATCACAATGAAGGGCATTCTGTGCAAAAATTAAGAGAAACAAATGGGACAGTCTACCATCATCCCCACTTTCTTTCAGGGGGAATATATAATGAGCTAAATAAATCTTAAGAGATCATATACAACCTTAATATCACAGATTGGATGGAATGATAAGATCACCAAGGTGTTGCTGTGTGCTGTGTGTGAAAATCTGAACTTGATTATCAAATGTCAATTAATGTACTTGGTACAAAAGGAGGTATGATTTTTCTTCCATTAGAGCAACTTAATTACGTTCATTTTTTAAAAGGTGTGCATATACTTTCAATACAATATTGTCTGGGAGAAGCTATTCATTCAGATCTTTGTATTATTTTAATATTATAATTATAACTAATTATAATGATAACCTTTCTACATATAGAATTATTTGGTTATTTAAAATCTTAATAAATGTACATTTTTCCTATGATGTGCCACAAAAGATAATAAATGAGAAAGAATTATGCTGAGCATAGAGCTGGAATCCCGGTGAGTACCATAAAATGTAGTTTTTCTTAAAAGAAGAATCAGTCTAAACAAAGAAATTACCCCACCGCCAAGGAAGAGGGCTTTCAAATTGCCTATCCAGCAGCATTGCATAATTGCTATGAATCGCTCATTCTCTTTTATTATGAATGGGAAATTTTTATTGTCATGATTTTGTTCCATGATTTTGTTTCACGTAAAAAAATATATATTGTCCTAGATTCTGGCTTCACAGATTTATCTTTTAAAGTTATTCCTAAAAGAATATATATAAATTGTATGCAATTTCCTATATATATGTTATACTCCTCAATGAAAGCTGAAATTTTAAAAAGAGGAAAATAGAAAAAAATGGAATTAGAAATAAGTCAACATATATCTACAAAAATGATGCCAGTAGATCTACAGAATTATTTTAAATCTATATGCAGTGTTCAGAGGTTTTACCAAAACCACAAGTAAAACAGTACAAAATAATATGGCAGTCAAATATTAATTAAAAAAGGGCTACTTTGGTTGTATTAAAATCAGGTAAAATAAATTTCAAGGCCCAGTGAACAAGAGATGATGGGGTTCAGTTTGTCAGGAAGATATTAATGTAATAGCTCTAACCTTACAGACAGACTTGTATGATATACATTCATGCATGTACATATATACCTATATCTATATTTATATAAATATATAGTTATAGATATATACAGATGACCCCTACTTAACTGTGGTTCAACTTATGATTTTTTGACTTTATGATGGGTTTATCTGGGTGTGACCTCATTGTAAATCAAGGAACAGCTGAAATTATGATAGTTCAACTTATGTTTTTTTTTTTTTTTTAACTAACAATGTGTTTATTGGGGTATTAAATGTATTGTGATTTCCAACATTTTTGAGCTATTATGAGTTTATCAGGACATAAATCTATCATAAGTCAAGGAGCATCTGTATATGTGCAAAATATGCTGAAAATTACCACGTCAGTGAGGATTTAAAAACATATGTTTCAGTAATTGATGGGTGAAACAGGTAAAAATTATGACGAAGAATATTTGGGTAACATATACTAAGAATGATCAAGTGACTATATATAGAACACTATACCAAAGAATGGACGAATATACAGTTTCAAGAAACAGGAAACATTCATGAAAATCAAAAATATAATAGGAAATAGAGCAAGTCCCAGTGGTTTTCCAATATTAATTTCATACACATAATAATCTCTAACTACAATGTTATTAATTTTTAAATAATACAAAGATAACTCACAATACCATAACCTTGGAAATTTAAAAACACTTTTCTACATAAATTAATGCTAAATAAAAAATCCCAGTGGGGAATAGGTGATCTTTAGAATTGAAGTAAATAAAATAATATTACATATCAATAATCATGGGATGCATTTAAGGCAAAAAGTGAAATAATTCTGATATTACAAGCTTAAATTTGAACAATTCTTACAGATTTTTTTTAACTGAAGTCAATCCTGAAATTTTAAATGGAAGTATAGTCAAGGAACCAAAGGCCAAAGAGCCAAGTATAACCCAGAAGAAATAAGATATGAAAATTTACTATAACAGTGATTAAAATTTACTATCAAACAATTTCAATTAACACTGCATGGTGTGTGTACAAGGATTGAAAGCTGATAACACGTTAGGGAGTCAAGAAATGGAGCTGCAAAAATATGAACACTCAATATTTTATAGAGGTAAAAGTATAGACTAGTCAGTCAGTGGCCCTGAGATAAGGACTTATCCAGAAACTATAAAGCAAGCAAAATAGTGTATCTGTCATGACATATGCAAAAGTTAATTTCCAATATATCAGCAACTTAAATATGGAAGACAAATTTTAAAACTTCCTAAAGAATATAAATGGAGGGTTTTTTTTTTTATCTATAGACGATTTTTAAGAGAAATAACATAAGTAAAAGAAACTATTAAGTATTGATAAGTTAATCTATTTTGAATTGTGGACTTTTCATCATCAAAAGATGCCATAAAAAGAATTTTCACTTTGAAAGCAGATCTTTGCAACATAAGAAACTGGTATAGGATTGATGTCCATAATATATTAAGAAATTCATATAAACAAAAAGTCAAACCACCCAATTAAACTGTAGGCAAAAGATGCAAACAGGTATTTCATGGAAGAGAAAATCTGAATAGCAATAACATGTAAAGGTGAACATCTTATAACCGAAGCAGTCATTCCATTTTGGAAACAAATAATTATTCTTTCTTTTACAATACCTAACTGTGTGCTTGCTTAAGAATTCCAGGAACTAACCCCAAGATAAAACCAAGGCTGAGAAATGTTCTTACTGGAAAAAAAAAAAAAAAATACTGAGCAGTTAATCTTCAATCTTATTAGAGGTTGGATGATGCCAGCTACACCTCTTGATGCCCATTCCTTATGATAGTCATTGGAAAAAGACATTCTGAAATGCACAGATAACTCCTGCGCATAGTTTCCCAAGCCCTTTCCCCTTTAAAACCCCTTTGTCCAGGCCAAAAATCTTGAGATGGTCTTTGCTGTGTAACTCCACCATCTCCTTGGATTGTTAGCTCCTGAATAAACCTGCTTTTTACTTCCACCAATGCTTGCCTCTCAAGTTTTGGCTTTCAACTGGCAAACAACTGAACCTGAGTTCAGTTACAATCTCATTACTAATCAGGAAATTAAAACCACTGTGTAATACATTTACAATCTGATTTAAAGCATTACCCAATCATGTGAAGCCAAGGGAGCCATGGAGATGTAAAATGTTACAACTGTTTTAAAATGCAAGTTAGAAATATCTTGGCAAAGTAGAATTTCCGAACAGCTGATGCTTAAACAGCTCCATATCCAAATATGTACATTAAATAATAAATATTCAAACTGATGTATGCTCTAATGTGCCTCAGAGGTAAACTCAGACAGATCGTCAGTTTCTACACATATTTCCTCCAAATACTGACCTCACTGAGAAGTCCCTGTTTCCGCTTTTGCAAGTCCTCAATCATAGTTTCCAATCTCCAGTTTAACAAAACAGAGGCAGCCATTTCTCCTGTCTGGAACATTGTAATAGTACATTAGAGTGTACCAATCTAGGTTCTGAGGAAGATTTTGATTGTGAAAGCAAACTAAAAAGATGTGTCAAAAAATTGCCTTTATTTCACCTAAGTACAAAACTACTATCAAACATTTTTGTCTCTTTCAATCAATCACTCTATCAATCATCTATTGATGTGCATACTGTATCTACCTAGGAATCTTTAAAAAGTAGATGTTTAATGGGCATCTTAAGCTTTATTGGAGTTCAAAACTGAAATTATTCTTATTGGTAATGCAAGTAATTTTTGGCTGATTCTTAGCATGAGAACTATTTTGTCAATTAGAGTATAATAGACATTTTCCCAAATTGTATGAGATAAAGCTATAGCTTTAAGGGGTTGAGGGAAACACATTTTACTGACACATTTATAGTATGCTAGAAATTAAATATTTTTGCAATTCTTTTACATAAAAATATTTAGACACCAACCTAAACATGTGAAGTGGACATAGTTTTTCTCAGTTTTATTAAAGATAAAAGCTTGAAGATGGCTTCTGAAGAGATACTCCCATGTTCAATAGAAAATGTGCACAGAATGTCCATAGCATCA
The DNA here is from genome assembly GCF_049350105.2 of Macaca mulatta. NCBI lineage: Eukaryota > Metazoa > Chordata > Mammalia > Primates > Cercopithecidae > Macaca > Macaca mulatta. Next base: position 95,874,787 of record NC_133426.1, on the reverse strand, counting down.
TTATTTGTAACAGGAAAAACGATAGAAATAACCAAAATAACCACTAGCCAGGGGATACATAGATATAATTGTGCTATTTTCATATGGTAGAGAACTGCAGAGCAGTTAAAATAAATAACCTACATATATATCAAGAATATGGATTAATACATCTTGCAGATATTAAGTAAACTGATAACAAAATCAACAGTGTTATATAGGCTGATTTCAGGAAAGCTGCTCTTTCCAGGGATGTTGAGGGGAATGAGATTCATGAAAGCAAATTAAACATCTCAAGACTATGAATAATCATCTATTTTTTTAAAAATCATCTGATTGTTAAATGGTTGTAGGTTTTATGATCCTTTTAAATGGTTAAAAGCTACATATGATTTGATGATGTGTCACACACATATCAACACACACATACATATATCATATACCACACAGAAACACACGCACACATACACACACACACACACACACACACACAGAGTCATATATAATGATAAAACTTTCTACCAGAAAAGCAACCTCTGAAAAATGTAAAGAGATTTGAAAGTATTATGTACATGTATACTATGGTCAATATGGAAAGGCATTCTGTTATTTTAAACCCGCAGGCACAGCTTAAATCATGTTTTTATTTTATTTAATTCAGAAAAAGTAACTAGTTTTTGAAATTGCTATATTTGGTTTGATGCTAAAAAAAAGAAGTGGGAACAGATGCAAGTAGTGTCTGTGGTGAAATCACTCAGAAAGAGTGAGCAAAATATGTTTAACATTCTTCTGAAAAAGGGAATGCCAAAATAATTCTGTCACATGGCTCCCAATTTTTAAAGATGGCAAAATATGACTATTCATTAGGAAGAATAGGGTTTCTCAATCTGGGCATTACTGGCATTTTGAGTTAGATAATTATTTGTGGTGGGGGGCTGCCCTATGCGTTGTAGGACCTTTCACAGCATCTGCTTACTAACACCATCCACACAGTTTTGACCATTGAATATATCTCCATAAATAACACATCTTCTGGAGAATGGGGGTGTGCAAGATCACCATAGTTAAAAACCCCTGATCTAGTGTTAGGGAAATAATGGGATATATACACACACACACAAACATATATATAATATATATAGCATACAGATATATATTTATATTCAATATAAATATTCTGATATAAATATGCATATTTTTAATATATTCCAATTAATATACCTAATTGAATATAAATATACATTGAATCACCATTGTTTATGACTGTTGTTGAGAATGCCACTGGGAATCATGCTTTTGAAGGTCATGTAGGCAACATGTAAAAACAGTCTTAATCTATATCTCTTGTCCCAGAAATTCAACTTTCAGAAAGGAAGAAATAATAAATGATTAATAGCAAATGTTGATGTCAATCTAAATCTCCATAATAGAAAAACGGTTAAACTGATCATTGGTAAAGCCACATAGTGGAAAACTAAACAATATTTCAGTTAATTGCATTTAAAGACACGAAAATAGCGTATAATATACAATAGTCCCTTTTGCCATGTTACCTGACATACTCACAGATTTGGGGGATTAGGTTATGTGCATCTTTTGAGAGCATTATTCTGTCTACTGCACAAACCCAGAACTCATCACTGTTTTACAAGGTAAAAACTTGAACATTAAAGCAAATATTACAACTCAACTTCGGCTCTTTGAGGCAGAGACCAGAACTAAATGCTTATTTAATAAAAAGTGCACCCAGATGTGATTTTGTTAAAAGTAATTAAAATCACAGAAAACATACCTTACAAAACACAAACAGAAAATAAAATCCAAAAGAAGATAGCAAAAATACCAGAAAGTATAATGGCTATTTGTCATGCTTACAAATCAATAATAGAAGCTTTGTATCATTAGTATTGCTTTAAGAGTAGTTATGCAAAATTATTTGTTATAAAAGGAGCTCTTCTGTATAACTTTCGTTGTCTTTTAACAGAGCATCCACATTTGCTTTTTGCATTGTTACACTACTTCAATAGTGTCTCCAGATAGCTCTAAGAAAAATGGTTGTCAGCTGGGCATGGTGACTCACGCCTGTAATCGCAGCACTTTGGGAGGCCGAGGCAGGCGGATCACGAGGTCAGGAGATCCAGACCATCCTGGTTAACACGGTGAAACCCCGTCTCCACTAAAAAAATTAGCTGGGTGTGGTGGCAGGCACCTGTAGTCCCAGCTACTCGGGAGGCTGAGGCAAGAGACTGGCGTGAACCCAGGAGGCTAGGCTTGCAGTGAGCTGAGATCACGCCACTCACCACTGCACTCCAGGCTAGGAAACAGAGCGAGACTTCATCAAAGAAAAAAAAATAATAAAAGAGAAATGGTTGTCAACTCCAGGTTCCAAGATTCCAAGATACCATGTAATGTATCAATAAAATGCTACAATCAAATGAATAACAAGTTTAGCCAATATTTCCTTCTGATAAATTACTAACAGATTTTCTTAAATTGTGTTCCTGATTTTTAAAATCTTAGGTAAAAATATAAAGTAATTTTGCTTTCAATGTCAAATTGGTAAGTTTAATAAATAATTTTACATTATCCTTGAATGTGAATTTAAGAACATATTATTTCAAGCAGATATTACCATTATGATACTAAGAGAATTATGATAGTTATATTACATATGCATTAAACATTTTCCACAAGGTCAGTCTGAGAGTCTGTAACAAACATAAGATATTCCAGATTATCCTGCTTGCATGACCTTCTTTTTCATAATTTTTAAAAGTTCTAGCCTATTAAATGGGATGCATTTAATAAACAGATTTCCAAAAAGTTATTTCTTAGTAGCATGTTGAAATAGCTAAAGTGAACTTTAAATTTTCTGAAATTCTATACCACTTTGAATTATTTTGTTTTTTAACTGTGAAAGTGGTCTGGCTCAGGTTAAATAGATAAATGGATGATAAAACAAGACACAATGATCTATTGCCTACAAGAAAAGCACTTCACCTTTAATGGTACGCATACACTGAAAACAGACATGGAAAAAGATATTCTATGCCCGTGGACCAAAAAAGAGCAGGAGTAGTTATATTAGACAAAACAGATATCAAGACAAAAACTGTAAGAAGAGACATGAAAGTCATTATATAATTATAAAGGGGTCAATTCAGTAAAAGGAAATGATGATTGTAAATCCATCCAACACTGGAGCACTCAGATATATAATGCAAACATTATTAAAGCTAAAGAGAGATATATAACCCAATAAAATATTAGCTGGAGACTTCAACACCACCCCACTTTCAACATTGGACAGATCTCCCAGACAGAAAATCAACAAAGAAACATCACATTTAATCTACAACATAGCCCCAATAGACCTAAAATATATTTAAAGAACATTTCATCTAATGATTGCAGAATACACATTATTCTCCTCAGCATATGGATCATTCTCAAAGATAGATTATATGTTAAGTCGCAAAAGAAGTCTTAAAACATTCAAAAACTTAAAATACTATCATGCATCTTCTCTGACCTCAATAGAATACAACTAGAAATTAATAACAAGAGGAATTTTGAAACTATACAAATAATGGAAATTAAATAATATCCTCCTGAATGCCCAGTGGGTCAATGAAGAAATGAAGAAGGAAATTGTGAAGTTTCTTAAAACAAATAATAATTGAAATACAACATCTGAAAAACTATAGGATATAGAAAAGCAGTGCTAAGTTGGAAATTTATAGCTACAAGAGTCCACATAAAAAATTTCAAATACAAAACATAATGATGCATCTTAAAGAATTAGAAAAGCAAGATCAAACTGAACCCCAAATTAGAAAGTAAGAAAACATAGAGATCAGAGCAGAAATAAATTAAATTTAAATGCATACAACAATACCAAAGGTCAATGAAAGAAAAAGTTGATATTTAGAAAAGATAAAATTAACAAAACCTTACCTAGCCTAACTAACAAAAAATGGAGAAAACTCAAATACATAAAATCAGAGAGGAAAAAGGTGACATTACAATTGATAACACAGAAATTCAAAGAACCATTAGTGGCAATGATGAGCAAATCTATTTCAATGAATTGGAAAATCTAGAGGAAACTGATAAACTCCTATGCTTATATAACCTAGCAAGTTTGAACCACGAAGAAATCCAAAACCTGAATAGACCAATAACAAGTAACAAGATCAACGCTATAATAAAAAGGCTCCTAGAAAAAAAGAAAAAAAAAAAAAAAAAAAAAGCCCAGGACCTGATGGCTTCACTGCTGAATTATACCAAACATTTACATAAAAGCTAATACAAATCCTACTCAAAATATTCAAAAAATACAGGAGGAGGGAATACTTCCAAACTCTTTCTATGAGGCCAACATCACACTGATACCAAAACCAGACAAAGAAACATCAAAATAAAGAAAACAGAGGCCAATATCTCTGATGAATAATGATGCAAAAATTCTCAAGTAAATACTGGCAAGCCAAATACAACACCACATTAAAAAAATCACTCATCATGACCAAGTGGGGTTTATCCCAGGGATGCAAGGATAGTTCAACACACACAAATCAATCAGTATGATACATCTTATGAACAGAGTGAAGAACAAAAATCATATGATCATTTCAATTGATACTGAAAAGCACTGGATAAAATTCAACATCTCTCTATGTTAAAAACCCTCAAAAACTGGATATAGAAGGAACCTACCTCAAAATAAAGCCACAGGTGACACATCCACAACTACTATCTTACTAAGTGGGGAAAACCTGAGAGCTTTTTCTCTAAAACCTGGACAGGGATGCTCACTTTCACCACTGTTATTCAACATAGTAATAATGGAAGTCCTAGCTAGAGCAGTCAGACAAGATAAAGAAATAAAGGGCATTCAAATTGCAAGGGAAGAAGTCAAATTAACCTTGTTTGCAGATGCTATAATCTTATATTTGGAAAAAACCTAAAGACTCTACAAGAAAACTACTAAAACTGATAAACAAATTCAGCAAAATTTCAGGATATGAAATCAACACAAAAATCAGGCTCATTTCTATATGCCAACATGAACAACGTGAAAGAGAAATGTAAAAACGAATCTCATTTACAATAGCCACACATAAAATTAAATACCTAGGAATTTACTTAACCAAAGAAATGAAACATGTCTATAATGAAAACTATAAGATACTGAAAAAATAAATTGAAGAGGGAACAAAAAAATTGAAATATATTCCATGTTCATGGACTGAAGGAATCAATATTGTTAAAATGTCCATAAGACCAAAAGCGGTCTAGAGATTCAGTGCAATCCCTATCAAAATACCAATGGCATTCTTCACAAGAAGAGAAAAAAAATCCTCAAAATTATATAGAACCACAAAAGACCCAGAATAGCCAAAGCTATCCTGAGCAAAACAACCACCACCCCCGCTCCCCGCCCCCACACAAAAAACAAAACAAAACAAAAAACCCTGGAGGAATCACATTACCTGAGTTTAAATTAAATAACATTACATAAGTTATAGTAACCAAACAACATAGTAGCACTGGCAAAGAAATAGACATATGGACCAATGAAATAGAATAAAAAACTCAGAAACAAATCCTCACACTTACAGTGAACTCATTTTCAATGAAGATTCCAAGAGTATACATCAGAGAAAAGGTCTCCTCAATAAATGTTACTGGGATAACTGTATATTCATATGCAGAAGAATGAAACTAAACCTGTATGTCTTGCAGTATACAAAAATCAACTCAAAATGGATTAAAAACTTAAATCAAAGACCTCATAATATGAAACTCCTAAAACAAAACATTGATGAAACTCTCTAGGATATTGCTCCGGGCAAGAAATTCTTAAACAGTACCCCACAAGCACAGGCAATGAAAGCAAAATTGGAGAAATGGGATCACATTAAGTTAAAAAACTTTTGCATAGCAAAGAAAACAATCAACAAAGTGAAGAGACAACCCATAGAAGGGGCAAAAATATTTGCAAACTACCCAACTGTCCAGGAAATAATAGCCAGAATATATAAGGAGCTCAAACACCTCCATAGGAAAATAATATTAATCTAATTTAAAGATGGGCAAAGTATTTGAATAGACATTTCTCAGAGGAAGACATACAGATATTTTGTTTGTTTGTATTTTGTTTTTTTGAAACGGAGTCTCGCTCTGTCGCCGAGGCTGGAGTGCAGTGGCGCAATCTCCACTCACTGCAAACTCCGCCTCCCGGGTTCACGCCATTCTCCTGCCTCAGCCTCCCGTGTAGCTGGGACTACAGGCGCCCACCACCTCGCCTGGATAATTTTTTGTATTTTTAGTAGAGAAGGGGTTTTACAGTGTTAGCCAGGATGGTCTCGATCTCCTGACCTCGTGATCTGCCGTCTCAAACAGGCATATGAAAATGTGCTCAACAACATTAAACATTAAATAAATGCAAATCAAACTACAATGAGATATTATCTCACTCCAGTTAAAATGGCTTTTATCCAAAAACAGGCAATAACATATGCTGCAAGGTTGTAGAGAAAAGGAACTGTTGTACATTGTTGGTGGGAATTTACATTAGTATAACCACTATGGAGAACAGTTTGGAGGTTCCTCAAACTAAAATTGAGCTACCGTACAATTCAGCAATCCCACTGCCTGGTTTATACCCTAAAGGAAAGAAATAATTAAATCAAATAATTAAATCAAATAATTAAGCAATAATTAAATCAAAATAATTAAATCAAATAAATTAAATCAAATATCTGCACTCCCATGTTTATTGCAGCACTGTTCATGATAGCTGTGATTTGGAAGCAACCTAAGTGCCCATCAACAGATGAATGCATTAAGAAAATGTAGCGTTTATACACAATGTAGTACTATTCAGACATTCATCATTCACCTACGATAAACTCCTATTTTTTGTGTTTTTTTAAGAGATGGGTTCTCACTATGCTACACAGGCTGATCTTGAATTCCCAGGCTAAAGCGATCCTCCTGCCTGCCTAAAATTCCCAGCATTTATAGGTATGAGCTACCATACTGGGTCACAGCTAACTTAAAAAACAAAACAGACAAACAAACAAACAAAAAACTTAGGAGATACACAGGAATATAAAAACCTGCTTCTTTTTTTACCAAGAATATTTTACATATTATACCTTGTCTTCAGATTCAAAGAAATATATTATTATAAGGCATATTTCAATCCGAATTATCTTTTTTAACATTTAAATCATGAATGAACTCTCATTCACAATTGCTACAAAGAAAATAAAATACCTAGGAACACAACTTACAAGTGATGTGAAGGACCTCTTCAAGGAGAACTACAAACTGCTGCTCAAGGAAATAAGAGAGGACACAAACAAATGGAAAAGTCATTGACAGGAAGAACCAATATTGTGAAAATGGCCATACTGCCCAAGGAAATTTATAGATTCAATGCTATTCCCATCAAGCTACCATTGACTTTCTTCACAGAATCAGAAAAAGTTGCTTTAAATTTCATATGGAACCAAAAAAAGCCTGTATAGTGGCAAGAAGAACAAAGCTGGAGGCATCACGCTATCTTACTTCAAACTGTACTACAAGAGTACAATAACCAAAACAGCATGCTACTGGTGGAAAACAGATATATAGACCAATGGAACAGAACAGAGGCCTCAGAAATAACACCACACATCTACAACCACCTGATCTTTGACAAACATGACAAAAACAAGCGATGGGGAAAGGATTCCCTATTTAATAAATGGTGTTGGGAAAACTGGCTAGCCATATGCAGAAAACTGAAACCGGACCCCTTCCTTAAACCTTATACAAAACTTAACTCAAGATGTATTAAAGACTTAAATGTAAGACCTAAAACCATAAATATCCTAGAAGAAAACCCAGGCAATACCACTCAGGGCCTAAGCATGGGCAAAGACTTCATGACTAAAACACCAAAAGCAATTGCAACAAAAGCCAAAATTGACAAATGGGATCTAATTAACCTAAAGAGCTTCTGCACAGCAAAATAAACCATCATCAAACTGAGCAGGCAACCTACAGAATGCGAGGACATTTTTGCAATCTAGCCATCTGACAAAGGGCTAATATTCAGAATCTACCAGAAACTTAAACAAATTTACAAGAAAAAAAACAACCCCATCAAAAAGTGAGAGAAGGATATGAATGAGAGTTATCAAAAGAAGACATTTATGCAGACAACAAACATGAAAAAACCTCATCATCACTGGTTATTAGAGAAATGCAAATCAAAACCTCAATGAGATACCATATCATGCCAGTTAGAATGGCGATCTTTAAAATGTCAGGTAACAACAGATGCTGGAGAGGATGTGGAGAAATAGAAACGCTTTTACACGGTTAGTGGGAGTGAAAATTAGAACAACCATTGTGGAAGACAGTGTGGAGATTCCATCTAGAACCAGAAATACCATTTGACCCAGCAATCCCATTACTGGGTATATACCCAAAGGATTATAAATCACTCTTCTATAAAGGTACATGCACACGTGTGTTTATTGCGGCACTATTTACAATAGCAAAGACATGGAACCAACCCAAATGCCTATCTATGATAGACTGGATAAAGAAATTGTGGCACATATTCACCATGTGAATGGCTGTGCCACACAGTATGGCTGAATACTATGCAGCCATAAAAAAGAATGAGTTCATGTCCTTTGCAGGGATATGGATGAAGCTGGAAGCCATAATTCTCAGCAAACTAACACGGGGATAGAAAACCAAACACCGGGAGTTGAACAATGAAGACACATGAACACAGAGATGGGAACATCACACACCAGGGCCTGTCGGGGGATTGGGGGAAAGGGGAGGGATAGCATTAGGAGAAATACCTAATGTAGATGACGAGTTGATGGGTTCAGCAAACCACCATGGCATGTGTATACCTATGTAACAAACTTGCATGATCTGCACATGTATCCTGGGTAAGGGTGTTTTTGAAGAAGAATTGGTATGTGAGCAAGTCAACTAAGTGGGGAAATTCCACCCTCAACATGGGTAAACACCATCCAATTGACTAAAGGCTCTTGTAAAACAAAAAAATGTAGAAGAGCCAGTTATATTTTTCTCTCTTTTGGAGTAGGCCACCCTTCTGTTGCCCTTGAGCATCAGAACTCTAGGTTGTTTGTCCATTTGACTCTGGGAATTGCACTAGCAGTCTCCTGGGGCTCTCTTGTCACTGGACTCAGATTGAGACTTCCATCATTGGCTTTCTCGGTTCTTAGACCTTCCAAATTGGACTGAGCATGCCAGTAACTTCTCGGGGTCTTCAGCATACAGATGATCTAGTGTGGGACATCTCAGCTTCCATAATAATTTGAGCCAATTTCCCTAATAATCCCCTCACATATATTTATTTTCCTATCTATCTATCTATCTATCTATCTATCTATCTATCTATCCATCACCTATCTTTCTATCTATTTATCTTTTGGTTCTGTATCTCTGGAGAACTTTGACAAATACAGAACCATAAGTAAAACATTTTTGTGTATCTATTAAAGAAATGATTCCTGAAAATGTATTCCTATGACCAGGTCTAATCTTTAAAGTTTGTATTAGCCTATTAATAGAGCTGACATCACCACAATTTAAAACTTCTTAATAAGTTGGAATCACTCATACTTTTCTGTATAATTAGAAAAGTGTTCATTGAAGAAATGATTCACTCAGTAGGATAAACTGCCCACACCTGGATGGAACAACAGGCATACAATAGGCAAGATAATATAATGGAGTTGCAGCAAAACAGAACACAACACCTATATGGATTAAGGTGGGGAAAGGGGTAGTTTCCAGAAAAATAGTTTATTTTCCCCTAAAGATAAAATGGGGATGTGAGATTAGACCAGAAAATAGAATCTGTCTACTACAGCTTGTCATATCATTTGTGGATGAAATATGAAGAATGACATCCAGGTCATTAGCTTAAGTGAATAAGCCAGGTCTGCAAGACAAACTTTGCATGTTCTCACTTATTTGTGGGAGCTAAAAATGAAAACCATTAAACTCATAGAGATAAAGAGTAGAAGGATGGGTACTAGAGGCTGGGAAGGGTAGTGGGAAGATTGGGGCAGAGTGAGGATGGTTAATGAGTACAAAAAATAGTTAGATAGGATGAATAAGATCTAGTATGTCATAGCACATCAGGGTGACTATAGTCAATACTAATTTATTTTACATAGAAAAATAACTAGAAGTGTAGAATTAGATTGTAATACAAAGAAATAAAAAATGCTTGAGGGGATGGATACTCCATTTAACCCGATGTGATTATAATGTATTGTGTGCTGGTATTAAAATCACTCACGTGCCTTGTAAATATATACACCTACTATGTGCCCACAAAAATTAAAAATAAAAAAAAATATTTTAAAAGATCAAAATGGTAAAAGTGAATGTGTCTCAAAAAGCCTAAGAGTAGGAGATCGAGGAACCCATAACATAAACATCTATTTTGCTTTGATAATTTTGTTACCAGCTAACATCCTGGACCACATGTATAATGTAAAGACATAAACTAAATCTGAAAACATTTCTCTATCCAAGCAAAATAAAGCAAACACATGAGGAAATAAAACCCCTACCTAACTGTAATAAAAAGACCAAAAAAGTTTCCAAAACTTTCTAAAATATATGATTTTATTAAATGTTCTATTGAATTAAAAGAAGGAAATTGAACAAAAGGGCAGTATTGCTCCTACAAAGTGCTCTCCAGTTTTTATTTTAAACTATGACTCAGAAACAAATTAAAGATGCAATTAATCATATTCAAAGTCAAAGAGCATAACCATAGCTGACGCTATTTTATTTTTTTCTTTCCGCCCCCTCCGTCTTGATAATGCCATGACAACTCATATCAAGTGGAAAATGTTTTGAATATAGTGAGCATGCACACAGTAGTAATGCTTTAATTATCTTAATGAGTGCAAAATTTTTCTTATTACAGACAAGGGAACAAAATTACTTTTTACAGATTTACAACTGAGAACAATGAGAAAGTTAATGAGCTATTTCTGAGAAAATGCATTTTAAAGAATAATATTCTGGATTCTCATAGATGTAAAAGGCATCTGTCACAAATTTCCAGTATCTTGAAAATGTGTCAGAGTCATTGAGAAATCATATTATTTATATTTAGGCCTAATGGAAAATTATCATATGCCTAATGTTGCCTGTGATACTATATGTAATGTAAAGAGAACACACTTGCAAATTAATTAATATGTCACAATTATCTTTGTGAAGACACAGTCAGGTCTAATCAAGCTTAATGCACATATCAGATTACACATATCTGATTATAAATTAATCTTTAGATGTAGGACAAATGACTACCAAATGGCAGTGTAAGTATGGCACACAGGACATGAATATTAATGAGAACTAGTTGTACTTATCTCTCAATAACATCTAAATAGGAATGTGATTGCAGACCTTGAGCGGTTGTAGTCCCTTTCTACTACAGAAAAGAAAATAAATGCAGTGGACTTTTAAAAATGTCAGTAAACCCGGCTTTCAAATGTATAATTTACTATTTTATTGGCCGCTTATAAATGGATAATGATAAGCTTCTGGCTGAATGCAAGCTTATAAATGCAGGATCAAAAATGGGGAGAATGCCATAAGATGATAAATGTATAATTTTATGGTACTAATTTTCCTCTAAGTAATTACAGTAGAAGTAAAAAAAAAAAAAAATACAACTATAGTGTTAAAATGTGAATAGAAATTTTGATATTCTGCTTGTGCAGAACAAGATTTTTATAGGAAAAGAATCTTTGGAAATATAATCACTCATACTTCTGTAACAATGCAGGATCAGCAATACTAAGATTGCTGCTTAGGTTGGATGGCTTCAATGGGTAATAATTTTCATATTTTTTACTATTTGTTTTTTTGATATATTCCTAAATCTCAAGCACCTATGGATTAGCTAGTCATGTTAATCAACGGTCATGAATATCGAAATATTTTCTCTTAGTATTTTGATGGAGCTATTAATACTTTTGTTCGGCCCGGCGCGGTGGCTCAAGCCTGTAATCCCAGCACTTTGGGAGGCCGAGACAGGCGGATCACGAGGTCAGGAGATCGAGACCATCCTGGCTAACACGGTGAAACCCCGTCTCTACTAAAAAAAAAAAAAAAAAAAAAACTAGCCGGGCGAGGTGGCGGGTGCCTGTAGTCCCAGCTACTCGGGAGGCTGAGGCAGGAGAATGGTGTGAACCCGGGAGGCGGAGCTTGCAGTGAGCCGAGATCTGGCCATTGCACTCCAGCCTGGGTGACACAGCAAGACTCCGTCTCAAAAAAAAAAAAAAATACTTTTGTTCTTAATTGCTCACATATTTTTAAATACGAAAACAAATATGTATATACATACGTGTGTGTGTGTGTTTACATATATAACTATTTTGGTACTAATGAACATTGTCACAAATAAATTGTAATTGCATAATAGAATTAATGATTTTATTAGTGTTTTATTTATTATACTGAATATAGTTTTGTCCAAGTTGACTTAAATATATTGGCATGCAGGATATTACAACGATTTGAAGATGTTAGCTGAAGTCAGCTTTATTTAATTTAGTAAACCTTCATTATGATGCCATTGAGGTAAGAGAAAACAAAGACAGAAAGGATATTTACCCATTTTTATACATTAATTATGAACTAATATTTTCCTGATTATACAAAAAAAATAAAGACAGTGATTTGAAATAAACCCTGTTTTAAATGTATCAATAACGTTTGGGAAATTATGAAGTTTGTACTGGCTTTAGACATCACTCACAGGTATCAGGCATTTAACATAATTATTTCTAAGACTCCATGATCTCCAGACTCATATGGCCAGATATCTAGTAAAAATTTGTACATAGATATCTAATTGGCATCAAAAACTTAACGCATACAAAACTGAGCTCCTGGTTTTCCCTCAAAATCTGCTCCTCCCAACTGCTTTCTCCTTCTCAGTAAATGGCAATGCCATTATTTGATCTGCTAAGAACAAGCATCTTGAATTTATTTGTTTTACTTAGAACTTAAGCTAAAATACAAGTAAGGGAGACCTGATTACAGTGGTTTAAACATACAAGAATTTCTTTTTCCAATTTGACAAATATTTTAGATATAGACAACCACTCTTATCAGTTTAGGGCTTAAAATGCATCATTTGCAAACATCTTGGTATTTTAGCCCATATTCCAGACAGCAGAAAGAACAAAAGGTGAGTACATGCTATATAATGTGCATATTTCACATTGCATGCCTGTATCAGCGTACCTCGTGTCCACCATGAAGATGGACCTCTACTATGTACCTACACAAAAATTTTAAAAACAAAAAAATTTTTAAAAAGAAAAGATAAGTACAATAAAGTATACATTCTAGCTAAGCAACTCATTTTAAAGTGCATTCCCAAAAGATCCACCAGGCAATTTTCTCTTTGCATTTTCTTGGCTACTTTCATTTGAAAGAGAAGCTGAGAAATGTATTCTCTTTCTCCTCTTCCTTCTTCCCCTCCTCCTCCTCTTCCTTCTTTTATAACCTGGAAATATTTCCACCTCCAATAATAAGGATAATTTGTTATTAAGGAGAGAAAATGGCAAGCAGTCAGCAGTCTCTTCTTAATTATTCTTAAAGCCTTTCTCTTAAGCCCTACTTCCAGCCCACAAGAAAACACTGCCATCTCTTCCATAGAAAAAAAAAGTCATCTAAAACTCGACACTTTTCACCCCTTCAACTGCTACAGCTTTGCTCCAAGCCAGTATGTCACCTGTATTATGGCAATAGTCTCTAATTAGTCTCTGTTTTGGCCACCACCACACTGTGATGTATTCTCAGTGTGGCAGCCATACTGATTCTTCTAAAATGTTTTGTCATACCTCTCCACTGCTCAAAACTTTCCAATGCTTTTTATTCCACTCAATGTAAAATTAAGAGTCCTAATAGAAAGTTAAAAGGTATTACTTCAGAACTCTCTATGTTCAGCTCCTACTGTATTCTCCCTTCTCTCTTATATATTTGAAAACACAAGGTATCATTCAAGGGCAGTGTCCACAAGGAAGGGAGGCAAAAAGAATACTACATGGACATGAGATGATGATGGAAATATTTAAAGGAGACGATATTAGGCCCTCTGGTCACTGAGCATATGGATAGATAGGATTATAAGATTGAGAGTGTAAGCAAGGAAAACAAACAAACAAAAAAACAATGTGTTTCTGTATCACTTGTTATTTGGAACTCTGGACGAAGACATCATTACAAGTGTGTTACATGCCAACATGAGATAGCACAGTGGAGTACAATTGAATATATTTTATGTTCTGGTAAATAGAGTATTTAAGATGATTTATTTCTCTGTTTCACATTGTCCCAACGGGCCATGGAGGAGAACCAGAAATTTCTGCATGCCCTACCTAATGGGAAGGTGTGAGAGTGTTGAGAGAACTGATGTCCAAAATAGGCCTGGGATTATGACAAGGAAGGTGCAAAGTCTGTGATTCTTATGAATACAGGCCCCTGTGCATTCCAGAAATGTCAGCAGCCAAAGTTAGCAAATGTCCAAAATTTGGGACAATCTCAGTTGCAATAAAGCAGTGAAGGTAGGGACCAAGAGTGGCACCACGGACTAATTGTGATAAGACACTCTAGCAGACACTGATAATGCTCCAGAGGACAGTACATAAATAAGACATCACTCTCAATGTTTTGCAATTTCTCCTGCACCCAGGCACAAGCAGAAACAAGAATATAGGAGTATAACACTGATAAATGCCTGTACTGTATAAGATTTTAATGTATAAAATTTTTTATTTATTCACTAAAACTCAAAGTACAGAAATATTACTTCTTGTATTTTCTTTATAAATGATGTCATAGATGGCCCATGACAAAATGGAAAAGTAGACAGAAGATGTTTGCCTTTTAAAATAACATCATTTTTCTGTATTACTTGAACCTCTTTCAGTACTCAGGACTTCACAGGCAAAGGAGCGACACATCTGGTTAATAAAGAAAAATAGTATTTCTTTTTAAGGAAATGAATATGTTAGCCCTCCAGAGAATATCTGAATTTTAAAATGAGGGACATTTGTAGCGTATGATATCTTATCTAAAAGAAGTTAGTAGGGGATTTTCGTATTTCATTAAACAAGTCATATCTATTTAGCAAAGGAGCTCTGTATTGACACAATTCTCATCCAACTTTATAAGGCTAACTCCCCTTGCCTATTCTGCCTATGCAAAAATTCTGTCCAGAAAGGCAGGATAATATATTTGCTACTTATCTTCAAAGGAAACAGAAGACCTGCTAGGCTTGGAATTGAGGAATATTTAAGGAAAGGACTATTCTGCAAATTACGGCAAGATTAAGAGAACCAGTGGGGCAGATTGAGGCATCTGGTAACTAGCAACAGAAAGAAGTCCTTGTAACCATTAGCTCTCAAGGGACGAAAAGGAAGAAATGGTGACACTGAGAAATTGTTAGAGTTAAAGCCATACAAAGGAGCCCGTCAAACAGGAGCTATATTTACTCATTTATTTTTGTTCCATGCACCTCTTTGTCAGTAAAAAAAAAAAATATATGGATCTCTTCACGGAATACTAATTTTAAATGCCAAAATAAAATACGTAGGATTAAGAAGCAAAGGAAAGTAATCTCACAGTTGATAGACAAGTATTTCTTAACATAAGAGAGTAATCTCAGAGTTGAGTGACAGGTATTCCAGAATCACAGAGACTTGCTTTTTCCAAGCAGTAAGTACATTAGTTTGTTGGATAATACCCTCTAAATATAATCAAATGCAAATTTTGTAAGTTTAGTTGGTCTTTGATATTTGCACAGAGAGATTAATTTGGGGGACTTATTTTCTTAAGTGTTGTGATTAGAAAATTAGTTGTGCAATATATCAAATTTACTTTTATCATGTATTAAGATCATATTTCATTTTTTTCAAAACGATGAATGAGCTAAAATAGATAAAACTATGACTGTGTGATCTCTGCATTCCCAGGTTAAACTTAATTGATCATGATGTAATTTTTATGCATATATTACAGGAGGCAATGCAGTTACATATTATCAAAAATGTATGTGTCAGTGTCTATCAGTGAGGTGAACTGGTTTTCTTTTTTTCTCTTAGCTGTTTTTGTCAGATATTGTTTACAATGTTATGATGATTTAGTAATAATGAACACAAACAAAGTAGCACACTACCAGTGTGCTAAGCATATTTCACTTATTCTTGAATCTTGAAAAAAATGCATATTTTTTTCTTTGTTCTCTATATTTAGGAATAGCTAAATAGCAACAAAATTCTCTGTTCTTAAACATACTGCAAAAAACTGCCTGCAAAATTTTCTGGGCCAGAAAATTTTCATAGTATAACCCTTTGAAAATGTGCTCAATATTGTCTATACTACTCATCTGATTACCTTTTTATTGCTTCTTCAGTCAATTTATTGGTAATTATACTTTTCTTACAAATTAATCATTTTACTCAAACTTGCATAAATTCAGTTCAAAGAATAATAATTTTACTTTTATTTGCTTTGTTGAGTGTTTTTCTGTTACTCTTTGTTTTTCATTATAATTGTGGGCTTTTCTCTTAATAAATTTTATTTTGCAATTATTCTCACTTAGAATAATTTATTGTCTATTAGTTTACTTTTTCTAATACTTTAATATAATAGGCATATTTCTTCAATTTTACTTTTTTTTTTTTTTTTTGGAGATGGAGTCTTGCTCTGTCACCCGAGCTGGAGTGCAGTGGTGCTGTCTCAGCTCACTGCAACCTCTGCCTCCTGGGTTCAAGTGATTCTCCTGCCTCAACCCCCTGAGTAGCTAGGACTACAGGTGCACGCCACCACACTGGCTAACTTTTGTATTTTTATTAGTGATGGGGTTTCACCATGTTGGCCAAGATGATCTCGATCTCCTGACCTCGCAATCCACCCACCTTGGCCTCCCAAAGTGCTGGGATTACAGGCGTGAGCTACCGCTCCCAGCCTACTTAGGTTTTTATCTTAAGCAAGACAATTACATTTCTTTTACTGTGTTTAGAAAGAAATTTGTTTAAAAGCTATAACGTGTCTACTGTGCTTATCTCATGAGTTTTGAAAATCTCATGATTATTTTCTGGATAGACATAAGTGCTTGTGTTGATTTACTCATCAACCTACAAGTTGTTTAAAAGAGAGCTCCCCACTGTTCTATTCATGGTTCAATGTTTTCATTTTCTTACTAAGAACTAAAGTTCTCGGTTCATCCATTATGTGAGACGAGAAAATGCAAAACTCCCACTTCCATCAATGCAATTAAAACTATGTATAATGTTTATTGTCTGATAAATTTTATTTCCTTGCATACATGCTCATTTTAAGAAATCAAATAGAGTGCTTTTCTTTCAGAATGATGACATGCGATGTCTCACAGAGACACTCCCTTGTGAAAAATGCCTAACTAGCGTAAAAACATTTAAAAACACAACCATTTAATATCCCTGGAATCGTCCTAACTAACAAAAGTAAATTATTTTAAAAATCTGCTAAAACTTAATAAGAGCACAGAGACCCCATGATATCTGAGACCTTCTCCTTTGCCTCTCCTGGGCTAATCTTGACAGAAATTTTATATTGGGTGGATATAGCCAAAAAGATAGACTCTACTCTCAAATCCAAATTAAGGTTTACTGTATCTCACCTAGAGGGGTAGGTCAACAACATGTTTTATCTCCTCCAACTCCTAGTTAAAGAGGCCA
Source organism: Macaca mulatta (assembly GCF_049350105.2). Classification (NCBI taxonomy): domain Eukaryota; kingdom Metazoa; phylum Chordata; class Mammalia; order Primates; family Cercopithecidae; genus Macaca; species Macaca mulatta. The sequence continues at coordinate 95,856,998 of NC_133426.1, read as the reverse complement.
AATTAATAGTGAGTGTGACCAAGAAGTGGGACCTTGTACCTACACCCAATCTCTACATAGAGGGTGGAAGCTCTAACCCAAGTGTGGTAAGCTGAGAATTCTGGGACCCCCAAATGCTCTTGTCCTAGCTCATTTACTGAGCAGTTTCCATGTTAGGAGAGACAAGCATAAGAGAACACAGTCTAGTGCCTGCCTAGTGCCCAGAGTAGTTAGTCATGTAGTTAGCCAGAGGGAAGGGAAGAATATAAAGAAAGAGAGCTATGAAGCTCCCCTTACAAAATCCGACATCATAGAACATGTAGGAGTTTAAAATTAAGGACACTCTCAGTAGCAATGGCTCTTCTCAATCAAGATCAGCAATCTGAAAGATAGGCCAGATACTTTACCAGAATGTATGAAAAAATACAGCTAAGAATAGCCACCCTAAGGTCATAACAAAGTTTAAAGACGGGCCTTAAATACTATTCCTGACGCAACTTAACTGGATCAAATTGCTGAGCGATACTTCACTGAGGGTATTGCTGAATACAATAGAGAAATCAGCTGATAATTAGTGAAGCTGAACTAGAGGGAAATAATACCAAATGATGCAGAGTTTTACAGAAAAAAATATGAAAAGAGATAATCAAAGAGATCTCTGACAAAGTCACTACAATCTCAGGGTGATTATACACACCCATGTAGGTGACTTCAAAGGAGGAACACAAAAGGCTTCAAACTGCTGTAGCAATCAATTTCACTAACATGGCCTACCCAGGTTAAAAAAAAAAATAATAATAATAACAAAGTAAGCAACAACAGAAACAAAGGCAGAAAAAAAAAAACTTAGTACCCCAAATTGTCACAATATATGACCTATAGCGCTCAGTTATCAAAAAATTACAAGATATGCAAATAAATAGGAATGTGTGAATGATACACAGAAAACAGGAAACAATGGGAAAAGTATGTAAAAATGAGGAGCTATCAGACATAACAGAAAAAGACTTAAAGGAGCCATGACAAATATGTTCAAATAACTATTATGGAGATCTCTATTAACAACTGAACATCAAATGTAGAAGACATAGAAAAGTAAGCATAAACCAACTCAGAAGCATGCAGAAAACAAGAAATAAGCAAAATTAGAACTGAAATGAATACAATTGACACAAAAAAATACAGAAAATTTTTATAAAATTAGGTTAGTTTTTGAAAGAATAAATAAGATTGATAGACCACTAGCTAGAATAATAAAGAAAAAAAAAAGACAAGATCCAAGAAAATACAACCAAAAATGACAAAGAGGACATTATCACAACACTCACAGAAATATAAAAATCCTCAGAGACTATTACAAACACCTCTGTGAACACGAACACAAACTAGAAAACCTAGAAAAAATGAATAAATTCTGAGAAGCATATAACCTCTCAAAATTGAACTAGGAAGAAATTCAAATGCTGAACAGACCAATAACTAGCTCCAAAATCGAATCAGTAATAAAAAATCTACCAACCAGAAAAAGCCCAAAACCAGATTAATTAAAACCTGAATTCTACAAGATGTATAAAGAAGAGCTGGTACCATTCTAGCTGTAACTGTTCCAAAAACTTCATTCTGTTAACAAAACCTGGCAGAGACACGATGACAACAGCAACAACAAAAAACACTGCCAAAATGCAAAAACAAAAAAAGGAAAGAAGAAGAAAGAAAGAAAGAAAGAAAGAAAGAAAGAAAGAAAGAAAGAAAGAAAGAAAGAAAAGAAAGAAAGAAAGAAAGAAAGAAAGAAAGAAAGAAAGGAAAGAAAAGAAAGAAAAGAAAGAAAGAAAGAAAGAAAGAAAGAAAGAAAGAAAGAAAGAAAGGAAAGAAAAGAAAGGAAGGAAGGAAGGAAGGAAGGAAGGAAGGAAGGAAGGAAGGAAGGAAGGAAGGAAGGAAGGAAGGAAGGAAGAGACCTAGCAAAATGAATCCAGCAGCACATCAAAAAGCTAATCCATGATCAAGTTGACTTTATCCCTGGGAGGCAAGGTTGGTTCAACACATGCAAATCAATAAATGTGATCCATTACATAAACAGAACTTTAAAAAAAGTGATCATCTCAATAGATGCAGAAAAGACTTTCAGCAAAATTCAGTGTTCCTTCATATTTAAAACTCTAACCAAATTAAGCATTGAGGAAACATACTTCAAAATAATAAGAGCCATCTATGACAAACACATGGCTAACATCTTAGGGAAAAGGCAAAAACTGGAAACATTACCCTTGGGAAATGGAACAAGACAAGGATGCCCACTCTCCACAATTCTATTGAACATAGTACTGCATGTCCTAGTCAGAGCAATCAAGCAAAGGAAAGAAATGAAAGGCAACCAAATAGGAAGACAGGAAGTCAAACTATCACTCTTTGTAGATCATATGATTTTATACCTAAAAGACCTCACCGTCTCTGCCCCATAGTTCCTAGATCTGATAAAAAGCTTCAGAAAAGTTTCAGGATACAAAATTATTACCGGTAGTGGGTCTTGACTACACACTGCTTGGTCCTTGGCATTTTAAACAAAGAATTGAACAAAACGCACAAAGTAGCAGAGAAATGAAATGCAAGAACGAAGCAGCGAAAGCAGGAATTTATTAAAGAGAGAAGCACTCTGCAGGGAGGGAGTGGGTCCCAGCAAGCGGCCCCACGGCCCAATTACAGAAGTTTCTGGGCTTTAAGAACTCTGTTTGAGGTTCTTGGGCTACCCCTTATCTGGATGAAGGATTTGGTCTGTGGCTAATTAAAGGCTGCGGTGAATTGGTGCCCAATGCAGATAAAGGGATGGTCCCTGCTTGGCCTGTGGCTAATCCAAGGAACTCTCCCTTTCCATCGGAGATGGTGGAAGTGGGAGGGAGGCTTGTTGGGAGAGTAGCCTTTAATCCTTTGTTACTCCCTGTGGGAGATGGGGTTTTTCCCTTTGGTTTAGCTTTAGGAATTTTGTGTTAATTGGCCTTAGGTTCCCTGCCCCCAGACCCAGGTGTTTTCCTTTTGATCCAGCTTTGAAAAGTCAGAGTGAATTGCCCTTAGATTCCTTGCCCCCAGAGTTTGGTGTTTTTCTGTGACTCAGCACGAATTGACCTTAGGTTACCTGTCTCCAAGCCCTATTCTCCTGCCTCAACATCAATCTACAAAAATAAGTACCACTTTATACACCAGCAAAATCCAAGCTGTGTCAAATAAAGAACACAAACCTTTAAAAAATAGCTGCAAAAAGAATAAAATATGAATACCTAGGAATACAGCTAACCAGGGAGGTGAAAGACCTCTTCAAGGAGAACTACCGAACAGTGCTCAAAAAATCAGGGCACAGTGGCTCACGCTTGTAATCCCAGCACTTTGGAAGTCCGAGGCAGACATATCGCTTAAACCCAGGAGTTTGAGATCGGCCTGGGCAACATGGCGAAATCCCGTCTCTACAAAAAATACAAACAATTAGCCAGGCAGGCGTGGTGGCAGGCAACTGTGGTCCCAGCTACTCAGCAAGGTAAGATGGGTGGGTCCCTTGAGCCAGGGAGGTGGAAGTTGCAGTGAGCTGAGATCGTAGCACTGCACTGCAGCCTCGATGACAGATTAAAACCCTGTCTCAAGAAAAAAAAAAAAAAAGAAGATGATGAAAGAAGGAAGGAAGGAAGGAAGGAAGGAAGGAAGGAAGGAAGGAAGGGAGGGAGGGAGGGAGGGAGGGAGGGAGGGAGGAAAGAAAAAGAGAGAGAAAGAAAGAAAGCAGGAAGGCAGGAAGGCAAGAAAGAAAGAAATCAGAGATTACAAAAAACAAATGGAAAAACATTCCATGCTCATGGATATGATGAATCAATATCATAAAAATGGCCATACTGCCCAAAGCAATTTACAGATTAAACGCCATTTCTATCAGAGTACCAATGACATTCTTCACAGAATTATAAATATATATATATGGAAACAAAACAGAGCCAGAATAGCCAAAGGCATCCTAAGAAAAACAAAACAAGCAAACAAAAACAATTAAAGCTGGAAGCATTACACTACCAAACTTCAAACTATACTGCAAGGCTACAGTAACCAAAACAGCATGGAAGTGCTACAAAAACAGACACATAGATCAATGGAACAGAATAGAGAGCCCAGAATTAAAGCCACACACCTACAACCATCTATTCTTTGAAAATGTCAACAAAAAAAGGCAATGGGGAAAGGTCTCCCTATTTAATAAACGGAGCTGGGATAGCTGGCTAGTCATACGCAGATGATTGAAACTGAACCACTTTCTTATACCATATACAAAAATCGACTCAAGATTTATTAAAGACATAAATGTAAAACCTAAAATTATAAAAACCTTTGAAGAAAACCCTGGAAAACCCATTCTAGACATAAGCCTAGACAAAGATTTTATGACAATGATGCCAAAAGCAATTGCAACAGAAAGAAAAATTGACAAATGGGACCTAATTAAATTAAATAGCTTCTGCACAGCTGGCATCATACTTAATAAGCAAAAACTGGAAGAATTTCCCTTGAAACCTGGAACAAGACAAGGATGCCCACTCTCACCACACCTATTCAGCATATTACTGGAAGTCCTATCCAGAACAATCAGGCAAGACAAAGAAACAAAAGACAGTCAAATAAAAAGACAGGGAGGCAAACTCTCTTCAAAGACATTATAATTCTATACCCAGAAAATCCTCTAGTCTCTGTCCAGAGGCTTCTAGACCTGATGAATGACTTTGGCAATGTTTCAAGAAACAACATCAGTGTACAAACATCAGTAGTATTTCTATACACCAATAATGTCCAAGCTGAGAGCCAAATCAAGAATACAATTCTATTCCCAATAGTCACACACATATACACAAAAATACCTAGGAAAACAACTAACCTGAGAGGTTAAAGGTCTCTTCAACAAGAATTACAAAATGCTGCATAAAAAGATCACAGTGTTTTCCAACAAATGGAAAAACACTCCAAGCTCAGGGATAGGAAGAATCAATATTTTAAAAATGGCCACAACAATGACCCAAGCAATTTACAGATTCAGTGCTCTTCCTATCAAATTACTAATGACATTTTTCACATAATTAGAAAAATCGTTTTTAAAATTCACATGGAACAAAAATATAACAAACATCCAAAGCAATCCTAAGCAAAAAAAAAAAAAAAAAAGCTGGAAGCTTCATACTATCCAACTTCACACTATAGTGCCAGGGTAAAATAACTAAAATAGCATGGTACTGATACAGAGATGGGCACATAGATCAATAGGACAGGTTGAAAGCCCACAAATAAGGCCACACGCCTAAAAACATCTGATCTTTGACAAAATTGACAAAAATAAGCAATTGGGAAAGAATTCTCATTCAATGAAAGGTGCTAGGATAGCTGGCTACCCATATGCAGGAGGTTGAAATGGGACCCCTTCCTTATACCCTATACAAAAATCAACTCAAGATGGCTTGAAGACTTAAATGTAAAACCTAAAGCTATAAAAACTATAGAGGAAGACCTATGAAATGCCATTCTTAGACAGACCCTTGTTCAGAAATCATGATGCAGCCTCCAGAGGTAATTTCAACAAAAACAAAAAATTGACAAATGGGACCTAATTGATCTAGAGAGCTTCTGCAAAACAAAGAAACTATCAAAGAGTACACAGACAGCCTACAACATGGGAGAAAATATTTGGAAACTGTGCATCCAGCAGAGATCTAATATCCAGAATCTAGAAGGAACTCAAGTCAACAAGCAAAAATAAACAATCCCATTTAAAAATGGGCAAAGACATGAACAATTTTCAAAAGAAGACATACACGTTGCTATCAAGCACATGGAAAAATGTTCAGTATCACGAATCATTAGGGAAATGCAAATCAAAGCCACGAAGAGATACCATCTTAGCACCAGTCAGAATGGCAATCATTAAAAAGTCAAAAATAAATAAATAACAGATGCTGGAGAGGTTGTGGAGAAAAGAGAAGGCTTCTACACAGTTAGTGGGAATTTAATTTTTTTTTTAGTCAATGTGGAAAACGCTTTGGAGATTTCTCAAAGAAGTTAAAACAAAACTAACATTTGACCTAGCAATTCGATTAATGAGTACATACTCAAAGGAATACATATTATTCTACCATAGAGACACATGCATGAGTAAGTTCATCGCTATGCTATTCACAATAGCAAAGACATGGAATTAACTTAGATGGCCACCTACAGTGAATGGGATAAAGAAAATGTGTTGCATGTAATGTATATCATGGAATACTACAAAGATATTTAGAAAATGAGATCATATTCTTTGCCACAACATGGATGGAACTGGAGGCCATAATCATAAGTCAATTAATGCAGGAACAGAAAACCAAAGACCACATGTTCTTACTTATAGGTGGGAGCTAAACATTGGTACCCATGGACACAAAGAAAGGAACAATAGACACTGGATCCTATTTGAGGCTGAAAGGAAAGAGGATAGTGAGAAGTGAAAAACTCTCTACTGGGTAATATGCTGATTACCTGTGTTACAAAATTATCTGTACACCAAACCAGCATGACATGCAATTAACCCATATAACAAACTGGCACATGTACTCCTTAAACCTAAAATAAAAACTGGGGGGAAAAAAATCTCAGTAACTAACTCTAAAAAAAAAGGCTTCAAAATTACTTGAATGAATTAAAAAATGTCCATAGTTATCAATAATAATTTTATTATTTTTATACTTCTGTTTACTTTTTAATAGAACATAACAAAATAAACTACCTAATAATACATCAAACAAAAATGCATTTTGAATATAACAAAAACCATAAAAAGTTCCTAATTTATATGAATGTAGATCATTTTCTGTGTAACCTAATTAAACCTATTAGCATAATTTTTATCTGGCAGATAGAAACATGACAATAGGTCCAATTTGCAGAGCCCAGTGCAAAAGGAAAATGTAGGCCTCATCTGGGTGTTGGGCAGTCAAACTCTCCTTCCCATGGTCCTCCCTACCCCAACCCATGGCCAATGTGTGACTCCTAAGGACTGCAACCTCTGCAATTATGCAATTGCTATGGTCACTAATTCTTTTCTCTGCCTCTCTGTTGTGCTGTTGAGCACACTCAAAGCTTTGTTTAGTTTTTGTTTATTATATTTTACAGTTTGTCACAGTTTATTTTGTGCTGGTGTAACAGAATACCACAGACTGGGTAATTTATAAACAACATAAGTTTTTTTGGCTTACAATTCTGGAGGCTGGGAAGTCCAACATGGAGGGGTTGCATCTGGTGAGAGTCTTCTTGCTGCAACATAACATGGCAGGAAGTATCACATGGAGAGACCTCACACGTGGATGAGAGAGAACAAGAGGAAACCAAACTCACTTTTATACCAAACCCACTCTCATGGTAATGAACACACTCCATTGACAATGGTATTAATACACTTAAGAAGGCAGAGCCCTCATGATATAATTACATCTTAAAGGTCTCACCTCTTGACACTATTTCATTGGGTATTAACTTTTCAAAACATTGACTTTGGGGGATACATTCAAGCTATAAGAGAGTTATACAAATTTTATCTGTTGCTTCTTATATCTTCTATCTTTAACTTTAAAAATTCTATTTCTTTGCTGGAACTTTGTATTTTGTCTTTTTTTTTTTTTTTTTTTTTTTTTTTTTTGAGATGGAGTCTTGCTCTGTCACCCAGGCTGGAGTGCAGTGGCCGGATCTCAGCTCACTGCAAGCTCCTCCTCTCGGGTTCACGCCATTCTCCTGCCTCAGCCTCCCAAGTAGCTGGGACTACAGGCACCCGCCACTTCGCCCGGCTAGTTTTTTTTTTTGTATTTTTCAGTAGAGACGGGGTTTCACCTTGTTAGCCAGGATGGTCTCGATCTCCTGACCTCATGATCCGCCCGTCTCGGCCTCCCAAAGTGCTGGGATTACAGACTTGAGCCACCGCGCCCGGCCCTTGTATTTTGTCATTTGTTCGAAACACTTTAGTAAGCGCTCATCGAAGCATTTTTATTATTGCTGCTTTAGAATCTCTATCAGATAGCACTAACATCTCTTTCTTCTCGGTGATGTCAACCGTTGCTTGCCCTTTTTTGTTCATTGTGCAACCTATAGCAGCCTGGCTTAGGGATTTCATATCTGTAAAATGTTGGCCATACTGGAACCCTGATGAAACAAAAAGATTGTGCTGATAATTTCTCTTTATTTTTACTTTGTTTCTTCATGTTTGCTATCTTAAGCCACTATAATATATAGAACTGAAATATTTATTACATTTTTGAAATTTTCTTTTTTTAAGAGACAGGATCTCACTGTCACCCATGCTGGAGTGCAGTGGCACAATCATAACCCACAGCAACTGTGAACTCTTGGACTCAAGCAATCTTCCTCTCTTACCCTACAGAGTAGCTAGGACTACAGGGGCATGCCACCACACCTCTTATTTTTTATTCTTGTAGAGATGGAATCTCACTATGTTGCCCAGGCTGGTCTTGAATTCTTCACCTTCAAGGAATCTTTCCACCTTGGCCTCTCAAAGGGCTGGGATTACATGCATGAGCCACAACAATAAGCGACATTTATTTAATAGTGTTTTATGGTGCCAATTTAAAATGTTGGCAAGTTGAAAATGTAACTTCCATTGTATGTGTGTGCATACGTATATGTATGTGTTTATGTGTGTACATATATAATCAAAATGTATATATATACACATAATATATATTGTATAATCTAATGCATTTGAAACACTTGTTTACTATATATCTACATATATAGCAAGATATCTTACTATGTATATATAGCATTACAAATATATAGTACACTACAGTAGATTAATCTCTATATATAATATATGTAAGATATATATACATGATTGAAATATGAAAATTCAACAAAGCTTTCTTAACTATGTTATTGCTTCTTATATAATAATAATTAACTCCAGAAATAATGGCAGAGACAAATAATTTGAGAGACAGATGAAGAGTAATTCCCCACCTTAGCTTATGGCCTAGGCCTATCAGCTAGACACCGATAAGAAATGATTAGGAAATGATATTATTTGGAGGATAATATATTAATGTTAGTCACAAACTAAGATGTAATAAAATAGCAAGGTAGCTCTTGCCAAAAGAGAAAAAAAAATTTCTTGAGTTAAATAATTCAGTCATACTTAACTAATAATGCCATGCTTAAACTGAATCGTACTAATAGTAAAGCAAATTAAAATAATCACCTATCATTGAAAGTGTTCTTTGGCCGGGCGCGGTGGCTCACGCCTGTAATCCCAGCACTTTGGGAGGCCGAGGCGGGCGGATCACCAGGTCAGGAGATGGAGACCATCCTGGCTAACACGGTGAAACCCCGTCTCTACTAAAAATGCAAAAAATTAGCCGGGCGAGGCGGCGGGCGCCTGTAGTCCCAGCTACTCGGGAGGCTGAGGCAGGAGAATGGCGTGAACCCGGGAGGCGGAGCTTGCAGTGAGCCGAGATCGCGCCATTGCACTCCAGCCTGGGCGACTAAGCGAGACTCTGTCTCAAAAAAAAAAAAAAAAAAAAGAAAGTGTTCTTTGCAGTTTATTCCTGTCATCTTGCAATTATCTTTAAATGTTTATTTAAACCTTTACTCAAAAGTCAATGAACTCACTTTGCAAGAGGCATAAATCTAATGTTTCGTATTTTGATGCTTTCCAGCCTCTGCAATGTCCATCAGGCATGTATTTATGTAATATTATTTGAGGTTGAGCTTAAAATTTCAAAGCACATGTTTCATAGAAGTGGACCTTTAATGTAATGATGACTATATTACCATAAAATATTTTAATCACCATTTGTAAGAATAATATTCCCCCCAAAAGGCCAATTTTATACACCACGAGAATACCTATTATACTCTTTGTCCCACTATTCTCATCTTCCTCTGGCTTTTTGTCAAATAGCTGCAAGTTTTTAAAGGAGGCTAAGTTATCTCTGTCCATCGTTATCTACTTGCACAATGAGCAGTAGGACATTCTAACTTTATAAATGTAGAATTCAACATCTACTTTTAATGTCAAAATATTCACTTAGCTAGTACATCTAGTTGACGTATGCCAGAGTGTATCACATTTTTTAAAACACATTCTTGGCCAAAGATACTCATTTCTAAATAAAGACTGTCCTAAAACCACCTCAACCTATAGCTTTTCCACTGGATGTTTATTGAGTTTCTAATGTTTAACTTCAGGAGGTAATGTAATAAGGTGAAAGTTAAAAGGCCAATAAAACTATGGCAAAACACGTCACTTATGCATTTATGCGTTGTAATATTATAAACTAAATTTATTGTGACATTAGAGATGTAATTTTAGCTTTTTAACAATTAGGGTGACTAATGAAAAAAGGTATTGCAGAAAACATAAAAGGGAGTAACAAAAGATTTTAGAAGAACTATAGAAAACAGAATTCCAGATGTTAATGACTAAAGACACCAATAATTAGTAATACTGACAACAGTTACTGTTTACTAGGTGCTTGATGTTAAATTACATAATTCTCACCACAAACTCATAAATTAAAAATTATCTTCCCATTTTAAATGAGGAAAAGACACGTTATATGGATTTTTGCCCTAGTCTAAGTTTACCCATCTAATAAATTATTTTAAAACTTGTGTTTTTTGCTGGTACTCTCTAACAACCTTCTTTGAAATGACTACCTTAGTTATGTACTTGAAAGCACTAATGCAGACAAGTCTCGAATTTTCTTCAAGATTTCTGGCACTCTCAAACATCGGGTCCAATTGATATCTGATATCTGCTGAGTATGTCGATAAAACCAAACTGCACAGCACATTGTTCTGACAGGAAACTCTGATAGCTTTTAACATAAACTGTAATGAGTGACGGATTATATTTCTTCACCTTTCTTGAAGTATACCCCTTATTATTTGTTCATTGAGAAATAGCTGTCATTGATTGACAAGCCTGCATGTGGATGATAGTACATGCAACAGAGCTATTAAAGCTTCACCGAGTGCAGTAGTCATAAACTACAAACAATAAGACAGATTGTGATGGTTAATATTAGGTGTCAACTTGATTGGATTGAAGAATGCCTAGATAGCTGGTAAAGTATTGTTTCTGCTTGTGTCTGTAAAGGTGTTGCCAGAGGAGATTAACATTGCAGTCAGTGAACTGGGAAAGGAAGCCCCACGCAAAATGTGGGTGGGCACCATCCAATCAGCTGCCAGTGCAGCTAGAACAAAGCTGGAGGAAGAAGGTGGAATAAACTGACTTGCTGAGTCTTCTGGCTTTCGTCTGTCTCCTGTGCTGGATGCTTTCGTCCATTCCTCCTGCTCTTGAACGTCAGAGTCCACGTTCTTTGGCCTTTGGACTCTTGGATTTACATCAGTGTTTTGCCGGGGCCTCTCAGATCTTCGACCACAGACTGAAGACTGCACTGTCGGCTTCCCCGCTTTTGAGGCTTTTGGTCTCGGACTGAGCCACTGCTGGCTTCTTTCTTCCTCAGGTTGCAGACAGTCTATTGTAGGAATTCGCTTTATGATACTGTGAGCCAATTCTCCTTAATGAACTCCCTTTCATATACGCATATATCCTATTAGTTCTGTCCCTCTGGAGAACCCTGATACACAGATTAATTAGAAAAATTAAATCACTGATAGTTACATTATGGACTATTTCTTTTATTCTCATGTTATTTATGATTACTGTCAAATACATAGTGTCTCAGAGACCTATAAAAGTACAGTTATATAAACTAGACATAAAATCCTCATCTGGTACAAGAAAAATAGTTAGACTATCTACACTTGAATACCATCAATTCTTAAAAAAATTAATGAAAACACTATAATGATAGTATAATGCATGTGTGTGTATCTGATTTTTAAAAATATATTGCCAATATTCTTTTCCTGTAATAGGTCCTTTACGGACATTTCAACATAGCTATAAAGTATATAAAGGGAGTTAATGATGGTGGTAAAATTTAATAAAAAATTTTAAGAAATTTATATTTACCTGATTAAGATTAGATTAAAATTGGTTAAGATTTTACAAAGACTTCAACAAAGATACTGGCCAGGCACGGTGGCCCATACCTGTAATCCCAGCACTTTGGGAGTCTGAGGCAGGAGGACTGCTTGAGGCCAGGATTTCAAGACCAGCGTGGGCAATATATGGAGATTCTGTCTCTACAAATAATCAAAAATTAGCTAGGTGTAGTGGTAAGAGACCATGGCTCCAGCTACTCAGGCTAAGGTGGGAGGATCGATTGAGCCTGGGAGTTCCAGGCTGTAGTGAACTATGATCACAACACTGTACTCCAGCTTGGGCAAGAGAACAAGATCCTGTATAAAAAGATAAAGTAAATAAAAAATAAAAGATAAATGACATGTTAATGTTGACGATTCAATCTTTCATTTCCTGTGGATAATGTTATTCATTGTTTCTTATTTGTTTCCACTTCAAAGTAGCCATAGCCTTCCTAAACAAGTAAGAGATTTAAAACAAAATAATTCCTGGGTTAGTAATTTTACTTCTAAGAACGTATTATGTGAAAATTGTCTGAAAACATCATAAACACACACATACATTTTTATCACAAAATTGTTTATGATAATCAAAAATGGAAAAAAATAAGCTGTACCCCAAAATAGGCAAAATACATACATACAAGTCATCAATTAGATGAGATGTTATGCAATCACTTACAACCACATATACAAAGAATTTGCAACATCATGAAAAATGATCAGAAATAATATTAAGCAATTAAAACTAAAGAGTATATTTCATGTATAGTGAGTATAATCGGAGTTAAAATATATATAACACTGTAATAAAATACACTAAATATTATTTATATTTCAAAAAACTCAAGATTTTAAAATACTATGTTTTAATGTGAATGGACACAAAACTTTTCACTAATATTTTTTTCATTCCTAGCTTAAAATACATGTGTGTTAAAATAGTCAATGTAACCAAAAAAACCCCTTTAGGTTGTGAATGGCTCTGATCGAAATATGCCAAAGCTTACCTTCACATTGAACCTTATAGCTTCTAGTAAGTGATATTACTTACTTTTCTCTAATACCATAACTTTTTAATAGTTTATTAAGGTTACCTCTAAAACATCATAATGGTGGATCAATTTTATAAATTGATCTTATCAGATTATCATTAATAATCTGACATATATCATCAAGTAACCTTGAAACACATATGTGATTTCATAATTATCTAATTTATAAATGAATATTAATAAAACACACATTTTTATATGTGTGTGTGTGTGTGTGTATATTTTTTTTTGAGACGGAGTCACTCTGTGGCCCAGGCTGGAGTGCAGTGTCACGATGTTGGCTCACAGCAACCTCGGCCTGCCGGGCTCAAGCAATTCTCGTGCCTCAGCCTTCCTAATAGCTGGGCATATAGGCATGCACCACCACACCTGGCTAATTTTTGTATTTTTTGTAGAGATGCGGTTTTGCCATGTTGGCCAGGCCATTCAACATGAGCTCCTGGTCTCAAGTGATCCACCCACCTCGGCCTCCAAAAGTGCTGGGATTACAGGCATGAACCACTATGCCTGACCATACGTATTTTTAAATACAGATTTGGAATGAATATATATAGAGATATTTTTCTCTGTAAACAAAGTTACAAAGTATCCCAGGCTATTCAAATAAAACTTCTGCAATATATACTAATGGTAGACTAGAGTCAGCGTAATCTATGCTCAAATATAGGCTCTGCTACTTACTAGTTGTGGGATTATTAGTATATGAAAATAGATAATATAGTCAAACTCTCAAGTCTGCTATTTATAATTAAATACAATATTGCATATGAATTGGCTATATATTAAAATTCAGTAAGGCAGTAATCGATGGAGTATATCATCATCATTATCATCATCATCATCACTACTATGTTCAGATTTGGTTTATTACTTAAAATTCAACACCTTTAACTTAGAAAAAAGAGAGGATGCAAATTAAATATCCAAAGAGGAGATATATATCACTACTTGCCCTGAAGTCAGCAAAAGTATAGTAAAATACTACTACGAAGGTCTCTATATACGTAAATTTGACAAACTAAATATTGATTCATCCCCCAAAAAAACAAACTGTCGCAGCTCACCCAATATAAAATAAATAATTTGAATAGCCCCATCATATTAAGCACACTGAATTTGTAATTTTAAATACTCCCACAAAAGAACCTCCAGACCAAGATGGTTTCATTAGAGAATTCTATCAAATCTCTGAAGAAGAATTAACACCAATTGTCCATAATCTATTTCATAAAATGAAACATTACAGAATATTTTCTAATTCATTTTATGAAGCAAGCATTATCCTAATACCAGAACCAGACAAAGATAGTACATAGAAAGAAAACTCTCGTGGATATGCACAAAAAAGTCCATAACAAAATATTAGCAAATAGAATACATCAATATATAAAAAATTAATTTTATGCCATGACCAAGTAGAGTTTATCCAAGGATGTCAGGCTGGTTTAAAATAGAAAAATAATCAATGTAACCCACCATGTTAACAGGCTAAGGAAAAATTAGGTGAGCATATCAATTGATGTGAGAAAAGCATTTGAGAAAATTCAATGCCCAATCAGATAATAATTCTCAGAAGAATAGGAGAGCTTTCTCAACCTGATAAGGAACATCTATTAGAAACATACAGTTAACATTATTTTAACAATGAAATATTGAATGCTTTTTCCCTAAGACTTGAAGCAATTCAAGGACGTCTGCACTCACCATTCTTATTCAACATAGTATTGCAAGTTCTAGTCAGTACAATAAAGCAAAAAAGATGGAAGGCATATAGATTGGAAAAGAAAAAATAAAACTGTCCTTGTTCATAGATGACATAATTATCCACATAAAAATATTAAAGAATCTTCAAAGACACTCGTAGAATTAGTAAGTGAGTTCAGCAAGGCCTCAGGATATAAACAAACAACCAAAAAAAAAAACACCCAAAGTATTAGAGATCCAGAAATTGACTGACAAAGAAGTCTAAAAATTGTTTAAAGCTCAGAAATCTAAAAGAGAAAAAAAATACAACAATTTAAAAAATATCAGGGAGGCCAGGCGCGGTGGCTCAAGCCTGTAATCCCAGCACTTTGGGAGGCCGAGACGGGCGGATCACGAGGTCAGGAGATCGAGACCATCCTGACTAACACGGTGAAACCCCGTCTCTACCAAAAAAAAATACAAAAAACTAGCCGGGCGAGGTGGCGGACGCCTGTAGTCCCAGCTACTCGGGAGGCTGAGGCAGGAGAATGGCGTGAACCCGGGAGGCGGAGCTTGCAGTGAGCTGAGATCCGGCCACTGAGCTCCAACTTGGGCGAAAGAGCCAGACTCCAGCCTGGGAGATAGAGTGAGACTCTGTCTCAAAAAAAAAAAAAAAAAAAAAAAAATCAGGGAAAAAATACAAGGACAAAACAACATGCTGAACAAAGAGAAATAAAACATTATAAAAACAAAAAAGAAACATTGGTGCTGATGAACACAATGAATCAACTAAAATGCAATAGTTTCAGCAACAGATTAAACAAAGCAGAAGAAATGATAAGCAAATTTGAAGACGGATCATTTGAAATCATCCTGACAGAGAAGGAAAAAGAGAAAAAGAAGTAAAAATGAATGAAGAAAGCCTACAGGATTTTTGGGACAGGATTAAGAGAGCTGAAATTTGCATTGCAGGATTTGTAGAAGGAGAAGAGACAGAGAGAAGCACAAAAAGCTTATTTAAAATAAATATGGGCCGGGCACAGTGGCTCACGCCTGTAATCCTAGCACTTTGGGAGGCCGAGGTGGGTGGATCATGAGGTCAGGAGATTGAGACCATCCTGGCCAAGATGGTGAAACCCCGTCTCTACTAAAAATACAAAAAATTAGCCAGGTGTGGTGGTGCATACCTGTAGTCCCAGCTGCTCAGGAGGCTGAGGCAGGGGCATTTTGTTTTATGTTTCTGCATTACTTCATTTAGGATTATGGTCTACAGGTAGATACTGTTGCTGCAAAGGACATGACTTTATTCTTTTTGATGGCTGTGTAGTATTCCTTGTTGTGTATGTACATTTTTTTAATCAGTCCATCAGTACAGGTATCTAGGTTGATTCCATGTCTTTGCTATTGTGAATAGTGCTGGGATTAACATATATGAATGCACGTGTCTCTCTGGTAGAATGATCTATTTTCCTTTGGATATATACCAAGAAATGGGATTGGTGGGTCAAATGTTAGTTCTGTTTTAAGTTGTTTGAGAAATCCTCTCACTGCTTTCCATAGTGGATGAACTAGTTTACATTTCTACCATCAGTTTATAAGTGTTTATTTTCTCTAAAACCTTACCAGCATTGATTGTTCTTTTGTTTGTTTTACTTTTTTTTTTTTTTTTTTTTTTTGAGATGGAGCTTCTGTCTTGTTGCCCAGGCTGGAGTGCAATGGTGTAATCCCTGCTCACCACAACCTCTGCCTCCCGGGTTCAAGAAATTCTTCTGTCTCAGCCTCCCAAGCAGCTGGGATTACAGGCATGTGCCACCATGCCCAGCTGATTTTGTATGTTTAGTAGAGATGGGGTTTCTCCATGTTGGTCAGGCTGGTCTCGAACTTCCGACCTCAGGTGATCCACCCACCTCGGCCTCCCAAAGTGCCGGGATTACAGGCGTGCGCCACTGTGCTTGGCTTTTATTTTTTAATAATAGACATTCTGAGAACTTATCAGCACAAAGAAGGAAACAACAGACACTGGGGTCTACTTGAGGAAGTAGGGAGGAAGGAGAAAGAGGAGCAGAAAAGACAATGAGTGGATACTGGGCTTAATATCTGGGTGATGAAATAATGTGTACAACAAACCCACATGACATGTGTTTACTTATGTAACAAACATTCATGTGTAGCCCCAAACCTAAAATAACAGGTAAAAATTGAAATACAACTGGAAATAACAATATAGAAAATATCAAAGTAATAAGCATGCTGTTATGAATGCAGTAAAGGTTTTGTGAAACTTGTGTCTGGGTGTAGATGAATTTGTATGCTTTGTGTTACTGTGTCGTAATGTAAAATGTTTTTATGTACTCTTAACAAGAAGAAAAATAATAATCGACATTCTGTCTGGTGTGAGGATCTCATTGTGGTTTTAGTGCGCATTTCTCTACTGATTAGTGATGATGAACATTATTTCGTAAGTTTGTTGACCACATATTCTGTCTTATTTGAAGAAGTGTCTGTCTTTTGCCCATTTTTAATAAAGATATTTCTTTTTGTTCCTGAATTATATGTTTCTTACAGATTCTGGATATAAGACCTTTCTTAGATGCATAGTTTGTGAATATTTTCTCCCATTATTTAGGTTGTCTGTTTAATCTGTTGATAGTCTACTTTGTTGGGCAAAACCTCTTTAGTTTAATTAGGTCCTACTTGTCAAATTTTGTTTTTGTCGTAATTGCTTTTCAGGACTAAATCAGAAATTCTTTGCCAAAATTGATATTCAGAATGGTATTTCCTAAGTTTTCTCTTGGGTTTTGTTTTAGGTCTTACATTTAAGTTTTTTAATCCACCTGATTAATCTTTGCATATGGTGAATGGAAAGGGTTTAGAGTCAATCTTCTGCATGTGACTAGCCAGTTATCCCAGCACCATTTATTGAATGTGGAGCCTTTTGCCCATCAAGTGTTGCAGCCAAATTTGCTGAAGATCAGGTGGTTGGTAGATGAATAGCTTAATTTCTGGGTTCTATAACCTGTTCCATTGGTCTATGTGTCTATATGTTGTATTAGTACCATGATGTTTTGGTTATTGTAGCCTTGTAGCATAGTTTGAAGTTTGGTAGTGTGATTCTTCTGTCTTTGTTCTTTGTCCTTAGCACTGCTTTGGCTATTTGCACTTTTTTTGGGGGGGGGACGGGGGTTCCATATGAAGTTTACCACAGATTTTTCCAATACTGTGAAGGATGATGTTGGTTCTTGGACAAGAATAACACTGGATCTGTAAATTGCTTCGGGTGGTATGGCCATTTAAGCAATATTGATGCTTTCTACTCATGAGCATGTAATATTTTTCCATTTGTTTGTGTCATATCAGATTTCCTTCAGCAGTGTTTTGCAATTCATATTGTAGATATGTTTCACCTCCTTGGTAAGCTATATTCCTAGTTATGTTGTTCTTTGTCTTTTTTATTTTACAGTTTCTCCCATCAAGAGGTATAATCTATCTTCCCTTCTTTTGACTCTAAACCTGCATTGTGACTTGCTTTGACCAATCAAATGAAAGATAAGTAACTATGTACCACTTCTGAGCCTGAACTTTAAGTTTCTTAGGTTTCTATTTGTTCCCTGAAAACTTTCCCAGTTTCCTTGTGAACAAGTCTGTGAATAAGGCTACTGGAGGATGAGAGACAACATAGAGCAAAGATATACTGTTCCAGCTCAGAGTTTCCTAAACCATCCAGCCTCCAGTCAACCCAACAGCTGGCCATGATGCCGAGGATGAACCCACATGGAACCAACCAACTGAGAATAGTTTACTTTTTCAACTAGCACAATAATTAATTAAAATTGTTGTTATTTTAAGCCATATAGCATTGGAGTACATTGTTACACAGAAAAAACCTAACTGATACACTAAAAAAAAAAAATTAAGTATTCCTATGTTTAGTTATCCCTGCTCACGCATCTCAACAGATTTACAGTACAATGACCTCGGTTGTACAAAAACTTGTTCCATATGCTTATAAGCCAAGTATTTTTGTCTAGATGGATCCCTGTTGTTAGGGGGATCTCTAAATGCAGCTGCTGTTAATGTTTGTCCTAAGAAACATTCAGGCTAAAGGCAAACTGGTAGTAATAGAGATTAATCTAGGATATCTTGTAGTGAAAGTGTCTCCTTATTGTACCTTGAAGAAGCTTTAGCTAGGGCATAAACAAACAACTGTAAAAGTAAATATCGTTTGTGCGTAAAACTTACCAAAACAAATGGAAAAGAGTAAACACATCTGTTAAACTTACCACTTAGCATTAAATAGCTACAAAGAGAAGTTGTTTGACAAAATTCAACTGCCTTTTTGGAGTTCAAATTGATTTTTGAACACCGTTGAAGTATTGTTTCAAGGCATTGCTTACATACATATCATAGAAAAGAAATTATGGGGACTTACCTTCAAGAGAAGCAAGAGAGATTTTACACTTTACTGTCAAATTATAATTATAACAAAAATTAAGTTGAAGAACACTTGACAATATTTCTTTTCCACCTAATTATTATATTTTCTTCAAATAAATTAGGCCTAGAAAGCATAACATAATAGATGTGAAATATTTCTCATAGGAAAACATAAGTTAGTCTTCAACTGAAATAAGTATCAAAAAAGGTATTTATGCTTTAGTATTCACATAAAACTTTAGCCAAAAAGAACAATAGTGCTCAAATAAAACTCAAAATTATTTGAAGATATGAGGTGCTCTGATAACACGCTGAGAGTCATACTCTATCTGGTTTCTGATATTAGGCTATAACATCTTTCAGAAGATCCACTGATTATAAAAAGAATTAAAACTAATGAAAATGAAAATGATGGTGGAATCATTTGATTTAGAATAGTAACACATTTTCAGATGCTAAAGGCAATATAATTACATTAGAGGTTTTAAAAAAGACACAACATTCATTACACTGGTTATGACATGCTCTTGTTTCAATATATTAATATAAGGAAATTTAATTGAATAGAATAGTATTTCCTGGTGCAGAATCCTCTGCATTAGCTGTTCTAGAAAGATACTGCTCTCTTCAAGTAGAAAACAAACTTTTGTCACTACCATCTAAATATATTACTTTCATATGTATGCTTTCTAAAGCATGGATAAATGAGAACACATCCAGAACCAAGAGTTCTCCAGCTATTGTAAAGGACCACCTGCGTTGGAATTATCTTGCATGCTATTTAAAAATGAGGATTCCATTTCTATTCAAAGAAGAAAATCAAATAAACAGGTAACAGATAAAAATTGAGATAAGCTTTGCAGTGTTGATGACCAACAAAACATTAATATCTAATACATGCAGATAATTCTCCCAAATCCATCACAAAAAGACGGAAGGTGCAAAAGAAAACACAATAACACAAAAAACAGGCAAGCAATATGAACAAATCATTCACTGTTTGATCACTAGGTGCCTAGTGAAAAGCTTGGCAGAAAATGGTCACTTAGTATTGAGTGAATGGAGGGGTCACACAAATGACCAACAATTATGTGAAACGATGGTAAACATCACCAGTAATTGAAATGGTGAAATGTAAAGCAACACATGTGCTGCATTAGAATTCCTAGGAGCTAAATAGAAAGTCAACTAATCTTAAATGTTGGTGGAGGTTGGGGGAACAGCAACCCTTAATATATAGTCATTGGGAATTAAAACTGCTGTGGCCATTTTGGAAGTCATTATCACAGTATTTAGTGCAACTGAGGATTCTTATGATTGAGTAACTGTATGCCTGGGGGAAATATTTAAAAAGAAACTTCTTCCAGGAGGACAAAGAGCTATGAATTAGCTCGTTCAATTAGAAAAAAAAAAAAATTAACAGAGAAGTAATCTGTGGTAACAGAGGCAGAGACAACATAGATGTCCATCTATAGCATTTCAATTTCATGCTAGCTATTGGTGCCAGCTGCCACATAGTTTTCTGAGTTCTAGAGTTGCACATAATATGTGCAAGAATACACACGGAGCAAAAGTAAAATTGGAGGCCTGCTTAACATAAATCTGAACATTAAATGTTATACTTTTAAATGAGTGTTATATCTTCCTGCAGTGACAAGTACACCTTTAAAACAACCAAATGGAAAATTAAGTGTATTCATCTGTCAAGGCTTTAGTGTTTATTTCATACAGGTTGTGAGGTGGTTAGGGGAAGAGAAGGAAGTTGGTTCAACCACATCTGGAATTGAGCTCAGTTTGGATTTTGTTGTTGTTATGGTTACTTTCATTGTACCACAAACTTCAAATTCCTCCAGCAGTGAGTCTGCTGCTACCTCTTGCTAAGCGTGAATCCTAGAGTGCTGGAGAGTTTTGTCAATATTCTTGCTTCACCCTCAACTTTCAAAGGATCATGAATAGTTGTGTTAATTCTGTAGGAGTCTCTCTCTGTGATCGTACAACTTTCAGCAGTAGACTTCTGTGTCTGGTCACTCAGAGTTAGGCTCATGATGTAGGAGGAGACTTGGTTCTCCTAATCAAACACAGGCCTTACATTTCTTTAAAAATGATTGTTTAGGCCAGGCGCGGTGACTCATGCCTGTAATCCCAGCACTTCGGGAGGCCGAGGTGGGCGGATCATGAATTCAGGAGATAGAGACCATCCTGGCTAACACAGTGAAACACTGTTTCTACTAAAAATACAAAAAAAAATTAGCCGGGCGTGGCCTGTAGTCCCAGTTACGTGGGAGGTTGAGGCAGGAGAATGGCGTGAACCCGGGAGGTGGAGCTTGCAGTGAGCTGAGATGGCGCCACTGCACTCCAGCCTGGGCTACAGAGTGAGACTCCGTTTAAAAACAAAAAAAGATTGTTTAATTATATTTCATTTCTCAGCAAAATAACACCATTTTTGAAACCCTCAACTTTCAGTTTGGGTCCCAAGAGACTTATTTACTTTTATTTTCTGAGAATGAGCCATAATAAAGTAAATATATGTCTTCTTAATTTACATTATATATATAAAACATGTTATAATATGTCTATGAGCTGAAATATATTGGCAAAATTGTAAACTAAACATTTTGTACATGTAATGCTAAATTCAAGGGACATTCTGGATTACTTGTTTATATTCCTTCTATTGTTATTGGCTACTCAAATAACTTAGGCAGGATGCATTATATAATGGCATAAATTTATCTCTAATAAAATTTCTAATATTCTAATAAATGATAACTTTTTAATTCTTTAAGAACACTAATAGACTAGAAACTTTAGATATGTGAGCTTTGAGAGAGTTTTGGGGTACCAAGTTATACATCTGTGAATATTTGCAAATGAAGGAGAAGCGTGACCAGTTTGGACAGCAATATTTATGCTTCTCTTGGTCACATAATGATTTTTACTAAAATACATAGAAAGCATAAACTTGAAGCCCAGAAAAAGAAGCAAACATAAAACTAAAAACAACAAACCTCATAGGACACAATTGTATCATTAACATGAATTGATGATATTTTTGACCATTCACTTGATGTATACTGATTCAACTAGAGTATGGAAATAGTTTGCTCAGATTAAAGAAAGTCAGAACAAGTACAAAATAGTGTCCTTACCTGGCTTCTCCTCTGATCCATTAAAAACACATTTAAGGAAAACCACACCTTTGGTCAGACATGGTGGTTCACATCTGTAATTCCAGCATTTTGGGAGGCCGAGTCAGGTGGACCCTCGATGCCAGGAGTTCAAGACCAGCCTGGTCAACATGGAGAAACTCCATCTCTACTAAAAACACGAAAATTAGCTGGGCGTGGTTGCAGTGAGCCGAGATCACACCACAGAACTCCAGCCTGGGTGACCGAGCAAGACTCCGGTCTCAAAACAAAACAAAACAAAACAAAATAAAACACACACACCTTTAACAATAACTTAATATTTTGTTTCTTATTTAATAATATCAACTCAGTGGAAGTCTTACTAGAAATGTTACCCTTAAATTACAGAAAATGCATGAAGTTAACCTGAGGCACATAATTAGTAGAGTCAAAATCAGAGACATTTCTTAAATGAAATGTCATGAGACACTTGATTTGTCTCTAAACAATGAAGGGATTTTTGACTATTTCAAATTGTTTCACCATCTCTTAGGTACCATGTACTATATGTTCTCTATTTTTAAAGGACATGATGAGAAAATGAGACTCCAATGCAGAGCTGTTTTCTAAGTACTTGAGAAGACAATGCTTACAATTATCCATCCATTCAAGTGTAGAAAAATATGAGTTAGAAGTTGTTGCTTTATTGTTTACTAATTCATTGTTTTGAAAATTATAAATCTTTGTGGAGATATAATACATTAAATTCTACAAAATGTTGAGCTTTCACCTTCTATAAAAGAATCATACATGTGCTTAAGGGAAAAAGAACAACAAAAATATTTTGAGAAATAATTATGTTCTTTCAAAATATTATATATATGTATATATACCAACATTGATTGAACATATATATACTTTCCTAGAATCAGATACAGATGTGCAAATAATTTTTATTTATATTTATTTATTTATTTATTTATTTATTTATTTTGAGACAGAGTTTCACTCTTGTTGCCCAAGCTGGAGTGCAATGGCGTAATCTCGGCTCACTGCAACCTCCACCTCCTGGGTTCAAGCAATTCTCCTGCCTCAGCCTCCTGAGTAGATGGGACTACAGGTATGTGACAAAACACCTGGCTAATTTTGTATTTTCAGTAGAGACGGGGTTTCTCCATGTTGGTCGGGCTGGTCTTGAACACCCGACCTCATGTGATCCACCTGCCTCATCCTCCCAAAGTGCTGGGATTACAGGTGTGAGCCACCACACCCGCCAAAAATTTTTATATTTAAGATAATATTAATGGTGTCATCCGTCTATAAATTATCAATTGTTTCTTTCTTCTTACTATCTATCTTTGTTTCTTCTCCCAATTTCAGTGATCTATTTTCAGAGACAATTTCATTCAGCAATATCTCTGCATTTATAATTATGTTTTGTTTTGCTTCATTTTAATTAATATGAAATAAAGGTTAGACTGAATAAAAGTAAGACAAGATTGGTTATTAATTTTAAAATGCCAGATAACAATGGTCAAGTTTTCTTTTTGTCAATCTTAACAAATCTTTTCTCTGTGCAAGCAAGAATCAAACCTGCATGTTATTTTATCAACTGAATTTACATTACGTGAAAAGAGCTAGTTTTTTTTTTTTTGTCAGAAACAATGTTGAAGTTCAAAATTCTGTCGATGCACAGAAGCAACAAGCTGTGTTTGATTGAAACGTCATCCATTTTAAGTGTAATTGTTAATGTTATAATTAACATATAGTTATTGAAAAATAGGAAACAGAAACAAAATAATACATGTAGGGATTGCCAAGAACCTAACTGAAGGACACACACACACATACACACACACTCCAAAGATTAGTAAAAATAAAATATAATTATATTTAGATAAACACAGCCAAAATGACAAAAACTGGTATTACAATGAAATATGATAATTTCATATATATATTATATATATATGTGCCTGAATATTTACATAAAACGTAACATGAGATTTCATTAGAATTAAGGAAGAATTTCAGGATTAATCCACCATAATGGAAAAATAAAGCAGAATCAGATAGCACTGACTGAATAAGAGCCTTTCTAATAGAAAATAAATTCTATCTTGATGTGATTTTTGATATGATATTTTCTGCCAGTCAAGACTCTCAAAGTGGCTTATTGATTTTTGTCCACCAAAGATATATACTGCATTTATATTTTCATTGTGACATTTTTAAACACACATATAAATACCAACGTACATCCTCTTTCCTAAGAAGTATTATATTTGATCAACTCTGTTATAATTCATCAAGACCTGTATAGCAAAGTAGAAATTTAGACATCACCATTCAAATGTTCTGAAAATGATAATTTTCTTTATATTTTCTTCTTGATCTGTTGGTCACATTTCTGCTAATCGGAATGTGGGGGTTGAAGAGCACAAAATAATAATTTTAAAAAACGGGAAAACTTAAGCATGACATTTATAAAAATCCCCAGCCAGTTATTTTGTGGATATTGACAAACTGATTCTAAATTGTATGTGGAAAGGCAAAAGACCCAGAGGAGCCAACAGTACACTGAAGGAGAAGAAAAAATCGGAGAACTTACTTTGCCTGACTTCAGGACTGATTACAAAGTTAGAATAATCAAGACTGTGTAGCATTGGTAAAAATAATAGACATACAGATAAATAGGATAGAATAGAGAGCTCTGAAATAGATTCATACAAATATAGTCAACTGACCTGTAATGAAAACACGTAAATGTGCTTCAGTAGAGAAAGTATAGACTTTAAAAAAGTAGTGTTGAAACAAACATTCACATGCAAAACAAAACAAAATAAATCTAGACACAGATCTTACATCTTTCATAAACATTAACTTTAGTGGACCCTAAACCTACATATAGAACAAAACTATTACACTTTTAGAAGATAACATAGGAGAAAATCTAGGTGATCTTGGATTTGGCAATGACTTCTTAGCTACAACACCAAAAGCAAAATCCATAAAATAAAAAACATATATAGTTGAGCTTTATTTAAATTAAAAACTTCTGCTCTGAAAAATACAAGAGAATGAAAAGATAAGCCACAGAGTGGGAGAAAATCTTTTCAAAGGACATACCTGATAAAGGACTGGTATTCAAATATACATAATAAACTATTTGAACTTAACAATAAGAACACAAAAGACCTAATTAACAAATTAACAAAACATGTGACAGGCACCTGCCCAAAGAAGACACATAAATGGCCAATAAACCTATGAAAAGGTGTTCAGCAACATATGCTATTAGTGAACTGCAAATTAAAACAACAAGATACTAATACATATCTGTTAGAATGGCAAAAAAAAATCCAATCACACCAAATGCTGGCAAACAGGTGGAGTAATAAGAAGTACTTTGCATTGCTGACACTAATGCAAAATGATACAGGTACTTTGGAAGACAATGTCGTAGTTTCTTTCAAAACCATTTACCCAAATATGTTGAAAACTGACATCCCCACAAAAATTTGTGCAAAAATGTTTGTAATAATCTTTTTCATAATTTCAAAAACCTGGAAGTAACCAATATGTCCTTCACTAAGTGAACGGATAAACACAGTGTTGTATATCCATATAGTAAAATATTATTTAATGATAAAAAGAAATGGGCTATCAAGCCATGAAAACACAAAAAGGAATCTCAAATACATATTGTTAAGTGAAAGAAACTGAAAATGCTGTGTACTACTTGATTTTAACCATATGACTTTCTGGGTGGGAACGGCCAAACTATGGAGATAGTGAAGGATCTGCAGTTTTCAAGGGCTTTCAGTGGAGATAGAAAAGGATGAATAGATGGAACACAGGGAAGTTTTAGGGCAGTAAAACTATTGTGTATGATACTATAAGAGTAGATACATGTCATTAAACATTTGCCAAAACACATACTATGTACAAAGAGTGAACTCTGATGTCACTATGGAGTTTAATTATAATGTATCAATATTAGCGCATCCATTATAACCAATGTATCACAAAAACTAAATATGTTAATAACAAGATAAATTGCTAATGGCTGGGGGTCAGAGTAGAGGGTAACATGAAGTGTATTGCAACTCTCTACTTTTCTCTCAATTTTTCTGTAAACCTAAAAAACTTCTCAAAAAGGGAGTTTATTAATATTTTTAAATTGAAATCTATAATGTCAATGATTTCTCACAATCGGTAAGGTACAGACTTGCTTCTCTACAATTGGGAAATGATATAATCATATATGCTATACATTTCTTTATAAAAAGCAACAAAAATCCACCTGTATTGGAAGTAACTAATTAGTTATTAATAAGTATAGAGGAAAAACCTCATATATATTTGGGGTTTGTAAAATGTGTATAATATTTTATTTTGTTAATATTAGACATTTTCATCTTCTCCTAATTGTGTGAATTGAGATTTTTCTTGTTTAGCAATTATTGATTTTTGTTAGGTGCGCTGACAATGTATTTGATAATTTATGTATTCTATACAATGTTCCTCAAAATATTGAGGTGCACTATGAGAGTTAATTAAGTTACTCAGAATTTGGTCCAAAAATCCAGATTTTTCTCCCATATTTATAAGAAAATGATGCATAATTTAATAGATTTTTTTTTATATGACTAGGTACCTCTTAATTATTTAATGAATGGTTAGTACAATGTCATATCCCAAAGCAAAGCAGTTCAACAAAAATTACTTTATTTACAATTCAATTTCTATATTTAATAAGAAGTCTGGCTGCCATGAAAAACTTGGCAATGTTTTAAAATTCTTATGGAGTATGTTGCACGTAAGTGCTTGAACTTTCCACTAATTTCAGAAGTTCCCATTGTATTTGTCATCAGGATCTCTTTGAATTGGTTATGTTTCTCAATTTCTACTATTTTTATTTTTATATTAACATTTTTTGTTGATTCTGTAAGGCATTACTTTTATTCTTATGTCATTGTATTGGTACTATTTTGATCAACATTTTTTGTTCCTTTCTAATTCTTGTTATATAATTGTTTTCCTATGTGAAATAGGAGCAGTATGGATGAGACTTACGATTTACTACTGTAGACTTCCTTTGAGTAATATCAATTTATTTATTTATTTATTTATTTATTTATTTATTTATTATTCTTTTTTATGAGACGGAGTCTTGCTGTCTCCCAGGCTGGAGTGAAGTGAGCTCGGCTCACAGGCGCACACCACCGCACCCAGCTAATTTTTTGTATTTTTAATAGAGACGGGGTTTCACTGTGTTAGCCAGGATGGTCTCAATCTCCTGACCTCGTGATCCACCCGCCTTGGCCTCCCAAAGTGCTGGGATTACAGGCGTGAGCCACTGCGCCCGGCTGAGTAATATCAATTTATTAACCTCAACTAAATTTACTTTAAGCTTGGAAACTTTCCAATTAATTGTTTTTTCTTCTTATTTATATTTTATTACTGTTTTCTTTTCTTATTTATAATCTGGTGACCTTGATGTAATTTTTTTCCTAATTTTCTACCAGTGAGCCTAAATAATTCTCAGCTTCTGAGTGTGTATCAAATGTATTATAAATCTTTTAGAAAACTTCATTTCTGCCAAATATTGCATGATACTACTCTTCTATCGAATATTTTTATTACTTTGCTAATCTCTCCCCACGTTTTTTCCAAACACAGTTCTGGCATTGGCTTGCTTCTTTACTCATTCTACCCCCAGATAATGGAGGATGATTTAACTAATTGGTAAAACTGAGAAGAATAACTTAGCTTCATTTTTTTCCCTGTGTGGAATTACATTACTCTTCCAGAGTGTTCCCTTCATCAACACATATCAGGTGGGTACTGGTTCAATACCGCCTTCTCCTGGCTAAGACCCTCTACTTCTGGCATTCAGTAGGTAGCAATTTTGGATTTCATACTAAGCTGCACCCATAGCTTTTGATTTTACCATCTATGAGGCGATATCTTGGTTCTTGAATAGCAATGTCTTTATTTTTCAATTTGTTCAGAAATTAGGCAGAGGGATATAGGTGCAATTTCTTAGGGGACATGTAAAAACTCCTCAGAAGGCATTCCTGATAAGGCAAAACTATTTTTTCCTAAGGCAAGTATTCCTTCTACACTTTGGAGTAAAAGTCATAATTCAGTATTTTCTAAAAATCTGGTATTAGAAAAACGTGAGAAAGCATCCAAAGATTTAAACATTTTCCATGGTAGAAGTGGAAAACAAAGCATAAAATCAAAAACAAAACCTGTTGTTCTAAATCTGATGTTGAGTAATGTTCACAGACAAGAGCAAAAGATTTAACTATCCTGGACTGCAGGACTTTGCATAACATGAATCATGACATTTAACGATTATTTTAGATTTGATTCTAGCATGCTTATTTTATTCATAATCTTATTTTTAACTTTTTAGTAATGTCCCTGAGTCACAATATTAATAATCTTATTGAAAACCCTACCTCATTGCTGTAGAAGTGTTTTCTTACCACATTTTTTTCTTTTCTTTAATCAAATACTCTAATATAACATTTCACTTTCCATTACAAAAAGAACCAAAGTAATTTTACTTGCATTTGAGAATTAGTCAAATGCTTTTAAGTAATAGTCTGCTTTAAAATCCAGTGGTGAGCATCAATGAACATCAGTGCATTCTTTATTCCTAGGACCCAGAAGAAACTACCAAATTAAGTTCTATGCTAAAAGGAAAGAATATGAACTGGTATCTCAGGCTACAAGAAGAATTAAGTATTTAAGTACACAATGTGTGATCTCTTTTTACGATAATTCTTAATGACAGTAATTTATGTCTGATGTACATTGGCAGTCATCTAATTTTCTTTTTTGTGCTTTTTGTTTATCTGCATGAATGAGAACCGCCTTTTGTGATCAAGTGAATATATGCCACGAAAGAATGTTCCTAAAATAGATTCAAGGTGCAGCATACTGTTGTTCAAACAACTTTCCCGTTAACTTCTACATATCCAGAGGGGAAAAAAACAGCAATGGTTTTCTGTCCAGGAACCATTAAAAATAGGAGATTAAAATGCCGACTTTTTAAAACTTCTTATTATCAAATTATCTTTCTTTACTATCAGATGTTAAGTCCCAAGTATGTGCCTTCAGTAGCACTGAAGGAGTACCCCTGTGAGCAAGGTTGCTAGTCCTCCAATAAGTTCTGAGAGCATAAATCTCTGTTTCTTCAACTCAGGTTTGACTTACATTATGTACTTCCTAGCTCTTCTTCATCAACCTCTTTATCAGCTCCAAACATACCAGCTATGCCACCTATTTGAATTTTCCCTAAAATGTTTTCAGCTTCATTGCTCCCATGCGAGTGCTAGTAACTCAAAGGTATATTGCCTGATACGTATCACATAATATAACAATTATGTTTCATTTATCCTTCAGCTCAACCTTCCTCATAGAAAAAAAAAATGCCTGATTAAAAGTTAAATCTGGAAATTTTCTGATATCAGAAAATAAATGGTAGTTAAGTTAGTGTAGATATTACAGATAATCCATTTTGGGCAAATATACGTAGCACCCTGAAAATTGTGTGTAGTGTGTTTAATGTTACAGATCATATAAACGTTCCCAGAAAGCTTGATACTCATCAGCAAATGATTTTGCACAGTTAACACTTCTTCTATAATGGCAAAAACTCTAAATTTAGCTACTTGAATACTAGATTTCCCAAAGCAGGATATAACCACGTTGTTTTAGAGCTCACAATTACATGCACTAGGATTCTAAGCAGCTCAGGCTAAATTTTGAATGTAGATCTCCATTTCGCAGTCGATAGGGGAACTGAAATAGCCTCTATGGTTCTGTATAGCTCCAAGGGTAGGTTTAAAAAATATTTCCCAGAAACTAAATGCACAAATGTAAATGGTAGATTATGGCAATGTCCTCCAAAGAGCCTTCCTTGGCACAGCACTTAAAACTTACAGGTGAACATATTGTTAGTTTCCACTCCGTGACCAACTCCATTTAGCAACAATAAATGTTCATTTTTCTATAAATCTGGTCCCTGTGATGGTAAATCCAGCACAGGAAATGACTCTCAGCAGGAGCACCGGAATACCTGTAACTACAAATAACAGGATATCTTCCTACAACTCAGATCAGACAAAATGACATTGGGGAAACTACAAAGTCAGTGTGCAAGTAAAATTAAATCTTCAGTTTCATCTCTCACTTCCTATTTGCCAGCTTTCATAATCATTTCTTTATCTGTTACCCAGTACTTAGTTAAATTTTTATTTTGGCACACATAGTAGGGACTCAATAAATACTGTTGATTAAAAGTCAGTTCCTGATCCTTGGGCTATGATAAATTCAGTCTTTATCTATACTTTTGTTTTCTCTTGACTCTGATATAGTATTCTTGTCACAAGCTTGTTATTTTCTAGAATATTAATATTCCCTAATCCAGTCTTCTCTATTCTAATGGTTTCACTCTTTTCCAGCCCTAATTACTTTCCTCCACACTTGACTGACTGATCTCATTTCACCATTCTTGTAGCCTCATAAATTTCACCTAGGCCTTACAGAGGAATATTTATTTGATCTTCTGGAAAGGATTTATAGGCCATTTTAGATTATCTTCTTAGTTTAATAAGAATGCTGCCTGACAAGAAAAGAATATGTACTACAAGAGAAGCACAGGGAACCTAGTGTCTACCATAGTGTCAGTCATAGACTTCATTAAATTACTTATTTATTCACTTCTGCTGTCAGATATTAACTAAGAAACTACTACCTCTTAATCATGCTGATGAGTGCCTGATTCAAGAAATATATAAATGACTAGAATGTCACCCGTTCTCTCTGGTAGCTCAATCTGAAAGAGACAAATACGTCTACAAATAACTACAATATGTTAAGCTCTATAATACAGGTTTGCAAAAGTTCTGTGGCAACATATATGTTCACTCTTTGAAGAAATGAAGGAGGCATCTCAAAGGAAATGGAATTTAGTTGGGCTGAAGGATAAGAATTAGATTGCACCGTATTAAAAGTTGATGAAAGGCTTCCCAGGCAAAGAAATAGCATGTGTAAAGAGCATGGCACTAATGAGAATGACTTTTTCAGAAGAAAGGAAAAAAAACTTATTGGTAGCCATTGGATGAGGTACAAGGGAGGTAACATTTAAAGAAAAGGCAAAAAAAAAAAAAAAGTCAGATTTTGACATTATTTCAGAGGGCTTACATAGCAAAGAACAAAATCTGGACTTTGTGCTGTGGATTATAGATAGGTAACATAAGTTGTTTTGTAGTTGTCTTTTGTAGAAAAATGACCTGAATCCTGCTACACAAGATAATTTAAATAGAGAAGGGACTTTTCTTTTTTATAAAATAAAATGAAAAAGCAATTTTGGTCTTTTCCTAGCAGGAGGATTATTGACAAATGTCAAGTTTCAAAATTTACCTTCAGAATATTTTTATTGTGCAAAGAAAAATAATGGTGACTAAGTAGCAATAAGCAACTTTTATTAGAAACCTTTGTAAAGAAAATGTGAACAGAAGCAGAAAATAGGGAAAGGGGCAACAAGAGATAATGGATGCAAGGTCAAGAAGAAAGAAGGAAGAAAGTTCAAAATGATTAAAGGAGATGTAACTATTGTTCATGCCCTTATTTTTACTAGTTTTTTTTTTTTTCTTTCCTTGAATCTGCAGTGTTTCTAAGCAAAGACTCAATTATTTATATGGCAAAGGTAACAGCCTCCAAAATGTTTCAGGATGGATTTTATGTCTTCTTCTCTTTATTTCATGTCGTTCTACCACCAATAAATATAATAGTTTTATTTATTTTATTAATATAGTTATTATTATAATTACTAGGACTAACTGAAGTGCTACTATATGCCAGGCAAGCTTCCTTACACACTTTATTTCTGTTTATTTTAAAAATAATATTCCAAGTTAGTTTTCATGCTCTTCAATTTCTTATCTAATTGATTATCAAGTGATCTGGATAAAATCTGAAATATGTCTAATGATACTCACCTCTCCTTTCAACTCACATTGTCATTTTCCTTGTTTAGACCTTAATGTCTTTTTGTTATAAACTATTAAAACAACTTTATAAATAGTTTTTCTGCTAATAATTTCTTTGTTTCCCTCCATTCTGCATTCCACAAAGCTATGGTACTATTTTCTTTTTTTTTTTTTTGAGACGGAGTCTCGCTCTGTCGCCCAGGCTGGAGTGCAGTGGCGCAATCCCGGCTCACTGCAAGCTCCGCCTCCCGGGTTCACGCCATTCTCCTGCCTCAGCCTCCCGAGTAGCTGGGACTACAGGCGCCCGCTCCTGCGCCCGGCTAATTTTTTCTATTTTTAGTAGAGATGGGGTTTCACCATGGTCTCGATCTCCTGACCTTGTGATCCACCCACCTCGGCCTCCCAAAGTGCTGGGATTACAGGCGTGAGCCACCACGCCCGGCCGGTACTATTTTCATAACAAAACTTGACCACTCCTTTGATGGACCTATATTAAGGATGTTACTAAGCCTAACCAGCCTGTGTTAATAAAAAATATTAACCATCAGGAAAGAATTCACAGACCCTTTGAAAGAAGTGGTTTGCCACTGCAAACCCCATGTGACAGCCAAAAATCTGTGAGTTCTTAGCCCTACAAACAAAATATTTATCAGCCAAAGTTTATATTCAATGAAACTGAGCTTTATAAATGAAGGAGAGATAAAGCCTTTTTAAGACAAATAAATGCTGAGAGAATTTGCCACTACCAAGCCAGCACTACAAGAAATGCTAAAATGAGTTCAAATCTTGAAACAAGTCTTCTAAATACACCGAAATAGAACCTCCTTAAAGAATAAATCTCATAGGGCCTCTAAAACAATAACACAATTAAAAAAAAAAAAGGTATTCAGGCAACAACTGGCATGATGAATAGAATGGTACCCCCCATCTCAATACTAACGTTGAATGTAAATGGCCTAAATGTGCCACTTAAAAGATACAGAATGGAAGAATGGATAAAAATACACCAACCAAGTATTTGCTTTCTTCAAGAGACTAACTTAACACATAAGGACTCACATAAAATTAAAGAGGTGGAAAAAGATATTCAATGCAAATGACACCAAAAGTGAGGGGTATTTATTTTTATATCAGACAAAATAAACTTTAACACAACAACAGTTAAAAAAGACAAACAGGGACATTGCATAATAATAAAATAACTATTCCAACAGAAAAATATCACAATCCTAAATATATATGCACTAAACACTGGAATTCCCAAATTTATACAAGCATTACTACTAGACCTAAGGAATGAGATAGAAGGCAACACAATAAGAGTGGAGGACTTTAATACTGCACTGACAGCACTAGACAGGTCATCAAGAGAGAAAGTCAACAAATAATAAATGGACTTAAATGATACCTTAGAATAAATGGACATAACGGATATTTACAGAACATTCTCCCCAACAACTGCACAATATCCATTCTTTTCATCAGAAAATGGAACATTCTGCAAGATAGGGCATATGATAGGACATAAAACAAGGCTCAAGAAATTGAAAAAAATCAAAATTATATCAAGTCCTCTTTCAGATCACAGTGGAATAAAATTGGAAATTAACTCCAAAAGGAACTATTTCCATGCAAATACATGGAAATGAAGTAACCTGCTCCTGAATGATCACTGGGTAAACAATAAAATTAAGATGGAAATTTTAAAAGTCTTTGAATTGAATGATAATAGTAACACAACTTATCAAAACTTCTGGGATAGAGCAAAAGCAGTACTAAGAGGAAAGTTCATAGCATTAAAGTCTCCAACGAAAAGTCTGAAAGAGCACAAATAGACAATTTAAGATCACACTTCAAGGAACTAGAGAAATAAGAACAAAATAAACTCAAACCCAGCAGAAGACAATAACAAAGCTAAGAGCAGAACTAAATAAAGTTGAAATTAATTTAAAAATACAAAAGATAAAACAAAATGCTAGTTCTTTGAAAAGATAAACAATGTCAAT
The DNA here is from genome assembly GCF_049350105.2 of Macaca mulatta. Lineage (NCBI taxonomy): Eukaryota > Metazoa > Chordata > Mammalia > Primates > Cercopithecidae > Macaca > Macaca mulatta. Next base: position 95,822,652 of record NC_133426.1, on the reverse strand, counting down.
AGGTCATTAGCTACATTGACCAAGATAAAAATAGAGAAGATACAAATAAACTCAATTAGAAATAAAATGGGAAATATTACAATCAATACCACAGAAATACAAAAGAACATTCAAGGTTACTATGAACAGCTTTATGTGCACAAACTGGAAAACCTAGAGAATATGAATAAATTCCTGGAAATACACAACCCTCCTAGATTAAACCAGGAAGAAATACAAACTCTGAACAGACCAAAAACAAGTAGTGAGGTTGAAACAGTAATAAAAAATTGCAAACAAAATAAAGCCCGGGACCAGAAAAATTCACAGCTGAATTCTATCAGATATTGAAAGCAGAATTGGTAGCAATTATACTGAAAATATCCCAAAAGATAAAGAATAAGGGATTCCTCCCTAAATTATTCTATGATGCCAGTATCACCCTAATACCAAAACCAGGAAAGAACATAAGAAAGAAAGAAAACTACAGACCAACATTCCTGATGAATATAGATGTGAATATCCTCCACAAAATACTAGCTAACTGAACTCAACAATATATCAAAAAGATAATCCACCATGATCAAGTGGTTTTAAACCAGTGATGCAGGGTTGGTTTCACATATGTAAGTCAATAAATGTGATACACAACATAAACAAAATTAAAAGCAAATATCATATGATCATTTCAATATGCACAGATAAAGCATTTGACAAAATCCAGCATTCCTTCATGATTAAAACCCTCAGCAAAATCAGCACAGAAGAGACATACCTTAAGGTAATAAAAGTCGTCTATAACAAATACACAGCCAACATTTTACTGAATGTTCCATTCTACTAGAACAAGAAAAAGATGCCCATTTTCACCATTTCTATTCAACATAGTACTGGAAGTCGTAGTCAGAGCAATCAGACAAGAGAAAGAAAGGGAATACAAATAGATAAAGAGAAAGTCAAACTGTCACTGTTCACTGATAATATGATTGTATACCTAGAAAACGATACTCATCCGAAAAGCTCCTATAACTGATAAATGAATTCAGTAAATTTTCATGATACAAAATTAACGTACACAAATCAGTAGCACTGCTATATACCAACAGCCACCAAGTTGAGAATCAAATGAAAAACTCAATCCCTTTTAATATAGCTGCAAATAAACAAAAATAAAATATGGACTGGGTGCGGTGGCTCACACCTGTAATCCCAGCTCTTTGGGAGGCCGAGGCAGGTGGATCATGAGGTCAGGAGATCAAGACCATCCTGGCTAACACGGTGAAACCCCATCTCTACTGAAAGTACAAAAAATTAGCCAGGCGTGGTAGCAGGCGCCTGTAGTCCCAGCTACACGGGAGGCTGAGGCAAGAGAATGGCATGAACCCAGGAGGCAGAGCTTGCAGTGAGCAGAAATTGCGCCACTGCACTCCAGCCTGGGAGACAGAGCAAGACTCCATCTCAAAAAAATAAATAAATAAAATAAAATAAAATAAGTAGGAATATTTCTAACCAAGGAGGTGAAAGACCTCTACAAGGAAAACTACAAATTACTGCTGAAATAAGTCATAGACAACACAGACAAATGGAAACACATCCCACGCTCGTGAATGGATAGAATCAATATTGTGAAAATGACCACACTGCAAAAAGTAATCTACAAATTCAATGCAATTCCCATCAAAATACCACCAGCATTCTTCACGGAACTAGAAAAAACAATCCTACAATTCATGTGGATCAAAAAACAAAAAAGGCCTGAATAGCCCCAGCAAGACAAAGCAATAATAACAAAACTGGAGGCATCACATTACCCAACTTCAAACAATGCTACAAGTCTATAGGTACCAAAACAACATGGTACTGGCATAAAATCAGGCACATAAATCATTGGAACAGAATAAAGATCACAGAAATAAAGCCAAATACTTACAGCCAACTGATCTTTGACTAAGCAAACAAAAACATAAAGTGGGGAAAGGACACCCTATTCAACAAATGGTGCTGGGATAATTGTCAAACCAGATGCACAAGAAGAAAATTAGATCCTCATCTCTCACCTTTTACAAAAATCAACTCCAGATGGACCAAAGACTTAAATCAAGTACCTGAAAGCATAAAATTTCTAGAAGACAACGTCAGGAATCTTTTCTAGACATTGGCTTAGGAAAAGAGTTTATGACCAAGAACCCAGAAACAAATGCAATAAAAGCAAAGACAGATGGGACTTAACTAAACTAAAAAGCTTCTGCATAGCAAAAAAAATTAATAATAATAATCAACAGAGTAAACAGACAACCCACAGAGTGGGGGAATATATTCGCAAACTATGAATCTGACATAGGACTAATATCTAGGATCTATAAGGAACTCAAACAAATCAGCAAGAAAAAAAAAAAAAAACACAAATAATCCCATCAAAAGGTGGGCAAAGAACATGGAAATTTCTCAAAAGAAGATATACAAATGGCTGCCAAACAAATGAAAAATGCTCAACATCAGTAATGATCAGGGAAATGAAAATCAAAACCACAGTGAGATACCACCTTACTCCTGCAAGAATGGCTATAATTAAAAAAATAATAAAATAACAGATGTTGGCATGAATGCGGTGAAACGGAAACATTTTTACACTGCTGGTGGGAATGTAAACTAGTACAACCACTATGGAAAACAGTATGGAGATTCCTTAAAAAACTAAAAGTAGAACTGCCATTTGATCCAGCAACCCCACTACTGGGTATCTACCCAGAGGAAAAGAAGTCATTATATGAAAAAGACACTTTCACCCGCATGTTTATAGCAGCACAATTTACAATTGCAAAACTGTGGAACCAGCCTAAATGGCTGTTAGCCGACGAGTGGATAAAGAAAATGTGCTATACATTTATACCATGGAATACTACTCAGCCATAAAAAGGAATGAAATAATGGCATTCACAGTAACTGGGATGGAGTTGGGGACCATTATTCTAATTGAAGCAACACAGTAATTAAAAACCAAACATAGGATGTTCTCACTTATAAGTGGGAGCTATGCTATGAGGATGTAAATGAATAAGAATGATGTAATGGACTCTGTGGACTCAGGGAGGAAGGTGGGAGGGGGTGAGAGATAAAAGGGTAAACATTGGGTTCAGTGTACACCGCTTGGGTGATTGGTACACCAAAACCTCAGAAAACACCACTAAAAACCTATCCATGTAACCAAACAATACCGGTTTCCCAAAATCTATTTAAATAATATTATAAAAGAACCCTCATAAACATAAGTCATCTAACTCAGTCCCTCTAAATAGTTGATGCAAAAAGTCTATAACCCCAGAAAATACCTCTCACCCAATATTTTTAGAAATAGCTGTATATTGTGCAAAGGTAAAGTTATGTTTCTAGGTGCATTCAACTTTATAAATACTTTAAATCTCCTCTATTTTAGAAGCCATTCTGTTTCACAATAAGTTAAGTAGTTAACCTAATAGCAATTGTAAGTGGTTAGCAGAAGCAAAGCAAACCAAATTAACTGCTAACATTTAAAAAACAGAAGTATCACCAAAGAGATTATTGTATATTTCAAATCGATAACTTCTAAAAAATGACTCTGCAACCCCAATAGTTCTACCAGCTACAGCCACTATTAATGCTTCTCACCATCTGAACATAACTAAACCAAAATAATATGGTTATGTATGGAAATTTGAAATCTCTACTCGAGAGCATCTAGTACACAGTGTTTGCTCAACGAATATTTGTTTTGATTTTCTTCTAGAGTATATATTGATTTTAGTGCGAGGCAACTACACTTTGAAAAATAAATTAGTTTTCATTTCGTGTGTAACAAATCACTACAAATTTAGGAGCTGAAAACAATACGTATTTATTAGCTCCCAGTTCTCTAGGTCCTAATTCTAGTACAGCACAGCTTACTTCTGTGCTGAAAGTATTACATGGTTGAAATCAAGGTGTGCATTTCAAGGGGTTGAAATCAAGGTCAAATTATATAAGGGCTCTTATATGAAGGTTCTAGGGGGAAAAACCACTTCCAAACTCATTCTAGTTGTTGGCAAAATTCAGTGTCTTGGAGTCATATGATGGATGTCCTTTTTACTTGCTGGCGGCCAGCCAGGGAACTCTCTTAGCTTCTTAAGATTGCTCACGTTTCTTCTCATGTGGCCACTTCCTTCTTGAAACCGGAAATGGTGTGCTGAATCTCACTACAACTTTAAATCTTTCTGGCTGTCTTTTTACTGCCAGCAGCCTGACAAAGCTGTCTTCTTTTAAGGGTTCATGTGATTGCATGGGGCAAACCAAATTATTTAGGATAACCGCTCTATTTTTAGGATCCACTATGCCATGTAATATAACATTTTCACAAGAGTGACATCTCATCATTGTCTCAGGTTCTGAGGATTAAGGTGAGACATCCCTGGGAGACCATTTTAGAAATTTTGCTTTAACATATGAGGTCACATGGAAATGCTATAGGAACCTTTTACAAAATAATTCTTTATAACTAGGAAAACTGAGACTTACATCTCAAGGAAGAATGTATTCCTAGGAAAATGTGAAGAAACAAAATTCTTCATGATATGCTTATTTCACATTGCATGCTTCTATCAAAACATCTCATGTACCCATAAATACATACACCTGATGTGTACCCACAACAATTAAAAATAAATTAAAAATCCCTTTGAAAGCCAACTTCTGGTCTTATAACACGGATATCTACTATTTAGACACAGAATTCAATTTATCCGAGTGAAAGATAACATGCTGCTTCCAATAAGCACTCATCACAGTAAGGAGGTTTGGGCTTTTGCTAAAAGAGATTATTCTTTAATTTGTGTGGGAACATTGTCGAACCACAAACAGAAACTGAATTATATTTCAGAGCAATTCTGCAAACTAAGATAAACTTCATTATGTGCAGTATGAAAAGGAAAGATCGACCAGAATAAGCAGCACACTTTTTCAAACATGGGCAAGCACACACACACACACACACACACACACACACACACACACACGCATATTTACCTGAGCTACCATCTATGAAAGGAGGGAGAGTGGACTGGAGAATAATCTCTAAATTCCCGAAGGTTCCTTTAAGCTTCCATAATCTGATACAGGAGAAATAAAAAGCATTTAAATGAAAACAGCATTCAGTTACATTTTAGGTTGTGTTTTGTTTTCTTTTTCTTCTTTTTTGACTTCTGTTAGTCATGACAAAGAACCTACAACAATTTGAATATACAAACAAGATTGCAGAGACAATAGTTAAACCTCGTAAGGGAATAAAATATTTTACATCACTTATATGCATATAAACCTTCATGGACAAAGCAGATTAACATCAATTGTGCAGGCTAACCCTGTGGAACGTTGGTTTCTTATTTGTTTTATCTTATGTATCATTTCCTCACTTTACTGAAGTCTCTATACAAATATTGCCTCCTCATAGAAGCCTTCCACGGACTTCCTATCTACAATATGGCCATTTTTATTCTTTACTTATTCCTTTTATTTAATTGTTTTATATGACTTATCACTACCTGATATGATGCTATACATTTGTTTGGCTATTTTCTGACTTTGCCACTAAAATGTAAGCTACATGAGGCTGGAGAATTTGTGTCTTTGATCCTAATATATCATCTGTATCAGAACAGTGCTTAGCATATATCCTCAATCACTGATATCCATATATCAGTGCTTAATATCCTCAATTTATTGACAAAAGAGATAAATTTACAAATATAATAAATCCTATAGATATATAATATGTATACACACATATCCATAGATACTTATCTTGCTTTACAGAAATTCAGATCTAGCTTAACATTCCTTTTAATCAGTTTATATCTGTGAAAATGTAAAATTTAAATTTGCTGTAGAAGACTATTAGGTGCTAACTGCATATCAGTTTATAAGTGTTTCAATAAGCACAAAAATAAGCATCAATTTAAAATGCCTTCTCTAAGCCTTAGTTCTATTCCAAGGTCTATACACTTTATATTGATGTAAATATTTTTATCAGAATCATATTACCAATAACCTAATTATTATTTAATTATGCTACATTGTAAATGCTTGTGGAATTACACATGAATCAACTGTATTTGTAAAATTAGGGCATGTCAATCTTTTCAAGAAATGACAGGAAGATAATCTATGCCAAATGTGATTATTCTAAGGAAAAGTATACCTTCAATAGCATTTTCTAATTATCAAACCAGGAAAAGGTAACTTACAAAACAATATGCTATCCATGAAAGCTTGATATTGATGAAAATGTTGGTTTACCATTTTAAGTACCTTTCAAAAGATGTGTGACAAAACCACACTTACAGCCAAATAATCAGAATTGCTGCTGATACAGCTCTGTTTTACTGTTCATTTGGGTGACATGATAAGATGCTACACTTGAATTCTTCAAAAACCTGAGCTATGACACTAATGACTGAGTTAGCTGTGCATTAATGTTAATGTATATATTGATAAATCTCTTTTGCAGTCATCAGAGCTCCAAGAGAGAATATGGGATAGGCGGAGTAAAAGATAAGGAGACCTTGTGAAAGACTGAAGTTGCGCATAGCACGTTTAAAACAGTTATCTTATAAAAAACATATGTTTCACTGCAATTAGTAATAATGCCCTAACACTGATAGGTTATATTTTTGATACTTAGACATTTTTTCTTTTCTGTGATTCTGTTTTGACTCCAATCTTGACTTATAACGTGAGACAAAGGTACAAATTCGTAATTTACACTGAAATATAAATTATGAAACCTTGATGTCTAATGAATTCCAGCAATTCTACACAGTCTCACCAAGCTTCCTCTGTTTTCTAACTTTCTGCTCAACCTGTCATTTAAGATTAAGTGTAAACATGCAACTCTGTAACAGTAAAAAGAAGTATAATCCTATACTGACAGCCAGAATTACTTCATTGAGACACTAGGGACAGAAAAGACTTAATCATCTTTTTAGGCTCTGCAGATGAAGCAAATTCATCAGTATTGTCTAAACAACTGAGGTATGCACATTAGGAAGCAGGTACTAATTTTGCTGCAGCCACAGTGCAATCGTCTATAAGCCATGAAGGCTGAGCTGCATACTTCCAGCCTACAAGCATTGCCTGGTTTACTGTAGGATCTGTTAAAATAGCTCTTCTGTTACTGTTGGCCATAACTGAGATTTCATTAAAGATTAATCAGAGGCAGAATAAAATGTTGAAACCCATGCTTTTGAGGGAATAATTTTAAGCAGCTCTTAAGATGTTCAAATACAAAAATCTTAATTTTTGCATTTATATAACTTATAATATATTTTGAAATATTGTGTTAAATATACAACTATTATAATTTTGCTTCTGTTTTCTGATATCTCAGTTAAATATCATGCATTACAATATTTTTGTGAACCTCAGACTTTTGAAAGATCTCTACATTGCAGTATTTTTTAGTGCTTCATAGAATATTCATTAAAAAAATAATAAAACATTTCCAGATGATTAAGAAAGTGTATAAAATATTTTTAAATAATCACATCTTCATGGATAATTATGTTTTAAAATCTACTTCATATGAGAGAGAGTGACTTAGCTCTATCTATAAAACCAATTAGAAATTTCTTTTTAAATATCTCTTTTTGCTGGTTATTACATGCCTTTACTAATTTACTTATCTTGCCACACATTGCTCCCTCAACAGTGGCAGATGTATCTGAAAATATGATAGCTTTTTAACAATATCCTGCCATGTTTGACTACTCTTTTAATTGTTCTTCCTTTCATTTAGCAATTAAATGGATTTTTTATGCATGAAAAGTGTCTGAGTTATTAATAAGAGTATATGAGAATTAGGTAAAATGAAACAAAATAAGTTTTTTTTTAAAAAAGTCTCATTTTAGGTGAGAAACTGATGCACATATTTCTTTAATATCCTCTGTAATATCCATCAATAAAACTGTATATTTCTCTAATATGTTTTTGTCACTGAACATTTTTACCATTATACTTAGGAACAAAACGTGAATGACGGTAGTTGTTTTGCTCTGCGTTAAACTAGCTGTCATGTATGAAAGCTGGGAATTTATTTCACAGAACCAATGTCATCCTCAGCACAAGCTTGAATACAGAAAAGGGTTTGGCATCATTGAGAATTCTTTTTTAAGGAGTAGAACAGACTTTGTTCAAATCCAAATGAAAGAAATCTTTAAATATCAGGTTAGTTTGATGCCTTTAATCTCAAGTTGAGAGAAATTTCACATCTCACTTGTGAAGGAGACAAACAAGATGTTCAGCTACAATGGCATTGGCAAACAAATAATAAAAGTGAAAAGATGGTATATGTTCATAACTTTTATAAAACATAATTGGTTTAAAAAAGGCAGATCTAGGCAAATAACTATTTCTTCCTTTATGACAATAAGTGGGTGGGTTGAAAAGCTTTTCTTTATAATAAGTATTTATTCAGCAAAGTCTATTTGAGCACTCTGAAGAGGCAATGTACCGGAATTAATAGGACAAGAATGCTTTAAATTGGAAAGAGTGTATGAGACACACAGAAATTAATTAAAACTTGAATCAGAATTCTACCAGTATATTCATATTCTTATATACAATTGTCAGCCTATAAAGATTAGGTCTTATGAGAGGGTGACCCAGTTTATATACATGTGTTTAATTACTCATTTCTACTTCTTATTCCACAAAACTATTTGACATGTGTAAGGTTGGAATTTCACGACACTCATTAAATTTTCAATGACTCTATGGTTTAAAGAAATCTTTTGCTTAATATGTATCAAAGATTGAATTATTTGGTTTCTAACACACAACTTACAAACATTTTATTAGTGACATCATTATTGTTTCTATATGAGCAAAATTTATTTCTAGATTATTTTGTTTTATACAAAAAATAATGGTTATATAATCCACATAAATCAGCCATTTTCTTCAGCCTAAAAGTGGCAGGATGATTTCCAAAGTGTCTACAAATACATCCTCCTCAGAATGTTTGTCAAAATAATTTTCCCCAATTTTATAAAATTTCTAATCCATTTATGTATTTAAATGCAACATTGCCTGTTAATAGGAGAACATATTTTACTTCAATATACTTCAAACCCTGATTTGTGTTAGCCCTTCTGTTTTGTACAACATTGCTTCAGTTGGGGAGAATTGCTTGCCTATTAAACATCTGTGGGATCATGTGTGAAGGATTTTATATGCACTGATGACAAAAGAACAAAAAGATCCGCATGAATATTATACAGACATTACTTTCCAGTCACAAGTCCTTTACTATCATTTCATAATTATATTAAGTATGTAGGCTCAGAATTTAACATCACAACATCTTACTTCAAGATGGCTTTGGCTGAAGTTTTCTTTTCCATCAAAAAGTGTAATACATCACATTTAAAATAAAACAGGGAAACCCAAAATATTGATTTTTTTCTCTAAATGGATAAGAAAAAAATTAAACATATCATCTTAATTTTCATTGTTGCCTTAAGACATTACTACAAATTTAGTAGCTCAAAACAACATCTATGTTTTATCTCACATTTCTTTATTTCTTTAGGCCAGAAATCTGGCAGGCTTAGCTAGGTTAACAACTTTGGGTCTTACAACAGAGAAATCAAGATGGAGTCCCTGGGAATTATTTGCTTCCAAGCACATTCAGATAAGTGGCAGAATACAGTTTCTTGCCCCTTTAGGAATGAGGTAGAATTTTCTTGCTGGCTCCCTGATGGGGGCCATCCCTATCTCCTGGATGGTAGATTGGCTCTATTTAATGATCCAGACACTTTTCCTATCCTAAGGTTTGTGACATTAATTACATCTGCAAAATCCTTTCTGCCATATAACCTAACATAATAATAGGTTCCAGGGATTGTGGCATGGACATCTTAGGAGGAGCCATACTGCCCACTACACTTACTCACCACAATTAAACAAAATTTAATTGATATAGATTAAACATATACATATAAAACTGATGTCATAAAAACAGTTGCAGAGAATATGGTCAATTTTTTTCTAATAACGATAGATTGGAGAATACCTTTCTCACCATGATACAGTGCGCAGAAATTTTTTAAAAAGATTGATAGAGGCCGGGCGCGGTGGCTCAAGTCTGTAATCCCAGCACTTTGGGAGGCCGAGACGGGCGGATCACGAGGTCAGGAGATCGAGACCATCCTGGCTAACCCGGTGAAACCCCGTCTCTACTAAAAAAAAAAAAAATACAAAAACTAGCCGGGCGAGGTGGCGGGCGCCTGTAGTCCCAGCTACTCGGGAAGCTGAGGCAGGAGAATGGCATAAACCCGGGAGGCGGAGCTTGCAGTGAGCTGCGATCCGGCCACTGCACTCCAGCCTGGGCGACAGAGCGAGACTCCGTCTCAAAAAAAAAAAAAAAAAAAAAAAAATTGATAGATTGGATGATTAAAGCTTAAAATATATGGACAGTAAACAAAAAATAAAAACATAAATTCAAAAATAGCCAATATCATGTAAATAATAGACAAATGGGTAACATTCTTGCTTCCGTAAATCTATAAAAATTAATAATAGGCCAGGAGTCGTGGCTCATGACTGTAATTCTCACACTTTGGGAGGCCGAAGGTGGGAGGATTGCTTGAGGCCAGAAATTCAAGACCAGCCTGGGCAACTTAGTGAGACCCTGTCTCAACAATAAATAAATAAATAAAATTATCCAGGTGAAGTGGCACTTGTCTTTCGTCCAAGCTGCTTGGGAACTGAGATTGGAGGATTGCTTCAGCTAAGGAGGTTGAGGCTGCAGTGAGCTATGAGCTACGACCTCAGCACTGCACTCCAGCCTGGGTGACAGAGCAAGATCCTGTCTCGAAAAAAGAGAAAATAATAAAACCAAAAATCTGGAAATGGGAAAAAGATATAAACACGCAATTCACAGAAGAAATACAACTACCCAATTAACTTAAAAATATTCATAATATATTTAATGCACAAAAACACACAAGGCATTCACAGATCCTTTGAAAGAAGTGGCACGCTGCTGAAAATTCCACGAGACAGGCAAAAAACTTTGAGTTCCCAAACTGTAAGAGGGGGAAAATCTACCTCCAAAACACATCCCTACTGGGAACCCGAACATCCAGATTACAGGAGGATTTAACTTTATCTAAAGCTGAAATGGATTTAGTGTGAAATATAAAAGTAGAAGCAACAGCAAGAAGAGCCCTGTAGGCACTCCCATTTCCAGCTTGAGCCCAGGAAAGCCATCTCTTACTATATCTCACAAGCATCCTCGCGGAAGGCAGCCAATGGAATTTGGAAATGGTTACAGGGTGAAAGAAGTTTCCAACTAAATTTTGTAATAAATTCAACAAGGTGCAAACTCTCTTGAGCAGAATCCAGGGGGCAAACAAGAACTGCTGCCGAAAGGAATGCAGGAGCTGTGGCTGAAAATGTGGGCAGGCTGGGAGGGGTAAGGCCTAGAAGACTTGCTTGCTTTATCAGCAGGAAGGTATGTAGCCTGGGCCAAGGATACAATATAAATGTACACAAATCAGTAGCACTGCTATACACCAACAGTGACCACGCTGAGAATCAAATCAAGAACTCAACCACTTTTACGACAGCTCAAAAAAACCCCAAAAAACAAACAAACAAACAAACAAAAACAAAGCTTAGAAATATATCTAACCAAGGCAGGAAAGACCTCTACAAGGAAAACTACAAAGCACTGCTGAAAGAAATCATAGACAACACAAACAAATAGAAACACATCCCACACTCATGGATGGGTATGATCAATATTGTGAAAATGAACATACTGCCAAAAGTAATCCCCAAATTCAGCGCAATTCCCATCAAAATACCCCCAGCATTCTTCACAGAACTAAAAAAACATCCTAAAATTAATATGGAACAGAAAAAAAGCCTGCATGACCACAGCAAGACTAAGTAAAAAGAACAAATCTGGAGGCATGACATTACGTGACTCCAAACTATACTATAAGGTTATAGTTTCCAAAACAGCAAGGTACTGGTATAAAAACAGGCACATAGACAATTAAAACAGAATAGAGAACCCAGAAATAAAGTCAAATACTAATAGCCAACTGCTCTTTGACAAAGCAAACAAAAACATAAAGTGAGGAAAGGACACCCTATTCAACAAATGGTGCTGGGATAATTGGCAAGCCCCATGTAGAAGAACAAAACTGGATCCTCTTCTCTCACCTTATGCAAAAATCAACTGGAGATGGATCAAAGGCTTAAATCTAAGACCTGAAGCCATAAAAATTCTAGAGGACAACATCAGACAAACTCTTCTAGACATTGGCTTATGAAAAGAGTTTATGACCAAGAACCCAAAAGCAAATGCAACAAAAGCAAAGAGAAATAGATTGTAATTGATTAAACTAAAAAGCTTATGTACAGCAAAAGAAATGATCAGCAGAGTATATAAACATCCCGCAGAGTGGGAGAATATATTCACAAATTATGCAACAGTCAAAGTACTAATATCCAGAATCTACAAGGAACTCAAACAAATCAACAAGAAAAAAACAAATAAACCCATCAAAACTGGGCAAAGAGCATGAATAGAGATTTCTCAAAAGAAGACATACAAATGACAAACAAACATATAAAAATTGCTGAACATCACTAATTATCAGTAAATGCAAATGAAAAACATCACAAGATATCACCTTACTCCTGCAATAATGGCCATAATTTAAAAATCAAATAATAATAGTTGTTGGCATGGATGTGATTAAAAGGGAATACTTTTACAATACTGGTGGGAATGTAAACTAGTACAGCCACTATGGAAAACAGTTTGGAGATTCCTTAAAGAACTGAAAGTAGAACTGCCATTTGATCCAGCAACCCCACTACTGGGTATCTACCTAGAAAAAAAAGTGACTATATGAAAAAGACACTTGTATCCACATGTTTATAGCAGCACAATTTGCAATTGCAAAAATATGAACCTAGCCTAAATGCCCATCAACTGACAAGTGGATAAAGAAAATGTGGTATACATATATACCATGGAATACTACCCTGCCATAAAAATAAATGAAATAACGGCATTCACAGCAACCTGGGTGGAGTTGGAGACCACTATTCTAAGTGCAGTAACTCAGGAATGGAAAAATAAACATCCTATGTTTTCAGTCATAAGTGGGAGCTAAGCTATGAGGATACAAAGGCATTAGAATGATATTACGAAATTTGGAACTTGGGGGCAAGGGTAGGAGGGGGTGAGGGATAAAAGACTGCACATTAAGTACAGTGTGCACTGCTTAGATGATGGGTGCATCAAAGTCTCTGAAATCACCAGTAAAAAACTTATCTATGTAAGCAAACAACATCTGTGCCCCAAAAATGATTGAAATAAAAAAAAAATGAACACACACACAAACACACACAGACACACACACACACACACAATAACAATGAAATAACAAGTTTGGTCTATGGTCATACCACCCCAAATCAAATGCACCCAATCTCATCTGAAATATCATTTCACCTACAAGTTAGGAGATTTTAAATGAACTGATAATAGCTTATGTTTCTAAAATTCTGTAAGTTAGTGTATTTAGCTTGCACACTTTGTGGGGAAGTAATTTAATAGAATATTTGGAAGTAAAACTTGGCACTATGTATCAAAATGTTTAAAACATTCATACTTTGCTGTAGTATTTCTACAGAAATGCATAAATATGGAAAAGTAAATATGCAGTTATATTTACTAAACATTGCTCTAAAAGGGAGAAAATTAGAAATAAAATGAAAAAAATGCCACAATTAAAATGAATAAATTGATATTGAAACCAAATAGATAAATATTACTGAATTTATAACTAATTAAAAACTATAACCTGAATTACTTGTCTTTAAAACAAATATGACTTTATGTATCAAAAGATTCCATAATAATATACAACAATATTATTAGTAGTGGTTTTATCTAGGAAGTGGAATTTAGAATAAGAGAAATATATATTTATATTTTATATCATATTCTTTACTTTTTAAAATGTTTATGGTAAACATGTTAAGAACATTATAACGAAAACATTCTAAAGTGTATTTGTTTTATTTTTGTGTATATTAGCTTATATTTAAGGACTAATTGATAACTTGATCACATTTTAATCATAGAACTTAAATGTTATGTTGACTTTTTTACTAAAATCATTCTTCTTATGATTGAATATGATTTATAAAACATAGAAAACACTGAAGTAGTTCATTCTCTATTATGTGCACGTAAAAGTACTCATTAACAAATAACATAAGCAGACATATACATATATGTATGTGTGTATATATATATAAAACATTCTTATATCCAACATATTTTTCATACAAATTATACAAAATTAAAATATCACTTAGAATTTTAAAGGCACTTGGCACACAATGTTTAGCTAAGGGCATTATATTGCAAGTTTCTATCATTAAGTATGCTTCTTATTTTAGTTCAGATCCATGTTATAGAAATTAACTAATCAGATCATTCTCACTTTAACTTTCCAGACCCAGCAAATACCATGCTAGATGTAAACTAATCTCTCACTATTACAGTATTTCAACAAACTTTACAAAATCCATGAATGAGACAGATTTTTATAAGCGTTGTAAAGGGCTAGCACCTCAATGTTTGGTCAAGATTAATTATAATGAATGAAAAATCTTTGAGAACTGTGGAGTTTTAACTTGATTTTTTCTTTCATTTGCAAATTTTCAGGATTGGTGATAGATAATAGAGTACCTTGTTTGATTATATTGTTAATTAAATTTATTCTATATATATTTTAACATTTTAGGGTTAATTTCTGCTTAAACACTATGTCATCCTCATAATACACACTCAATAAATGTTTCTGAATAATACAGGTATGAATAAACATAATTCCTTCCTAGGCAGTTCATTTTATATTTTGAGAGTATGGAATCTTTTGTAGGTATAAAATATATTTAGTTGAAGTCTATCTTCTTGCAGTTCTCACTTATTGGACTAATGAGGAAATCAGTGAATGTCATGTGACAAGAAGAGCCATATCATGGTGAGATGTGGAGGAATGGGTCATTAACAATTAAGGGAGTGATTCACATCATTTTTAGCATTACATTGAAAGAGAAATTAAAAAAAATATACATCATTATCTCCAGGTAATAACACATTAAATTCTTATGTGATTGGTCCTCTTATTGATAGTACTTACAAACTTTGGACACAACACACAGAAGAGTTACCAAAAATACCTTGAAAAGTGAGCAGGAGCAGGTCAACCTGGTTAGGAGTCTATGCTTTGAAAAGAAAAATTTTATGCAGTGAATTCTCATTTTTCTCTTCTAGCCTGAGGACAGACAGAGCTGTCATGGGGTGTAGGTCTGTGTAGGACACCAGAGAATAAATATGTCTTTCTGGTCTATGGAACAAGAAAACTGGAGGTGAAGAAACTAGAGTGACAAGACAACGGGGAGGTCGGGTGCGGTGGCTCACGCCTGTAATCCCAGGACTTTGGGATGCCAAGGCAGGCGGATCACCTGAGGCCAGGAGTTCGAGACCAGCCTGGTCAACATGGTGAAACCGCGTCTCTACTAAAAATATAAAAATCAGCCGGGCGTGGTAGCAGGTGCCTGTAATCCCAGCTACTCTGGAGTCTGAGGCAGGAGAATCTCTTGAATCAGGGAGGCGGATGTAGTAGTGATCGTAGATCACACTACTGCACTCCAGCCTGGGCAGCAAGAGTGAAACTCCACCTCACACACACACACACACACACACACACACACACACACACACACACAAACAAAAAACAGTGGTGAAATTTTAGAAGGGAAAGAGCCAAAAATAGGGTCCACAATTCTCTCTACCATATCTATGACTAATCTATGACCTATGTATGTGTGATGCAGACAAAAGAGGTCAGCTAAAGAGAAAGAATCTGAACTCAGATTTGAGCTGCCCCCTTTCCTATCCAAACAAAATAACTGACATTTATTTAAAGAAAATAAAATCTCAAATGCCTACATGTTTTAATGTCCATCATACAATCCAACATTATCCAACAAACAAGCAAGAAAATAGAAAATATTCTCAAAAGGAAAAAAAAAATCCTTAACAAAATAATGAAAATAATAAAGAAAGGAAGACAAGATGAAGGGAACATGAGGGTAGATGACAAGATGTTGTTACACATAAAGAAAATAAAAAGAGGAAATGAGTGAATATGAACTCAGAGACCTGTTAGATAATATCAGTCTAGAATACATGCACTTAGAGTTCTACGAATAGAGAAAATGGGAAAAAGAAACAATATTTAAAGAAATAAGGGTGGATTTTCTTAAAATATGATATAACACATAAGTTTTAGAAATCCAAGAGGCTCAACAAACACCAAGAAAAATAAAACAAGGATATCCGTGCCAAGGTATATCATAGTCCAACTGTTTAAAGCCAAAGATGAGCAAATCTAAATTTAAAATGTAAACAAACAAAAAAAGAGAGAGAAAGAAAAGAAAGAAAGCGAGAAAGAAGGAGAAAAAGAAAGAAAGAAGAAAGAAAGAAAGAAAGAAAGAAAGAAAGAAAGAAAGAAAAAAAGAAAGAAAGAAAAAGAAAGAAAGAAAGAAAGAAAGAAAGAAAGAAAGAAAGAAAGGAAGGAAGGAAGGAAGGAAGGAAGGAAGGAAGGAAGGAAGGAAGGAAGGAAGGAAGGAGGAAGGAAGAAGGAAGGAAGGAAAGAAAGAAAGAAAGAAAAAGAAGGAAAGAAAGAAAGAAAGAAAGAAAGAAAGAAAGAAAGAAAGAAAGAAAGAAAGAAAGGCCATATATATAAAGGAACAAATATTTGATTAATAGCTACTTTCTCATAAGAAACTATGAAGGACAGTAGATAGTGAAATAACTCTAAAAGACTGAAGGAAAAACAAAACCTACAAAAGTTAAATTCAGAGAAAAATATAAACCTAAGAGTTTGTTTTCGCCGAAACTTTACAGTAAGAAATGGCAAATGAAGGTGTTTTTGGTTGGAAAAAGTATGCCAGATAGACATATAGATCTTTAGAAATGAGTGAAGAGCACTGGAAATGTTAAAAACGTATAATGTGTGGCTGGGTACAGTGGCTCCCACCTGTAATCTTAACGCTTTGGAAGGCTGATGCAGGTGGAGGATTATTTGAGCCCAGGAGTTTGAGAACAGCCTGGGCAATATGAAACCCCATCTCCACAAAAAATACAAAAATTACCCTGGCATGGTGGCACACCTTTAGTCCCGGCTACTTAGGCGGCTGAGGTGGGAGGATTCTTGAGCCCAGTAGGCAGAGGTGGCAGTGAACTGAGATTGTGCCACTGCACTCTAGCCTGAGAGAGAGAATGAGACTCTGTCTCAACAACAACAAACCCACAACAATATAAGATGATACTATAGTTTATATGTTTGTAACCCCCAAACCTCAAGTTTAAATGTGATCCCCAGTGTTGTAGGTGGGACCTGTAGAGAGGTGTTTGGGTCATGGCAGTAGCTCCTTTGTGAATAGATGAGTGCTCTCCCTAGGGGCAGAGGGAGTGAGTGACTTCTCATTTTATTAGTTTCCTTGAGAGTTAGTTGTTAAAAAGAACCTGGCGTGAATCTGGGAGGCGGAGCTTGCAGTGAGCCGAGATCGCGCCACTGCACTCCAGCCTGGGTTACGGTGCCAGACTCCGTCTCAAAAAAAGTAAATAAAATAAAATAATAATTTTAAAAAGAGCCTGGACCCTTCCCACTCTTTCTCTTGCTTTCTCTCCTACCGTGTAATCTCTGCACCTGCTGGCTTCCCTTCGCTTTTCACCATGAGTGGAAGCAGCCTGAGGTTTTCACCATATGCCAGACTTTCAGCCAGCAGAACCAAAAGCCCAGGAAACCCCTTGTCTTTATAAAATTGCCCCGCCTCAGGTATCCCTTTATAGCACACTAAATGGACTAAGACATATGGAGACTTTTTATAAACCAATTTTCTGATAATGTTGACAAGATACATGAAAATAAAATACATAGGAACCAGGTATTAAGAGAGTTAAGCAAGGAAACGGAAAACTTGAATAGCCTAACAGTGTAAAATGAATTGAATTTATAATTAAAAGCTTTTCCACAAGCAATATGGTTTTGCAAATGCTATTAAAGAAAGAAAAATACCAGTCCAATACATACTATTTCATAAAATAGAGGAGGAATAATTATTTTAAAATATATTTGATAAGTATTGCTCAGATTTCAGAACCATACTAATACATTATAAAAGAATACTACAGACCAATAACCCTTATAATATTAAAAGTAAAAATCATTAGAAAATATTATCACATCATAACCAAATAAATATAAAATACAAAGCACATCATGACCAAGTGGTATTTATCCCAAAATTTCAGGACAAATTTAACATACAAAAATAAGGCATACAAAAATACTACATTAATAGGTTGCAAAATTATGCTACGTGATTTCAAGACTAATTCTCAGAAATTTGGTTATCAGCATAAAAACAGACATATAGATCAATGGAGCACATTAGAGAGTCCAGGAAAGAAAACTACACACTGGAATAACTTACTAATTTGTGACAAAGGTGACAAAGTCATTCAATGGAGGATAGTACAGGGTTTTCAAAAATGTTACTGGAAAAAACAGATAATTCTATGGTAACTAAAATGAACCTCTACACTGACTTCATACAATACATAAAAGTTAACTCAAATGGATCATTTACTTAAGTGTAGGACTAAAAACAAAACAAAACTTCTAGAAAAAAATACTGGAGTATATCTTTGTGAAATTGGGTTAGGCAAAAATTTATTAAACAGAACACAAAAATACATACCATTAAGTTTAAAATTGATATTTTGGCCTTCGTTAAATTACCACATTTTTTCTTTTTCTTTTTTTTTTCTTTTTTTTTTTTTTTTTTAATCTTGGAAAGATGCAGTTAAGAAAACCTCTGAATGGGTGAATATATTTTAAAATACATTTCTGTCAAAGATTTGTATCTATAATGTATAAAGAATACATAGAGCTCTATAAAAAACAAACACTGAGCAAAAGATTTTAACAGCTTTTCACAAAGAAAAATATATGTATGTACAATAAATACATCAGCAGATGTCTCAAAGCAGTAGTCATCAAGAAAATTCAAATTAAACCACATGGAGTTACCAGTACACACTTACTAGAACCAATAAAGCTAAAAGAATATTCAGCAGTGATATATTAATAGAAGTTAATTTAAGAGAAAGCTATACAAATTTTTAGGTTTTTTTTTGTTGTTATTGTTTGTTTTTTGTTTTTTGTTTTTTTTTTTTGAGACAGAGTCTGGCTCTGTCGCCCAGGCTGGAGTGCAGTGGCCGGATCTCAGCTCACTGCAAGCTCCGCCTCCCGGGTTTACGCCATTCTCCCGCCTTAGCCTCCCAAGTAGCTGGGACTACAGGCGCCCGCCACCTCCCCTGGCTAGTCTTTTTTTGTATTTGTTAATAGAGACGGGGTTTCACGGGGTTAGCCAGGATGGTCTGGATCTCCTGACCTCGTGATCCGCCCGTCTCGGCCTCCCAAAGTGCTGGGATTACAGGCTTGAGCCACCGCGCCTGGCCCAAATTTTTAGTTTTGATAAAAGCAGGTATCTATTCTAGATACACACCTGAGGGGACCTAAATCTCAAAGACAAAAGACCATACCTCAGCATTCAAGACTGTAAACCATTGCAGTTTTTATACCTCTCTTCCCATCAATTCACAATAACAGTTTGCACAGTGCAGGATTCAAAAAATAGTATTAGAGATGAACTGACTGGAGACTACATTTACACTGGTATTATAGTGGCCACGCTTTGATGTCTTTCAAATTTAGTGTCACAGACAACTACCTGGCTGTGTTTCTCCTGAAGCCACCTCTGAAATGGAACAGAGAAAGTTTGAAGTTAGTAAATACCTTCCTGTGTCTTTTTATTGTCATTTTTTTCTGTGTATTTCCATAACGTAGTATAGAAATATGTGTTAACGATGTTTTGCCAAGGTGACTTTGGGGTAGATGCGAGAAGGAAGGAAACATGTTGTATAATTAGATTCCCATCTCAATCTCCTTGCCAGGAAGATTATTTTCTAACAAGTTTCTGAATATCAGGAGTGGGTCTAGGTAGAATATTTTTAGCATAAGACTTCCAATACACTCATCTTTAAAGAGGATTAATTCCTAACATGTGAGATTAATGTTTTTAAAACATCAATAATACAATATGATAACATTTCGAAGGTAAAAATTAGGATATATATGTCAACATGAAGATAAAAATGTATTTGTGGCCAGACGTGACGTGATGCTTCATGCCTGTAATCTCAGCACTTTGGGAGGCCGAGTTCGAGACCAGCCTGGACAACATGAGAAAACCCCATCTCTACAAAAAATACACAAATTAGCTGGGTACACTGGTGCATGCCTATAGTCCCAGCTACTTGGGAGACTGAAGTAGGAGAATCACTTGAGTCCAGGAGGTTGAGGCTGCAGTGAGCCATGATCGTGCCACTGCACTCAAGCCTGGGCGAGAGTGAGACCCTGTTTCAAACAAACAAACAAACCAAAATATATTTTTGACAATTAACTAAATAAATACTGATAAACAGATTGTTGTTTTTCAGAGAGAAGCCTTTGTGAAAGAAAGTGTTTCTTTCAATTTAAATAAATGCCTTTAAATATTGCAGGAAATAATTCAGGAAAATGGTATTTGAAATTAATGCAAATGAAATAGCCTTTTGTGATCAATAGAGAAAGTGATCAGTGACTGTGATATAGTTCGGATGCTTTTTCACTCTAAATCTCATCTTGAAATTTTGTCCCAGTGTTGAAGGTGGAGCCTAGTGGGAGATGTTTGGATCATCAGTGTAGATCCCTCATGAATGACTTGGTGCCATGCCCTGTATATGATTATTACTCTATTAATTCACTTGAGAGCTGGCTCTTTGAAAGAATGTGGCATCTCTTCCCTCATTCTTTTGTTCTCTCTTTTACCATATGACATGCCAACTCCCCTTGGCTTCTGCCATGAGTAAAATCTTCCTGAGTCCCTCACCAGAAGCCAAACAAATGCCAGTGCCTTGCTTCGTGTCCAGCCTTCAGAACCAGAATTGTGAGCCAAATAAACCTCTTTAGACTCGAGTATTCCTCTATAGCTACCCAAAATTAACTAACACAGACTGTAATAAGAAATATAAAAATCGACCTATTTGCAACCCACTGCCAGACAACTTTCAAGGAAAAAAAAAATAGTTCTGTTTTGCAGAAATCAAACCCAAGGCAAAGCCTCTCTGACTTAGTCAAATTTCTTAACATCTTTCTTGAACACAGAAAGTAATTTCTGTTTGCTCCGAACTCATTAAACATGGACTTTGAGATAAACTTTATCTTCTACGAAGCACAGAAATTTTCTAGTGATTCATGTTAAATTTTTTGGAAGCCAGGACCGTACATTTAGGTCTTCATCAGTTCCACAACAAACACCAAAGCTTCTTTGTGGTCAAGTCCTATGCATACAGCATAAATTATGCTCACTTGGTTTCTGTGGACTGAGAAGTTCATGAACTAATACACTCTACCGGATAACTGAAATTCTGACATATTGCTTCCAAATAAGGTGTAAACCAAAAATAAAATTCTAATCTTCCCAACCAATTAAATGGACCCCTCTCTTGGCCAAAAGAATCCAAAATTAACCTAAAAAAACATTTCAGGTCATGCAGGAGCAGGCAGTTATACTTGCTTTATTATACTGACCTCCTTTTGCAGCTTAGACAAAAGTGTCTGACATTAACACCAAAACAGAGATCTTAAGATTGAAAAAATAGAAACTTTGTAGCAATTAGAAACCAAATTCCAACTGACTCTGGCATAGGGTCACATAACAAATAGCAGACCCTGAGGGAAATAAAAGTATTTTATCCCAAATATATTTATTTGACATATTTTGAAATTCAAAATTGTTCTGCAAAGCTATTCTTGTGAGAAGAATTTGCATTCCGTAGAGAATCTCCTTATCTTACTAGGTCTTTTCCAGAGAGTTTGACACCTTTCAAGGTTTGAGAAGATACATTTTCACTGAAGCTTGCTACCTGAAGGCTTCATCTACATGATAAGAACTTTACATTTCACAATCCCTTCCCCTTATCATAACTCAAGCGTTTCTCTTTGCTGACTTCAACTCTTCAGGCAGAGCTCAACTCTTTCAATCAATTTCCAATTAGGAAATCTTGGAATCCACCTATGACCCGGAAGCCCTGAATTTGAGATATCCCACCTTTCCAGGCTGAACCAATATACACCTTCCATGTATTGATTTATGTCTTTGCCTGTAACTGCTGTCTTCCTAAAATGTGCAAAAGCAAGCTGTAACCCAATCACCTTGGGCACATGTTCTCAGGACCTCTTGAGTCTGTGTCATGGAAAACGGTCCTTAACCTTGGCAAAATAAACTTGTAAACTGATTGAGACATGACTCAGATAGTTTTTGGTTTAAAAAGGGAAGAGACTTAAGGAAGTATCTTTCACCCTTATCCCAAAAAAGGTTTGAGGTACTTTTCTACTGCAAGCAACGTTTGCAACTACATAGAGCCTACAGCATCTGGGATCTGCTATAATTGGCCTTACCATCTCTCACAGAGGCAGAACTCAGACAATATGACCCCAAAACTTCCTCATCTGGTCACTTACATGAACACTTGACTCTATCAGCAAAGTTTTTCTTGTTTCTCCCCTTTAAGTCTCCACCATTAGTCATGAGGAGGATTCATCCTCACAATAATCTTGATTATATAAAAGTATGCAAGGAGAAATATAGTAAAATAAAGGATTGCACTTATGGAGAATTTTACAATTTCACAGTCAAAAATTAGAAGACAATGATGACTCTATCTGCTTTGATCAGAAGTAAATAAATGTTTTGGATTGGCGCGATGTAATTTCACATCTTAACTCAGAGAGCATTGGTTGAATTAAGTTAGCCAATGAAGGGTTGTGCTTTAAGTGAATCCGTCAATAGTCCCCTAGATAATGAAGATTTCTTTTGGCATAAAAGACAGACTCAGAATAAGGAAGAAAGTGTTTCTCTTTCTTTCTTTACTGTCCTCAAATTTGCCTATTTCTCACGTTATTCTATGGAAAAACACATTTTCTGAAGATGATGTGTGTTACTCTTTTTTAAGAAAAACAGTTCTTTCAATACTGCTTTATATTTAAATATCTTCTAGATTGTTCACAAATAGCTTGGGAACAGATGAAGGCAATGTTATATTTTCTTTCTTAAATATGTTGTGCTTGTTAAGCTAAAGCGTGTGTGGAATGAGAATAGAGAGGGACAACATAACTTTTCTTCCAGTATCTCTTAGGTTGTGGCCTGCATGTAGAGGAAACAAACAAACAAACAGAATATGCAGCGAGGCTTATAATATCCCAGATAATCTAAAAGCCAGATTTGCTAATGGTGATTTATAATTCAGAAAATATGCTGGCAGAAAATGTAAAGCTGTTTGTAGATATAAGCCTAGTTGCTAGACTACCTTAAAAAGAGAAACTGGGAGAATTGAATATTGCATGAAGTAGCTGATGTAAACAAGGAAACAAAAACAAGCCTCTAGAACTTACAAATGCTTTTTCAGATACGGTTATACACAAAGAACTGTCTGAAAGACCTGTGACTTGATCAAATTTTAATAGGAATTCTGGCTGCCTTTGAATGTTCACAACACAATATGTATTAGCATTGTTTTTGAGGAAAATGCGATCGTTGAAAACTCTCTTTATTTTATATATATTATATATATGGTAAAAAAAAAAAAAGTCTTCACTATATGTTGTATAAACTTGAAGAAAAATAAGTATGTAAAGCAAAGCAGTGATTTCCATCAATAAATCATAAAATATAGGACACAGGAACAAAATAAATGTGAAAGTACAAGTCAAAGAAAAGAAACTAAATTCACTAGATTCTTCAGAATGTATTAGGATTTATACAAATCATTTCAATCATCAGACCTTTCATACAAGTGATTGTCAACATGCATAGACTGTCTTCTTCAAGACCTGATTGAAATGACTAAAAATCATTTCATTTTTTTAAATGCCATCATCTGTAAAGATAATGTTTTAAACTTAAGAGTTAGAAGTTATATTATTCAATGTTTATCAACGGGAAAAATTAATTGACGCTTTCAAATACATTTGATTTATTTTAAAAATATGGCCTTAATATATGTAGCTCTTATTTTAAATGTATTCTACAAAAAGTATACATTTAAATATGCAATATCAATTTCCTTATATGGAACATGAATAATAGTTTGAATTTATTATTCTCTTTAAAATTGTTTCATGTCGAAGATTTAGTTAACAAATACGAATTTAAATAGTTATTTTGTCTAATGCACTTACTAGATACAAAGGGATATAGAAATGTAAGATATTATCTCTACAAAAACAAAAATTTATAATTTATTGGCATAGATAGATGAATAAGCCAAAAATAACTATTTGTTGCTCTAAGAACAAACAGAGAATGCAAAAAAAAAAAAAAAAATGCTGCAGGACACACAAGAGATGCACTTAATTAAAGCAGGAGGAATGTGGGGAATATGCAGAAAGCTATAATTGAGCTGAATTTTGGAGGACAGGTAGATATTATTGAAGAAAGCCTGGAGCTGATTTCGCTTGAGGATAATAGTACAGACAAAGACTAGGAGTTTCAAGGTGGCATTGTGCTGTATAGAAACTTCACATAATCTATTATTGTATTGTTGGAGTATTGTATGCTCAGCAAAGAGGAGACTTTGTAAAGATTGCACACATCAGACTGCAAAGAGTCTAGTGGGACTTGCTAAGTGACTGGAACATTATGACTTCAGAGGTTCTGGCAAGACATTGAAGAATAAGCAGAGGAGTGAAAACGTCAGCTTTGCATTCTCTAAAATCACTCCAGTAACTATTACAAGGTGGGATGCTGCAGAGTGAGGAAATATGAAGCAGAATGTTTGGCCTGGGCAGTACTGAGGTAAAAAAGATCAGTTAGCAGTATAGTGCAGTGTCCAGGTTAGATGTGATCACAGTCCAAATATGAGATGGACAGTAGAAATGGAAAAAAATGAGAAAAGGTAATAGGTATTTAGGAGCTAAAATTAAAGGTTTTTAACAGTAGTTTTTAACACCTGTACACTCAGCTATGGATTTTCCTTTAGAGATCTTCTGCAGTCCAGGTATAGGAACAGAATAGGAAGATGGCTGGATTGATCTAGGGTTAGAATTGTTTAAAGTGGTTAATAGAACAGAAACGGTAGCAAGCAATATGAAGGTACTAGTGAGATAATAAGTGACTTAATTGAAAGTAAATTTTATATTTGTATAGTATATCCACCTACCTATTGAAGGACATTTAGACGGTTTTTACTTCTTGGAAAGGAAAGCTATTTGGGTTGATGGAACAAGGCTACATCCTGATCATGATGGTGGTTACACCTAACTATGCCTGTATTAAAACTCATAGACCAGTAAATCAAAAAGAATGCATTTTAATGTATGTAATTTTTTTCAAAAATGCAGAGTAATTTGGTAAGAGAGCTATTGAGTAGGTAATTCATACGTGACATATAAACCTGAAGGTCAAGTTCTACACTAGCGACTATTCAATAATAAAACAAAAATTTCTAGCACTCAAACAGCTAGCTTTTCTGTTTTTATTTACTTGTATCTCACTGAAAATAAATGCAACTTTTGCATGTATGTGATATTGTTCATCTAGCTCCAATTAGTCCAGATCTTTAGTCTATCCACATCATTTTCTTATGTAGAACCTGCACCAGCATGTATATTGAGGACTTCCCCCTTAGAAATGCAAGCTTCTGAGATAGGAATCCTAGATTTTTAGTAGTTAGAATGCTTAGTCACAATCAATCTAAATATAAAAGTCTTCATGAGATAGAAGAAATATATATAGTCTTCTAAAGGAAATGCCAACTGAAGTTTTGTATATCTAGCTTAATTTTTTGGCTGGTTTACATTATAAAATTGGACATTTTAAAATTGGGAGTGAATAGTACTCATGACTCCATTAGTGATTTAAAAGTACATTTAATATTTTCATACGTTCAATTGGTCACTGTTAGTGTTACCGTCCTTTCCCTGTTCTACTGGATAAGATCTAGAACAGTGAAGCATGTAGCATTATACACTGCCTCTAGTCTGCAAAAGAATTTTGGTGTCTCCACTTCAAATATTTTTATCCAACTTTGCATTGATATGGGGCAAATAAACATTAGTAAGATACAAATTCTGACAGCAAAAGACTTGTTTTGTAGGGAGAATATGACTAAACATCATTTCAGAAACACTTTCCTAGAATCATGCCAGTGGGAATGGCAGTCTGTAACTTCATTTTTAAGGAAAGTTAGCCAAAGATGCTATATACTGATTACATTAAACGTTCAAATCAAAGTGTATTTGTTTATGTGTATATTTACATCTCCATATTTTGAAATAAATTATTAGTTTTTCATATAGTTCAGTTAGTACTCAATTCCCTTTTCTCTTGGGCCTGTCATATCTCAGAAGACATCAGTGGGTAAATAACTAAGAGGAAAGGAAAAAGAGACCTAGCATGCCTCTTAGTTTTGAGTTTGTTGTGCCACATAGCTAATTGACTTAATATTGAGCCAGAGCCTCCAACTCAAATCATATTCAGAGGAGTAGATGGATGAGTGCAGATTCATTATCAAGCATGACAGGTCAGTTTTCTCCAGCTCTTTTTCTTAATCATTTCATATGATTCTTTTTTCCCTTCAATTTTTATTAGTATAAAAAAAGGGGGAATTTGAAAAGAATATGACAGATGTTTGGAGGTTTCCCTAGACCTTTTGTTACTTTTTGTGAAAAAATAAAGGTGACATATTATGAAATAAATGTGGTTTTTGTATATTTGAACCCATGTGAATACATATTATATTGTTACTTATCAAATGCTAAACTTTCACTAGATTTTTAAAATATTAAAATTACATTTCAGCTTTTATATTTCATATCAGTACACAGAGATCATGGTGGAAAGAACATTTATTTATGGTGCATGTTTTTTCTAGATAAACAAGGAACACTGAAGGGAATTTGAAAACAAAAGTAAGGAACTGAAAATATTTCATAGGCTTTTGTCTTAATAGAAGGCTAAGGTGAAAAGACACCTATGGTTTAGCTCAACTTCTAGGAAGCCGTATCACCGCAGTTGTGAGATTTGAAAACTTGGTCACAACATTCAGCTTAACAAATTTCTATTGGTCACAGTCAGATAATTTTTCACCAGTTAAAGACAGCCTAATGCAAGAATATTGAATTAATTTCCTATGGGTGTGCTCTAGCTATGAAAAACCTTTAAACTCCAAAGATTGTCAGCAATAAAGGGAGCCAAAGAACACTAAACAATGTTCCTGTGCTCCTAAATCTCAGTACTACTTGGAAAATACCAGTAATCTTTTTAAACAAAGCAAATCTAAAAGGCTGTGAACAAAGTGGATTAGCAATGCATTCTCAAAGTGGATTCCAAAACACCAGAGCTGCAGCCAAATCACCTGGGGTTCCATTTAAAAAAAAAACTTGGATCTCTGAACCCGGATAAACATGCATTTTTATGGATTTTTTTTTTTTTTACCAAAATTTGCTTTCAGCCTTAAATCTAGGTAACAGGATGCTCCATGTCATTAAACTAAAACACCCTGGACACACATTACATTTTTAGAAAATGCTGTTGCCAAATTTAAAGCAGATTGGAAGCAGATTTCTTGTATCCTTCACCGCAGCTGCAAAGAAGCCAATTTGTACAGCAAGTAAGGCAAACAGCTTAGATGATGTACCGGACTAATTTAAAATGACTTTACTTGAGAATCAAATTCTTCAGGAATGTCTATAATTAAATGTTACTATTTTGGGTAAAATACCTAATAAATTAAAATTTTCCAATTCTGGTAGAAATATACATGGAACATCACACACCGGAGCCTATTATGGGGAGGGGAGAGTGGGGAGGGATGGCATTGGAGTTATACCTGATGTAAATGAGGAGTTGAATGAAATCATCATAAGAATTGAAAAAAAAAAAAAGAAATATACATGGAGACTAGAACTAATGGATAAAATAATATACAAAATAGTTAAACTGGGGGCAGAAGGAATAATGACCAGCTATATTAAAAGAATCTCTAGTGATGACAAGCAGTACTTTCCCAGGGCACCATGCTTATACAAGATCTAGACCAAGGCCTATTCAAAGCCAGAACATATAGACGCTTATTTTAGGCCTGGTCATTGCCAGTGGACCGATCGTGTCATTATTTCTAGCTATAACATTTATACATATAATGATATGTTCCAAAAGTATACAAAAACATTTAAATGTTTAAGCGGTCAATGTGATGCTTCTTTAAAAAAAAACCAACAAACAAACACAGACACACACACATACACACACACACACACACATCTGTATTTCAGAAAGCACACAAGAGTTGATATAATGATCAGAGGGAAAAATTCACTGTGTTATACTCTAAAGAATTTATAACCAAAACACTTTGGAATATATGGTTATAAAATTATAATTTTGATTATTTGAATCAGCCAAGGTATATTAATGTAAACTTAAATGTTAGAGTGAGGGTAGCTTAAATAACCAGCCTTATTTTCCAGTTGATTTTTATTTTACAAAGTGAAATAGACTCACTCATAGGTGGGAATTGAACAA
Organism: Macaca mulatta; assembly: GCF_049350105.2. NCBI lineage: Eukaryota > Metazoa > Chordata > Mammalia > Primates > Cercopithecidae > Macaca > Macaca mulatta. The sequence continues at coordinate 95,793,867 of NC_133426.1, read as the reverse complement.
CGAGAACACTTGGACACAGGAAGGGGAACATCACACACCGGGGCCTGTCGTGGGGTGGGGGGATGGGGGAGGGATAACATTAGGAGATACAACTGATGTAAATGACGAGTTAATGGGTGCAGCACACCAATACAGCACATATATACATCTGTAACAAACCTGCACATTCTGCACATGTACCCCAGATCTTAAAGTATAATAAAAAATAAAAATAATAATAAAAATAAATAAATAAATAAAAATGAATGAAATAAAATGGAAAAAGAACAAGAAAACTTTAAAAATGTTATATTTTACTTACAATCAAATATAAGTTCATTGTTGCGAAAAATCAACAATATAATATAAATAAGTTTTCTTTGATGTAATATGCACTCACATATGTAGGTCTTGTTTTGCAACTCTTCATACCTCACTTCACAGAATATATTTTCAATTAATTTTAGGATTCGTGATAAAGCCTTGTAAATAATTGTTACAATATGTATCCATATTGCAGACAAATAAAGAAACTTTAGTGAAGACCTTGTGTTTTCAAACTGAAATAATAAACTCTTCTTTTTAGGAAATATCATCTGTCAAAGGGACAATACCTAGGGTTGTACATAGTCCCCACATATATGTGTCCAGAAATGGTGTAACAATTCCTATGCAGGCTATGAAATTAGGCTAGCCTATGTTTAAATCTTAGATTCTTTATTTATAGCATATGTGATGTGAGACCATTGAATTAACTTTTGTAAGCCTCAGTATTCTCATTTGTAAAGTTTAAATGATAATAGTATTACCTACCGTGTGTGTGTGTGTCTTTGTTGTGCATTGTTACAGTGCATGCACTGTACTTTATATAATGATTTTATAGAAATTGTAGAAGAGCCACTCTCTCCTCTCTTTCTCTTCTCTTCCTCCTCCTCTTCCTCCCCCTCCTCTTCCTCTACATCTACATACATACATACACACACACACACACTGGGGGTTATCATTGCTATTTACTTTGTAGTGGGTTATAAGAATAGACAACTGTGCCTTTTATGAGAAAAAATAAATAAATAAATGTGAAGTGTCTCTGTGTGTGTGTGTGTGTGTCTGTGTGCGTGTGTGTGTGTGTGTGCGTGTGTGTGTGTGTGTGTGTGTTAGAGAGAGAGAGAGAGAGGTATTTTTCATATTCATATACTTCTTTTGGGTATTTTTCTCCAATTCATGAAACTAATCCTTGGTTTCACCTTGAATGATCTGAGAAATCACTGAAGAGATTTTGACACTAATTGTTTAACTTGTAACAATATACAGTGCAAGTAATTTATACTCTGTCACTTTATAAATAATTCTCATAAAGTGGTTTTTAAGATAATCTACACCAGAAGTGATTTTAAGATAATCACTTCTATTAAGGCATAGAACAAAGAAACATATCAGAAAATATTGTGGATATGGCAGTTTTATCCTACTGTATTGATCACCTAGTCAGCTAGATGGATACTGAAATATTAAACAATTCGTAAAAGCATGGATTTATAAGTTTCTTTTAGAAAGTATAGAAGACCCTTAATAACAGTCCAAAATTTTAAAACTTACTTGCTAAACTGAAAACAAAAGTATAATGTAGACTTTTTTGGTTCAGAATTGCCTAAGTAAGGTAATCAACTTGAGTGAAAACTACTAAACTGTTTCCTATAAATTTCCAAGTGATATTTTCCCATTTTATGTAGAACAGTCTGGTTCAGTGAAGGATTAATAGAGGATAATGACCTAGATAACTTTTGAAACTAATATGCTAAAGTAGAGATGGTCTTCTGCTACTGATAACATTTTAACTACGATATACAGATAAATGAACTTTTAGTGTTTAAGGTAAATAAAAGATATAGGAAACTAGAGTATTATTTTGTGACAACGAGATGAACTATGCATTCATTTAATATGGAATCACAAAACCATGAGTGGGGGCCAACGTCATTTAACATCATGTATTGAGAAATTTATTGAAAAAATATTCTGGTTTATTTTTGGAATACAATATTTGTAACCCAGTTAATTGTCTTCAAGACATTTGGTATTCTGAGGCCACATTTTTTTAAACCACATATGTAATGGAATAAATTAATCGTATGCTTCAGTTTATGACAACTTATTATGACAACTTATTGCTAAGAGACTATACAAGAACCTTTTCTTTCCACACATTTATTTCTTCATTCATTCACTTGCATACCTACACTCCACTTTCACAGCCTTTCCTTCCTATGGTTTTCTACAAATTTGATATGGAACTTTTTATTTGTATGTAGTTTATGAAACATTTTTTTTGCCTTGTGTTGTTCAACTCTCTTTGTTCTAAACTTTTCTTTTCAAATCGCCATAGGCCAGCATGATCATTACAGTGTTTAACAAAACAAAACAAAATAAAACAAATAATATTTAGGTTCAGAAGCATCCTTAATTTCCTTCCTTCACATATACACATCTTTGTTCTCTTTATCTTAATCTTAAATCCCAATATCCTTCAGATCCCCCCCTTTTTTCTATTAGCTTTTAATTCTTCAGTCGTTTCACTGCCTTTATACTGCCTTGAGTTCCTGATTACCTCAGTGGCTGTAACTCATGTGTGGTACACTGTAGATCAAATAATCCTAGGAGTGCTCATTCTTTCTGCATGCTATAAAATGAATTTTACATAGAAAACTTTATATTATTTGACTCTAAGTCAACCACAAAACAATCTTCAGATGCCTCTGTTTGACTCTATTCTTTTTCTATATTTTCATTGAAATTGAACATAATGCAGCTTTTCTCTGTATTAAATATGAGTTTTGGGTTGTCTTGGGGACTTACTCACCATGTACAACACGGGTTCTGTGACCAAATGATTTCTAAATTTCAAACAAGCCAATGAACATTGGGAATGCAACTTGTTGATAAACTTGAGACTGTATTTATTCAATACAATTCACGCTGTTGCAAAAATTTTTCCAAGCCCACAGGTGCACTTTGTTTTATTATAAATATGTCATCTGATGTGTCACTAAGAGACACATTTTGCTTAGTATTTAAACGATAACAAAAACGGAAGAAACTAACCTCCTAAATTGCATTCCACTGAGTGATGTGTATGGTGGCATATACATCAGTATTCAATAAAATTTCAATTACACATACACTGAAGGGCCCAGTGTTTGATGGATAAATCTTGTGCAAAAACCAGGAACATTATTTTAAACAGTAAGATGAAGTCTTCTGTCATATTGGTAGTTTGGGAATAAGTGATTCATACTGTTGCTAGGGAGCCTCCATTTCAAACCATATTTCAGACAACAATTAAGCCTCAGAGCACCTTGGGACCTAGTCCCTAAATTCCATGCAAGAGACAAATAAAAACAAAAAAATTAAGCAACTTTGTAATGCCATAATAAGAGACAGGATTATTACAATTATCAAAAGAAGCCTAACTAAAATCTGCCTCAAATGTTAGACTGGCATCATTGTGCCAATTGCCTGGAGTTATTAACATCATAGTGAGAAACACAAATGCTTAAAAGTCACTGGAATCTGGGAACAGTAATAGAAATTTGGATCGACACTGTGTAGCATCAAGAACCAAAAAGTTAGGAACGATAGTCTTTCCTGTGCTCTTGAGCAGGTACCCTCCTCCTGTCTGCCATTTTCTTTCTGTGGCTGAGGAGCTGCCAATTAAGAAATAAAATAAGTTGCTAGTCATATAGTGACACAGGAAGAGTTGACAGTTTAAGTATTCAAGCGGTATTCTGTGAGCACCCTGGTCCACTTTAACTAGGAGCTGAGGTATGATCAGATGCTAGCCACTTTTTATTGTTGTTATTATTATTATACTTTAAGTTATAGGGTACATGTGCACAACGTGCAGGTTTGTTACATTGGTATACATGTGCCAGATTGGTTTGCTGTACCCATCAACTCATCATTTACATTAGGTATTTCTCCTAACAATATCCCTCCCCTAGTCCCCCACCTCCTAACAGGCCCCTGTGTGTGATGTTTCCCTCCCTGTGTCCATGTGTTCTCATTGTTCAACTCCCACTTATGAGTGAGAACATGCGGTGTTTGGTTTTCTGTCTTTGTGATATTTTGCTGAGAATGATGGTTTCCAGCTTCATCCATGTCCCTGCAAAGGACATGAACTCACCCACTTTTTATGGCTGCATAGTATTCCATGGTGTATATGTGCCACATTTTCTTTATCCAGTCTATCATCGATGGGCATTTGGGTTGGTTCCAAGTCTTTGGTATTGTGAATATTGCTGCAATAAACATATGTGTGCATGTGTCTTTATAGTAGCATGATTTATAATAATTTGGGTATATACCCAGTAATGGGATGGCTGGGTCAAATGGTATTTCTAGTTCTAGATCCTTGAGGAATCGCCACACTGTCTTCCACAATGGTTGAACTAATTTACACTCCCACCAACAGTGTAAAAGTGTTCCTATTTCTCCACATCCTCTCCAGCATCTGTTGTTTCCTGACTTTTTAATGATCACCATTATAACTGGCATTAGATGGTATCTCATTGTGGTTTTAGTTTGCATTTCTCTAATGAACAGTGATGATGAACATTTTTTCATGTCTGTTGGCTACATAAATGTCTTCTTTTGAGAAGGGTCTGTTCATATCCTTTGCCCACTTTTTGAGGGATTGTTTGTTTTTGTTATGGTAAATTTGTTTAATTTTTTTGTAGATTCTGGATATTAGCCCTTTGTCAGATAGATAGATTGCAAAAATTTTCTCCCATTCTGTAGGTTGCCTCTTCACTCTGATGATAATTTCTTTTGCTGTGCAGAAGCTCTTTAGTTTACTTAGATCCCATTTTTCTATTTTGACTTTTGTTGCCATTGCTTTTGGTGTTTTAGTCATGAAGTCTTTGCCCATGCCTATGTCCTGAATTGTATTGCCTAGGTTTTCTTCTGAGGTTTTTATGGTTTTAGGTCTTACATTTAAGTCTTTAATACATGTTGAGTTAATTTTTTGTGTAAAGTTAAAGAAGGTGTCCAGTTTCAAGCTTTCTACATACGGCTAGCCAGTTTTCCCAGCACCATTTATTAAATAGGGAATCCTTTCCCCATTTCTTGTTTTTGTCAGATTTGTCAAAGATCAGATGGTTGTAGTTGTGTGGTGTTATTACTGAGGCTTCTGTTCTGTTCCATTGGTCTATATATCTGTTTTGGCACCAGTACCATGCTGTTTTGGTTACTGTAGCCTTGTAGTATAGTTTGAAGTCAGGTAGCATGATGCCTCCAACTTTGTTCCTTTTGCTTAGGATTGTCTTGGTTATGCGTGCTCTTTTTTGGTTCCATATGAAGTTTAAAGTAGTTTTTTCCAATTCTGTGAAGAAAGTCAGTGGTAGCTTGATGGGGATAGCATTTAATCTATAAATTACCTTGGGCAGTATGGTCATTTTCATGATATTGATTCTTCCTATCCATGAGCATGGGATGTTCTTCCATTTGTTTGTGTCCTCTTTTGTTTCATTGATCAGTGGTTTGTAGTTCTCCTTGAAGAGGTCCTTCACATCCCTCATAAGTTGTACTCCTAAGTATTTTATTCTCTTTGTAGCAATTGCAAATGGGAGTTCACTCATGATTTGGCTCTCTTTTTGTCTGATCTTGATGTATAGGAATGCTTGTGATTTTTGTACATTGATTTTGTATCCTGACACTTTGCTGAAGTTGCTTATCAGCTTAAGGAGATTTGGGGCTGAGATGATGGGGTTTTCTAAATATACAATCATGTCATCTGCAAACAGAGACCATTTGAATTTCTCTTTTCCTAATTGAATAACCTTTGTTTCTCTCTCTTGCCTGATTGCCCTGGCCAGAACTTCCAATATTATGTTGAATAGAAGTGGTGAGAGAGGTTATCCTTGTCTTGTGCCAGTTTTCAAGGGGAATGCTTCCAGATTTTGCCCATTCAGTATGATATTAGCTGTGGGTTTGTCATAAATAGCTCTTATTATTTTGAGATATGTTCCATCAATACCTAGTTTATTGAGAGTTTTTAGCATGAAGGGGTGTTGAATTTTGCAAAGACCTTTTCCGCATCTATTGAGATAATCACGTGGTTTTTGTCATTGGTTCTGTTTATATGATGGATTATGTTTACTGATTTGCATATGTTGAACCAGCCTTGCATTCCAGGGATGAAGCCAACTTGATGGTGGTGGATAAGCTTTTTGATGTGCTGCTGGATTTGGTTCACCAGTATTTTATTGAAGATTTTCACATAGCCACTTTTAAAAGCAAAACTTGTTCATTTTCTGCCTCCTGGCAAACATCCTGTTCAGTATGGAAAGCTGCCACATACTGAGTATTAGAGAGGCACCTCAAAATGCTGCATCTCCATGAAGAAAATGTGCAAGATACATTTCTGCATATGAACTACAAAATGAGTTCCTTATTTGCATGCATATCAGAGACAATAGATGTTATCCTAAGCAAAGACATTTATTATGCTTGTTCTAAATAAAGTACTTAAGAACAAACAAAATGCTAAATTATTATGCTTTCTTGAATAACTCAATGATTTTAAGTGTTATCTTAGATTGTGTTAATCACAGTCTTGTCAAGAGACAAATGGCATACTCAAAAGGGGTTATTGAAATGAATTTGATAAAAGGATTATTTACAGGTATAGGTAGGATTAAGGGGAAGCAGTAAGGCATAATAAAATCCCCCAGGGCTGACCACAACAGGAAGTTTTTACCACCCTTAGGACTGAAAAGACAAAGAGAGGATGTGGTTATAGTGACCTTAGGGCAGCTGAAACTGTAACTATAAGAGAGGGCTGCCTGAAAGGGTCTATGGCCTTGGGTAGAAGCATGCAGCCATTGTCAACCCATGGCTTTCAAGGAGTGAGCTAAGGGAATAAATAATCCAATTTTTTCTTTCCATCTTTTCAAATTCTTCTGACTGTGCTTCATATTGGCCACTAAAAACTAGAGGGAATGGTAGTCAGGTCACTGTAGTTGATAAAGATAAATAAGGTTCAAAAAGGGAGGAGAGGGGAGTAGAGTGTATCTGGGAGAAGCAAGCAGAAAACATTAAGCACAGTCTATCCCCTTTGACCCTCGGCTTCTACTCTTGTCCTTTATCTGGATGAAAAAAATGTATTCCAACCACAGGGAGTCCAAACATTTCAATTCAGTCACATTCCCACCTGATATCTAAAACACTGTAGCCCTTTGTACAGGATGGAGGAGAGGGATAATTGATATAATGTATAGCTGATACCATTTCTGTTTCTGTAGCTGGTCACAACGTCTAAACTGATAATAACAGCTTTATTTTTCTATGACCTGTTACACTTTCCCTTTGCCTTCTCCCAGCATCTTGGCTAGATAGTTTTTTTGTGTGTGTGCGTGACCTGGTAGAGTAATAATAACTTTCATTTTCATAATATTTGAACCCTTGATGGTCCTGCTTTTTTTAATTGTCAGTTTTCTGTTAACAAAGACTATTGCACTAAGAGGTGCCCCTGAATTCTCTGGGTTCCAGATAGAATTTTCCTTGCTTCCACTTCTTAGAATCAACCTGATTTCCCTTTGGTGACCAGAATTAATTACTCCGGACAGTACAATGACCCTCTTTTCTTGCTGCAGGTTTGGCATCATGAATATGACCAAGAAGAAGTCTCAGCTTCCATCTTATGAGAACCATGACTATTTCTTACCCTTGAATGAGGGTGTGCTACCCTTGAGTACTGAGATCTTTAAACACGTAAGATCAAAGGCATCAAAAATGAGAAACAAACATTCTTGTAGGGAGTTATTAGGTATAAAAATGAGAGTAGTGCACCTACTTACATCCCTTAAATCCTAGACCCATGCATTTGGTTTATGGGGAAGATTGCATTATATTTTGGCTACTATTTGAAGAATACAACATATTCTGTATGACAACATCTCAATATTGCAAGATCCTATCATAAAAATTGTTTCTGGATAGTGGAATAGTGGGGGAATAAAGCCACTAAATTGTTTCTGTACCCATCGTCTTATTTCCTTCTGTGCAAAATAATTCCCTTGTTTATAGATGATGTTGTATGAGGTACATAAAGCATTCTGTCCATGTAAGTATGGTGGCAATGCCCAGGGAAAGCAAAAAGCAAATCCAAATCCAGATGATAAGTGTATTCTTGTGAGGACAAATTGCTTTCACTTCCATAATGGAACAACAACAACAAAAATCTATATGATCAATCCACCAAAAGGTAGCTAGCATGTTGCCCCAGCATGCTGTACCAAAATGATATATCAAAATTTGGCCTCTATTAATGAAAGGCAAAGCACTTAGCAGTTACAGTAACAAGATCAGTCTTAGTGAAGGGAAAATCTTGCTGAAGAAAATACACATAGTCTTCATACTTGTCATCATGGCCACTTTGTCTATGAGTCCATTAAGAATCACTGTAAAGTAAAAAGAGGCCAAACAATATCCAGATAATGTGTCTTTATGTTTAATATAACAGCTTTGGCTGTTTTCTAGGGGAGCACAAATTTACATGGGAAGTGAACATCCTCATACTGAGTGCCCATTTTTGAGAGGTTCATTCACATGCCTTTTCCCAAATTCTCTTCACCAATTTTCCAACAGTATTTTATCTAGGTCCCTATTTAGCCAGGTTAATCATTAGTCTCCATTTTTTAATCATCATAGATTCACGCTCAGGTTATCTCTCATTTTGCATATATTGAACATCTGGGTATAGTACTTGAAATTCTGCCCACCAGTGGAATTTCCCTTTACCTCAGCTTTCTGGGGTATCCATGACTGAGCTTCTAAGTGGCCATCCATTTTTGGTTGGGAGCAGCACACACTGAAGATGCTAATATAAAGCAGGCTCATCCATTTTTTTCTCCTTCAATAACTGGCTATAGCGTGTAGGTTAAAGGAAAGGGAAGAAATAAATAGAAATAGATTATCAAGCAAGTCTGAACTGCTAGCTTAGCAATTTACTTGTGACTTCCAGGCCTGCTGAAGCTTTGTCTTGTATATACAAGTCCAATTAAAGGTGAAAAGCTGCTGTACACATCCAATTTTATGGATCAGATATCACCTAGTTCATAAATAGCAGTCTGGGATTGCATAGTTACTTGGAAATCTCACAGGTGTTCAAGCTCTTTCAGAAAATACTAAGTCAGGAGCTGATTTTCAAATGGAAATAGCTACTAATAAAAAGGCACATTTTTGGGCGAGGTGCTCAGGGCAATGGCAGCAGCGGTGCAGATTGCACCCTGTAGTACCCGGGGCATCCTGGCGCCAGCGGGGGGTACCACCCAGTCGAGTATGGAGGGACTCCCAGAGGGCCCGCATTTCCCAGACAAATTCAGGATCTGCTGTTTGGTTACTTTGCAGCTGTAGCTGGACAGGATGGGCAAATAGATGCTGATGAATTGCAGAGATGTCTGACACAGTCTGACATTGCTGGAGGATACAAACCTTTTAACCTTGAAAAGAAAAGGCAAACCAGACCAATTTTAAATTTAAGAAACAGAAACATTTTTCAAGAGAGCTTAACAGATAAAAAATGAAATTAGTCTATTTTCTACTTGCCAACAGAGTATCTTATTTTAGGATGCAGTGTGAGAGTTACCATTCAACTGAACAATTTGCAGTCAACCAATGAAAATAAAACATTTCTCTAAGAAAAAAAAAAAAAAGCATATTTTTTCTGAAGCCCTAGGGATCTAAGCTTATTATTTTTCTTATCTGGTGTTGTCAGAGATTCTATATATCATCTCTATATATGATAGACACATTCCTAGTTTCAGTTGCCTATAAGTGAATATTAAGTGTTTTGTTCTCTGTAGATCTTGACTCTATTCTCTGGGGCATCATTTTTTGCCCACTCGAATTGGGTACTTTAGAAAAAGTGGACCACACTGGTAGTTGAATAGCTTTTACATCTACTATGCTGCAGTTATAAGCAATGAATTAGATGTATACATTGCGACGTGAATGGCATTTAAAGGCATAGTATGAACTAACAAAAAGTAATACACAGAAGAACCTCTATAATATAATCCAATGTTCATAAATTCAAAATATGTTCATACAAAATTGATATCCATTTGAAAGCTCACATACAAAAAATATTACAAAATTAACACATTAGAGTGGTTGCTATGCAAGGCAGAATAAACATGAATATCAATGTTAAAATGAAATGAATGAACGAATGAAACAAGAGACAGATCTTGCCTAGACCAATGAAAAATGTGCCTAACATTGAAGTATGTGATCAATTAAAGCCTATGGATCTTGAGTGAGGTTTTTTTTTTCTAAAATTTTTATTGGCACTAGTGCAATTTAAATGAATAAAAACCGTAAGTGATTCTTTGAAGAATTTTCAATACACAATCAAATGTAAATTTATAATAAGCACAAAAATGTCTTATCTATGAAGAGATCCAACAAAAGCATAAGATTTATTTAATCTTCTTGGTTGATAATAATCTTTTTTGCTAAATATGAGTATTACTTAAAGGATCAGGAAAGTTTAATTGTGATTTTATTAATTTCTGTGCACTTGTACCTTGCCCGGCATTGCTAATATTCATTTCCAGGTGGTAACCCAGTGTCTTCCATTAAGGGATAATAGCATGTAGTTTTTACTCAGACAACATATTTGCTAAGTAACATTCTATCCAACCTTGGTTTGTTTCTTTCTGAGAATCCTCCTCAAAAAATGATAACGAAACTTTTAGAAATATCGTGGAGATTACTGCTTAAGTGCTGCCATGTAAGTAATGAGAAGAAATATTCTAATGTTTAAAAATCCAGTAACTCTTTTTACCACTTGAATAAATTTGACGTTGAAACTATTTAAGGTTATTTCTAATTTATCCATATTGATTAAAGATAACTTTTTCATAAAATGGGCTCTCACTACTAATTTGCCAATAAATCAAGATCCTCACTCTTTATTAATTTTTTAAACCTGGTAGAATTATGATTTTCAAGGGGACAAGCTGAATATGTTCCACTCCTTGAATAGACAGCTATGACAGTTTGATTGCTAAGTGGTATTTGGGTTTGTAATCAAACATCACAATTTCATTTATGCGGTCTGTGGGAACGAAGAAAAAATTTTTTAGAGCAACATGTATTTCCTTCTAAATATAATGTATCTTATCCTAATAAATTATAAATCATAATTATAAATAAATGTAATAAACTATAATGTATTTTAATAATTATAAAACTTGACGTTTATACATTACTGATACATTCATATGCAATATGAGGTCATTGCATATTCATATGCAATATAAGGTCATTTAGAAATCACTGATAATTTTATCTTATTTCAAACATGACCAACGGTCACATAGAAAGTTTAAATAATTTAATCCTGAGTGTGTAACATATATTTTAGCCATTGAAATATTTTAAGGTATTTAAAACTTTATTCACAACATTTATAAAGTATCAACTTTTCGAACTCAATGAAGTACACAGAAAGGCCTTTCAAAAAAGATAGACACAATAACAAGACAAAAAATACTACCTTGCTGCTTTCACTCCATAAAATATATTTGAAAGTTTCCAATACTAGTGCAATAAATTAAAAGTGGTTATACTCCTCCCATAAGGAGGTGGGGTTTATGTCCCTTTTCCTTGAATGTGGGTGAATTCTAAAACTGATCTGACAATAATACATGGTAGAAATGATGCTGGGCCAGTAACTAGGTTCAAGTCTTAAGATACTGTCAGATTTCATTTTCCGTATCTGGTATTCTCTCTGGGAGACCTGAACCATCAAGTAAAATATATGACTATCCAATACCTCCATACTGTACAGGTCACATATAGGCATAATGATCAACAGCTGCAGCTGAGCGTTGCCTTTCAACCATCTCTGCCAAAATATCAGGCATGTGAGTGAAGCTATATTGGACATTCGATAGCAACCCATCTGTCAGTTAAATACCAACTTATTTTCGCTAGAATTCCTGACAAAGACACTTTTCTAGACCAAACTCTAGTCAGAATCCTTTAAGGTCTCTCTTCGACTAGGCCTTACTCAAGCTTGACATATAAAAAAACAGACACTTTCAGTACAGGTGATTTTGCCCACACACTAAGAGAGCTGAAGAAATGCTAGCATAGCTTCTAAGAGCTCAAAGCTGCCAAATAATTTACTATTTGGCCCAACCAACACCTAAAGACAGGGCCCCTGTCTCCGACTCTCCATGGAAGGGTAAGAGCCTAACTTTGATAAATGCCAGTTAGCAAACCAAAATGGGTTTTACATTAACCAATCCCTTTGTCATGATTTTCTGTAAATATCCATTTTCTGGACTTTTTTCAACCACTGTTCCCCTCCTTATTCCCTTGTTGTCCCTTTATAGCACCCAGCCACCTCTGCACAAATCAATTTTGAATTAAGTTCACATTATAATATATCCCTTATTGAAACAGTTATTACTGATTAAAATCCGTTCTTACCACATGAACTAGAGTATCCAGCATTGTTTGTTTTTGACATTTCTTACCCCCCTCAAAAATGTGAGATATAACAAAATGACTATTGTTTTAAAGTGCATTTGAGTTTTGGGTTATTTTTCTATGCACTAATATACAAATATAATAACTGGAAAAGGCCCTTTCTGAATAAAAGTACTATTTACGTTTTCTAAATACATATTGTCTACCCAGAACTAGGTTATACTCTGGAATGGTGCTATTAGTAAATGAATCTAAGTTTTACCTTTTAAGAGATAGTAGCCAAGATAGGCACAGATATACAATGTAAATAAAATCCAGCTAGAGTAGGAAAGAGTACATTATAGTTATCAAAATCATGGAGTTTAGAGTTAGATGAACATGACCAAATATTCTAGCTCTATTATTTACTGGTTAGGAGTGTTTGGAAAAGACTTTTAAATCACTCTGGCCCTTAGTTTTCTCATTACTGTATCAGGAATTATAATCCTGTGTGTTTATATGGTTCCTGTTACGATGAAGTGAATTAAAAATAGGATGGCAGAGTAAGAGTGTAGAAAATATCTTCATCCTTGATTATTTCAATAAGCCATAAACCTTCCTGGGTTGAATCACTCTGCACCTCTTGTATTTGTTTAAACCAGCATTTGTCAGACATATTATTTGTTGCAACTAACTGAAATTCTACCAATACAGAAGGCTGAGTGGAAAAAGGAATCCGGTCTAGGCATCGAAGGATAGATAGGATGTGCTATTTCCAGAGATAGGTAGAAATGTATGGCCTCGACAGGGAATAGCATTGAAAAACATGAAAGAAGTAAGTAAGCCGTTAACAGTCATAAAAATAAGAAAACACTACTGAAACATAGTAACAGCAAGCTAAAAACCTTGATTAAATAAAATCCAAGAAAACAAGTTTGTATTAATTTAATTTTAAAATTATTTTAACTAAATTTTCTTTAAATCAATGAATTGTGAATTAAAGGTAAAGTAGAATATCAAAATTATTACTAAAGTTTTATTTCAAAAATGGAAGACAATATTCCGTTTCTCCAAAGTTACAATCTGTCAGTGGAAATGGATTTATTTGCTACAGAAGGAAAAAAAATAATAATTTTCCTTGAAGTTTCAAAAATACAACAAAAGGAAACAGAACGAATTGTATAAATCTCTGCCTATTTTCAACCTAAAAGTAAGGCATTACATACAAGGTGACAGTCCTCTTTTACCTGTTTTTTCTAGCAAGTAAGCACACAAACAAAAACACATTCTTCTTTAGAAGATGAAGAGTATTATATCGTATTTTAATGAACAAATGATCTTTAATGTTTTACTATTTAATATGCTAGAACTCTGAACTCTAAAGCTCATAGCATTTTTATGGCAAGTAGTTTAGGACTGGGTTTTTGAAGCTATCCGTGTATCCAAGTCTTCTTATTAAGTTAAAACTAAAAACAACCATATACTGTGAACAAATATTTAACCTCCAAAATGTTTATATTATTTTCAGAATGATGGTCACCTTTCAAACTTTTCATAAACTAGGTTTAATCTAGAAACTGATCTCTTGCAAAAATAGTCTCACTTAGCCAACTCAAAAAACAACTTATAATGCATAGTCCAGGGATGTGACAGAAGTTTTGTGCTTATGCACATATATACCTGCTTTATAAATAGATATACTAAAATTGTGAATCAACTACAACTGAAACACAATTCCAGAGAAAGAGGAAACAATCTGCTTTTGAAAATGCAACAAATATACACATGATATGACATTTAATCCAAGATTCAAGGAGCAATTTTGAATGAAACCGCCTTTGCAAAAATTGTAACTGAGAAAACCATTACAGCGAAAGACATCCTATCTAATCAACTCCATCTTATTTGCTCCTAACCTCCAAACTGTCTGTGTTTATTACTGGGTGTAGGCTGAACCAACTTTGGGGGGAACTTAATGTATAGTTTAACTTTGAAACAAAAATGATAACAGCCCTTTCTCAAAACAAATCCCTTTCCTGTCTGGAGATTGGACTGCCTTTGCAGGCCTAACAATTTAGCTACAAGATTAGAAATTATGATTTAGAAGTCATGCAGCTGGAGGCTACAAGATTCTGAACCTTCCCAAATTGCTCCTGGGAATAATATCACTATTGTAAATCCTAATATCAGTATTTGAGATATTTTGAAGACCTTGTACTCCATGGATTAGCTGGAACCACCCTGATGAATAAACTGGCTCATCTGGTCTTGCGGCCCCCACCCAGGAACTGACTCAGCACAAGAGTATCACTTGGACTCCCTATAATCTCATCTCTGACCCAGCCAATCAGCACTCCCCACTTTCCAACCCACTACCCACCAAATTATCCTTATAAACCCCATCCTGAGTTTTTCGGGAGACTGATAGGGGTAATAATAAAATTTTGGTCTCCTGTATAGCCAGTTCTGCATGAATTAAACTCTTTCTCTATTGCAATTCCCATCTTGATAAATTGGCTCTGTCTAGGCAGCAGGCAAGGAGAACCCATTGGATGACTACATGAATAATGCAAGATAGAGCCAAATGTAAGGTCATTACCAACAAAGTAACAGGAGTGCTCATTTTGCTGATAACTAATTACATTATTATTTTTCTTTGTAAAGGATATTTTAGGTGGTAATTTATTTCATATGTGGTATACATTACTTTTTAGAAGTCAATTTGAATGTAGAAACTCCATTAAAATAAAATGTACAGAAAGACTAGGTGATGTCAGCAAGGTGGTCAAATAGGAAGCTCCAGACCCTCTAACTCATGTAGATACTGACTCAAAGGCAGTATATGAAACAATTACCTTTGTGAGAAATCCAAAAACCTGTTAAGAAAGAGGCTTTTGTAACCTAGATGATTTTGAAACCAGTCACATAGAAGCTGGTAAAAAAAAAAAAAAAAATCTGTGGCATTCACCAACTATAGTCTCTCCCCGGCACACCATGATGGTACAATAGAGAGAAATCGCCCAGGTCTTAGCTTCTTCCTGATGAGAAAAGAGAAGACTGAACCATATATCAAATATTCTGTCTTTTCTTTGGGGTGGTGAGACTGCCCAGGAGACTGCCTTCTGTCTTGCCAGAATATAAGCACTGACAAGAAAAGGCTTCAATTTGGGGCCCTATGAGGATGAAAGTGCCCATTTAGATTAGCTCTCGGCCACTCGCTATAGTCCCTCACCTGGGCTCAGCATGAATCCAGCAGGAGAAAATCTCCAACTCCTAGAATCAAAAAGGTAATAATAAAATCATATCACTAAAAACTATCAATAAAGCACAAAGGAAGCTAGCAAAAGAGAAAAAGAAAAACAAGCTACAAGAGAAGCAAATCTTCTAACAAAGAAAAGCCGAGGACTAGATGACTGGCTTCACTTGAGCAATCTACCAAAGCATTAAAAAAAATGATTTATTCTCAAACTCTTACAAAATAATTTAAAAGAACGCTTCCAAACTCATTTTCTGAGGCTAGTATTATGCTCATACCAAAGTCACACAAAGACACTGAGAGAAAAAAAAAGAAAAACAAAACTAGAAACCATGACTCCTGATTAATATATATGCAAAATCTTCAATATAATAATAGCAAACCAAATTTAACAGCATGTCGAAGGGATCATACAACAAGACCAAGTAGGGCTTATTTTTGGGGTACAAGGATGGTTCAACTTTCGAAAATAAACCAATGTAATAACCCATATTAACACAGAAATTAGGTATCTGTGCTTGTTCTAAAAATGTCATTGTACCCAGGAGATTGTGGATCTTTATTTATATAGACTTTTTATTCTTTATTTTTCTTGATTTGGGCTGAAGGTTGTCTTAATTTTCTTTGGTCTTTAGAAACCAGTATCTTATTGAATGTAAGATCTATGTATACAAATTCTCAGGACAAATTGAAAGCAGAACATGCCAGATCATGTCAGCGATAAAGAAAATAAAGAAATAAAGAATCCATATTTTTACACAAATAGGCCATCAGCATATGTGTGCTACAATTGAAAATACATGGTTTTATTTGCTTTATTCTATGTTCTACCAGAATTTAGAACTAGCAAAGTAAGGGTCTTGATGACTTTGCAGGATAGAGAAAGTCTAGGGTTGGGAAACTAGAAAGAAAGCATAAGTTAAACAAATTCCAAGGATATGAAACAGAAGAAGAGAAAGTGCTTGTTAACTAAAAAAAAAAGTCAGAGATTGGTGTTGGAAATAGGTAATATGGGTATTCTGAATTTATTCCTGACAATCCTCTTCTAGATGTTAAAACATGACTCACGCCTGTAATCTCACCTCTTTGGGAGGCGGAAGTCGGGGCATTGCTTGAGGCCAGGAGTTTGAGATCATCCTGGGCAACATAGTGAGACCTCATCTCTACAGAAAATGAAAAAGAATTTAGTTGGGTGTGGTAACATGCAACGGTAGTCCTTGCTACTTGAGAAGTTGACGTGGGAGGATTGCTTGAGCTCAGAAGTTCAAGGTTACAGTGAGTTATGATCATACCACTGTACTCCAGCCTGAGCAATAGAATGAAACCCTGCCTTAAAAACAAACAAACAAACAAACAAACAAACACAAAAGATTAATTTCAGCAACCGGAAATACAGTTTCGATCACTCAGTGGATTACTATGAATTACCATAGCAGGGAAATCAGCTTTGTGGGTTACTTTTTGTTCAGTAGTTCTCTGTTTTCTACCATTGAGGGGATTAAATGATGCCCACATAGTCACACTGAAGAAGACTTTGGAAAAGATCTCATTTAAAAAAATTACCTTCCTTCTTGAAGAAATGAACAACAAATAAAGTGGCAAACAAATGTGTGAGCGCAAAACCAAAATTCTTGCGTATTTCAAATCTCAAGCAACAAATTTAGTCCTTTCCTAGATTCCCATATTAATATTAATTTTCTATTTTTTTCTATTCAGCATTTTGCTTCCATGTTCTGATTCTATGTGTGAAGATGAAGACACAGAGAATGATGCTGATTCACAATAATATTACGATTTTTACATGATGTGTACTTGTCTGATCCTAAGCTGAATCCGTGTTCTAAGGTATTGTGAAATGTAACTCTTCTGTATTGAAGTGTAGAGTGTCAACAAATTTTTATACTAAATTAAAAATTACAAATAAATAAGAAGGCAAGGGTAAAGGGGTAATAGCTATAACAAAAGTGTACTTTTCTAGAAAATAATCAGCAGCAAGATAAATCATTGCTATCTCAGAATTTAAAATCATGCTTCAATTTTCAAAAATCTTTTTAATGGAATGTGGTTTTGGTTTAAGAAAGAGATGTGCTTGTGTATTCTTAGATCATACTTTACAACTCCAAAACAATTTAATCTAGAGTTCAGACCATTGCTTCCCAGATCATAAAAATCAAGTAGGGTGTTTGTTTAAAATAAATATTTCTTTCTTACAAGTTTGGAACGAATGAACCAGAAACCCCAGTGTATGTGCTTAGTAATATGTATTGTATCAAGATATCCACTTGTGAAATTTGGAAAATACCAGTTTAGGTTAGAAATGCAAGGATGTCACAATTTTTTTTAAATTGGTGTGTGTCAATTTTGGTGAGTGGCTGAAGATTAAAATTACACTTTCACTGACTCTATTTCACTATTATGTCCTGCTTTTTGTTGCAAGAAAATAGGTATTGCATGGAATTTTTATAGCTTTTTAATGGGTAAGTTGTAATTACATTTTCCTCTGAATATTGACATAAAATATTTAACCACCTAAATTTTAAAGATCTATTCATTACAAATTGTCTACCA
Source organism: Macaca mulatta (assembly GCF_049350105.2). Lineage (NCBI taxonomy): Eukaryota > Metazoa > Chordata > Mammalia > Primates > Cercopithecidae > Macaca > Macaca mulatta. Next base: position 95,775,584 of record NC_133426.1, on the reverse strand, counting down.
CTGTCCTTTGAACAGTAGTTTTAGGAAGCTATAGAATATAGTAATTAACAGTTCAGGCTTGGAATCTAACTACTTATTTTGGGGTCTCTGCCCTGCCACTTACTAAATGGGAGACCTTGATCAAATTATTTAACAACCGTATTCTGCAGTTTCCCTGAGAGCTTAAAACAGAAAAAAATATAGTAACTGACTCATAGGGAGGTTGTGATGAATAGGTTTATTAACACATACATTGACAACTGGAATCTACTAAGCTTTTAATACATGTTTGTTATTGTATCACCAACATAGAGGTATTGGCAGATAAGCATTAGAATTAAATTATAGCTATAAATAACAAACTTTTGCATTGTAGTAATACTTCAAATAGGAGCAATTATGCAAGACTTTTTCAAAATCATATACATTCAAGAATTTTGATACTGCTTTCCCAAACATCTAATAATAAATTCTAAATGTAGATTAATTACATACACAGTAAGTAAATAATGTAACACAATTAATTTAAACTCTTCTAATGAAACATTTATGATAATTGAATAGAAGGTAATTCCTCATTTAGCTTTGCTTAGCAATTCTTTTCTTCAAGGAGTATGCACATTAATTGAATAAAAATAACTATAAGAATAATGCATAAAATGCTCAAGACTTTATTGCTTTAAGTACCCTCAATCATTATAAGAAGGTTATTTATATAAGATTCACATTCTGTTTTCAAATAGCATATAAATGTTTATATATATACACACAGACATATGTATATAAATATATAAATACACATGACATAATTATTGTGTAAGTCTTCTATAAATTTTTACTAAACCAGTCTCTCAAATGTTACTGAACATCTGAATCACCTGAGGAGTGTTTCAAAATGCAGATTCTTCACTGAAGCATTATATTCAGAATTTTTGCTCCATCGATCAGCTTTAATGGATCAAAAAATACATCCTTATACATCCTTAGCCTATCTGTAGGCAGTAAAACTTAGAATAGAAAATAAGTGAAACTTGCAGTGTTTCCAGCTGCCACCGAAAGATATTTGTATTCTGCATGTTACTACTTTCAAGTCTAGTGCCACCGTGCATCACATCACCTTCTATAAACACTCAATCCCATAGTTGTCTATAAATCCTCAAATCTGACCTCATTCCCTTTCCCCACTATACCACACAAACACACACACACACACACACACACACACACACACACATGCACACACTTCACCACCTTTACTAAATGTTGTAGTTGTCTTTCTGGAGCTCAAAAGTGATCAACAGCAAACATTTTTACATATTCCAACTGTACCTTGAATACTCCTTTCACTTTACTTCACTCGAAAAGATACAGCTTTTTCTAAAGCTCTCTCAAGCACGGCCCCCTCCCCATCTTCATCATGCCAGAGCCTGGTGATAGATAAGAGGCTTCCTTACTTCCCACCACTTCTAGACTGTCTTCCCTTTTATACAAAAACAAGTTTCTTTCAAATACATCATCGAATTTTACTACTTGTAAGTGTTCCATGTCATTGACATGTATCAATCAAGGCACAATATTTAATTCATAAAAGATTTCATTGAATACTTATTTTACTGTAGTTCACTTCATCATCATTCCTAAAAAAACTTATTTATTCATATAGAGAAGAAACTCAAGATACTAGCTTCTGATTCTTCATCACGTTAGCTTCTTTCATCTCATGTCTAATGGCTTTATCATCCACCTCAATTCAGCTACACAATCTCATAGTTCTATCTTTGGCTATTGGGTTTCAACCTTTTTAGATCAATATAATTTACTGCTAACTGCATGGTGTACAAAATATCTGGATGATGTTGGAGAAAACTCACAAAACCATGTTGATTGTATTTGCTGAAAAATTATGACATAGTTTCTCAAGTGAATAATCAACACTGACAAAATTTTTACTACACTTCCCTAAAAATTTCATTTCCTTTTCTCAAAGACAGGTATTTTAACCCTTATTTTTTCTTCTCAAAGTCTTAGTCAGAATCACCTACCTCAGCTAATGACCTAGACATAAACTTTATGGAAAAAAATGCAATTAGGATATGATGACTTTGACCTTCATATCATATATTCTACCATTCTATACACATATACAATGCTTTCCAGTTCAAAGCACCAGAGAATGAGAAAGAGGACAAGATGGCTGACTAGATGCAGCCAGGAAGGATCACTTCCATTGAGAGAGCTGAAATTATCCAGCAAACCAGGATAATTTGCTGAGAGTGGATGGAGAGCCAATACTGATGATGAGGCTGAAGAGATAAGAAACTGGGAACCTTGTACAGGGAACCTGAATGCCAGAACTAGTTTCTGGTCTTGAATGGCTTTTGGGAAAGAGATGAGAGAGGGAACTTGGAGACAACTCATTCTTATTGTGGTTCTCTGGGATCCCAGCTACAGGAGATCCTGCATTTCCCGTGAACCTGCACCTTGACAGGCGGATCTCCCCAAGGAGTGAGAAGAGACAGGCCTTTTAGAAAACAGCAGACAGCTCAAGAGCCTCAATGCTGGGAAGCTGCAGTGGAGAGAGGCCATATATGCCAATCTCCCAGGGCTCCCCATCACCCTCTGGGAGGCACGGGCCCCAGCTGACCTCTCAGCCAGGAAAGTGCAGAGCCAACTTCCCCACGGGACTGGAGCATAACTGCTCTGCAAGCCCTCCTGCCTGCCAGCCCTTCTGAGTCTATGTCAAGCCATCCTGCAGGATTGGATGCACAGTGCAGCCACCACAGCGCAACCTAAGTGCATTGCTGCACCTGAGTAATTTCCAGGTGACCTAGGAGCATATCGGATCTCCCAGGGTAGCCAAAACCTCAACCTGAGCCACGGACATTCTGGACTGCAGCACACGAGTATGGAGTCAAGACCTGTGGCGGACACTCGAGTGAGAGAGGAGCCTTCTCCCTCAGAGCACTGAGAGGGATGAGACATGCAGGTTCTTGACCCGGAGTGAGAGCAGGGCATGCCTCCTTCCACAGAGCTGGACCACAGAGTGTGTGGCGTATCTGTGTGGCAGCTTCTGTCGGAGGGGGCCCCGTGGCCCAGTACACCTAACAAAGTAATGCAGATGCAGTGCTAACAATCGAAGAGGCTCTTTCAAGGCCCAGGAGTGAACCGGGTGAGGGGACCACTTCTTCCCTCAAACTCACCGCAGAGCATGCCTCTGAATTCAAGCGTGTACAAACAAGCTACAGTTGAGTATTAACCTAGGTACTGGCCATTACTCTTAAGCGCCATCTACTGGGTCAGAGTCCAAACTACAACAACAAAAATGTATCCTACTAACGTATACAGCTATGAAACCGAGCGCAATAATTCACCCACAGGTAAAGATTTATAGCCCTCTGAAAGTATTTAGGAATGAAGCCAACTGACTGTACTTAAGTCACACCACAGTTGAAAGAACAACAACCCTCTCAGATGAGAAATAATTAGTGCAACAAATCTGGCAATTCAAAAAGCCAATGTCCCCTTACCTCCAAACAAGTTCACTAGTTCCCAGAAATGTTTCTTGGCCAGTGTGAAATGCCTGAAATGACAGATACAGAATTCAGAGCCTAGATGCCAAGGAAGCTCATCAAGATTCAGAAGAAATTTGAAACTCCATCCAAGAAATCCAAAGAATCCAGTAAAATTATCCAAAAACTAAAAGATGAAATAGCCATATAAGAAAGAACCTAATTGAACTTTTAGAGCTGATAAACTCCCTACAAAAATGTCATAGCACAATTGGAAGTATTAACAGAAGACTAGACCAAGTAAAGGAAATAATCTCAGAGCTCAAAGACCAAGTCTTCAAATTAACTCATTCAGACAAAACTTTAGAAGGTAATTGAGAAAAATAAACAAAATATCCAAGAAATATGTCATTATGTAAAAAACCAAATCGATGACACATCAATATTTTTTGAGAGGCAAGGACAGAGGATAAGCAACTTGGAAAATATATTTGAGGATACGGTCCATGATAATTTTCCGAATATGGCTAGAGAGGTTGACATGTAAATCCAAGAAATACAGAGAACCTCAGACAGAAACTACATGACATAAATGTCCCCAAGGCACATAGTCATCATATTCACCAATGTCAATGCAAAAGAAAAAACAAATCTTAAAGGTAGCTAGAGATAGAGAGAAGGACCAAGTGAAGTACAGAGGGAACCCAATCAGGCAAGCAGCAAATCTCTCCACAGAAGAGATGGGAGACCTATTTTCAGCATCTTTTAAAAAATTCCAACCAAAAATTTCATATTCTATCAAAATATGCTTCATATATGATGGAGAAGTAAAACCCATCTCAGACAAGCAAATACTGAGGGAATACATTTCAACTAGATAAGGCCTACAAGTTGTCCTTAAGAGAGCTCTAAACATGGATTCAAAAGAATGACACCTGCTACCACAAAATCACACTCAACCGCATAGCCCACAGGTGCTATAAAGCAACTACACAATCAAGTATACATAACAATCAGCAAACAACATAATGACAGAATCAAAATCACACATATCATTAGTAATCCTGAATGTAAATGAGATAAATGTCCACTTAAAATACAGAGTGGCAGACTGGATGAAGAGACAATATCCAACTGTTTGTGGTTTTTCAAGAAACCCATCTCACATGTAATGACACCCACAGACTCAAAGTAAAAAGAATGAAAAAGATCTACCATGGAAATGAAAGATGAAAAAGAGCAGGAGTTGTTCTTCTTACATCAGATAAAACAGACTTTAAACCAATGTATTAATCAATTTCTGCATTGCTATGTGTGGGGAAAAGAAAGAGAGATCAGCCTGTTACTGTGTCTATATAGAAAGAAGTAGACATAAGAGACTCCATTTTGTTCTGTATTTGAGATGCTGTTAATCTGTGACCCTACCCCCAACCTTGTCCTTGCAAGAGACATGTGCTGTGGTTTAATGGATTTTGGGCGTGCAGGGTGTGACTTTGTTCCTAGAAAAGCTAGGTATTGTCCAAGGTTTATCCCCATGTGATAGGATGAAACAATGTTGCTAAAAGGTTTATCTCAAGGCACAGGATTTACCTTTAAACTTATTCATGTCACAGATCCTTGTTCTTATGTCTTACTGCTAATTTCCTCCCTAAAAATGATCCTATTGTCCTGCCACTCCCTTATCCTTAAGATGGTAAAGATAATTATCTATAAATACTAAGGGAACTCAGAGGCCGGTGCCGGCGTGGGTCCTCTGTAAGCTGAGCGCCGGTCCCCTGGGCCCCCGCTTTTCTCTATACTTTGTCTCTGTGTCTTATTTCTTTTCTCAAGTCTCTCGTTCCACCTAACGAGAAACACCCACAGGTGTGGAGGGGCAGGCACCCCTTCATCTGGTGCCCAACGTGGAAGCTTTTCTCTAAGGTGAAGGTACGCTGGAGCGTGGTCACTGAGGACAAGTCGACGAGAGACTCCCGAGTACGTCTACAGTCAGCCTTGCGGTAAGCTTGTGCGCTCGGAAGAACCTAGGGTAACAATGGGGCAAACTAAGAGTAAATATGCCTCTTATCGCAGCTTTATTAAAATTCTCTTAAAAAGAGGGGGAGTTAAAGTCTCTACCAAAAATCTAATTACGCTGTTTCAAACAATAGAGCAGTTTTGTCCATGGTTTCCGGAACAGGGAACTTTAGATCTAAAAGATTGGGAAAAAATTGGCAAAGAATTAAAACAAGCAAGCAGGGAAGGTAAAATCATTCCGCTCACAGTATGGAATGATTGGGTCATTATTAAAGTAGCTTTAGAACCATTTCAAACAGAAGAAGATAGCGTTCCAATTTCTGATGTCCCTAAAAGCTGTGCAGTAGATTGTGAAAAAGAGGCAGGGATAGAATCCCGGAAAGGAAAGGAAAGTTCACACTGTGAATGTGTATCAGAGCCGGCTATGGCTCGGTCAACGCAAAATGTTGACAATAATCAATTACAGGAGGTAGTATATCCTGAAACGTTAAAATTAGAAGAAAAAAATCCAGAATTAGCAGAGCCATCAGAGTCTAAACCACGATGGCCAACTGCTCTTCCAGCAGCTCAAATGCCTGTAACTTTACAACCTCAAATGCAGGTTAAACAAGTACAAACTCCAAAAGAAGATCAAATAGAAAAAGATAGAGTTTCTGTCATGGCAATGCCATTCCAAATGCAGTGTCCACAATATCAGCCGGTAGAAGATAAGACCCAGCCGCCAGTAGCCTATCAATACTGGCCGCCAGCCGAACTGCAGTATCGGTTGCCCCCAGAAAATCCGTGTGGACAGCCAGGAACATTTCTAGCGCCACAGGGCAGGGCGCCATATCCTCAGCCGCCCACCATGAGACTTAATCCTACAGCACCGCCTAGTACACAGGGTAGTGCGTTACATAAAATTATTGATGAGGCAAGAAAACAAGGAGATATTGAGGCGTGGCAATTCCCAGTAATATTAGAAGCAAGACCACCTGGAGAAGGGGCCCAAGAGGGAGAGCTTCCCGTAGCTGAAGCCAGATATAAGTCTTTTTCTATAAAAATGCTAAAAGGAATGAAAGAAGGAGTAAAACAGTATGGACCCAACTCTCCTTACATGAGAACATTATTAGATTCCATTGCTCATGGACATAGACTCATTCCTTATGATTGGGAGATTCTGGCAAAATCCTCACTCTCACCCTCTCAATTTTTACAATTTAAGACTTGGTGGATTGATGGGGCACAAGTACAGGTCCGAAAAAATAGGACTGCCAATCCTCCAATTGACATAGATGCAGATCAACTATTAGGAATAGGTCAAAATTGGAGCACTGTTGACCAACAAGTAATAATGCCAAATGAGGCCATTGAGCAAATCAGGGCTATCTGCCTTAGGGCCTGGGAGAAAATCCAAGACCCAGGAACCGCCTGCCCCTCCTTTAATACAATAAGACAAGGCTCTAAAGAGCCCTACCCTGATTTTGTAGCAAGACTTCAAGATGCTGCTCAAAAGTCAATTACCGATGAGAATGCCCGTAAGGTCATAGTGGAGTTGATGGCATATGAAAACGCCAATCCTGATTGTCAATCAGCCATTAAGCCATTAAAAGGAAGGGTTCCCGCAGGATCAGATGTAATCTCAGAGTACGTTAAAGCCTGCGATGGAATTGGAGGAGCTATACATAAAGCTATGCTTATGGCTCAAGCAATCACAGGAGTCGCTTTAGGAGGACAGGTTAGAACATTTGGGGGAAGATGTTATAATTGTGGTCAAATTGGTCATCTAAAAAAGAATTGCCTAGTCTCAAATAAACAAAATGTAACTACTCAAGCTACTACAAGAACAGATAAAGAGCCACCTGGCCTATGTCCAAGATGTAAAAAGGGAAAACATTGGGGTGATCAACGTCGTTCTAAATTTGATAAAAATGGGCAACTACTGTCGGGAAACGAGAGGAGGGGCCAGCCTCAGGCCCCGCAACAAACTGGGGCATTCCAAATTCAGCCCTTTGTTCCTCAGGGTTTTCAGGAACAACAACCCCCACTGCCACAAGTGTCTCAGGGAATAAGCCAGTTATCACAATACAGCAATTATCCCCCGCCACAAGCGGCAGTGCAGCAGTAGATTTATGCACCATACAAGCAGTCTCTCTGCTTCCAGGGGAGCCTCCACAAAAAATCCCCACAGGGGTATATGGCCCATTGCCTGAGGGGACTGTAGGACTAATCTTAGGAAGATCAAGTTTAAATCTAAAAGGAGTTCAAATTCATACTGGTGTGGTTGATTCAGACTTTAAAGGCGAAATTCAATTGGTTATTAGTTCCTCAATTCCTTGGAGTGCCAGTCCAGGAGACAGGATTGCTCAATTATTACTCCTACCTTATATTAAAGTTGGAAACAGTGAGATAAAAAGAACAGGAGGGTTCGGAAGCACTGATCCGACAGGAAAGGCTGCATATTGGGCAAGTCTGGTCTCTGAGAGCAGACCTGTGTGTAAGGCCATCATTCAAGGAAAACAGTTTGAAGGGTTGGTAGACACTGGAGCAGATGTCTCTGTCATTGCTTTAAATCAGTGGCCAAAAAATTGGCCTAAACAAAAGGCTGTTACAAGACTTGTCGGCGCAGGCACAGCTTCAGAAGTGTACGAAAGTACAATGATTTTACATTGTTTAGGACCAGATAATCAAGAAAGTACTTCCCATGTTAAAAAACATTTATTATCTTGTTTTGCTGTAATGGGAGTTCCAGAAAAAATTAAAACTGACAATGGACCAGGTTATTGTAGTAAAGCTTTCCAAAAATTCTTAAATCAGTGGAATATTACACATACAACAGGAATTCCTTATAATTCCCAAGGACAGGCCATAGTTGAAAGAACTAATAGAACACTCAAAACTCAGTTAGTTAAACAAAAAAAAGGGGGAGACAGTAAGGAGTGTACCACTCCTCAGATGCAGCTTAATCTAGCACTCTATACTTTAAATTTTTTAAACATTTATAGAAATCAGACTACTACTTCTGCAGAACAACATCTTACTGGTAAAAAGAACAGTCCACATGAAGGAAAACTGATTTGGTGGAAAGACAACAAAAATAAGACATGGGAAATAGGGAAGGTGATAACCTGGGGAAGAGGTTTTGCTTGTGTTTCACCAGGAGAAAATCAGCTTCCTGTTTGGATACCCACTAAACATTTGAAGTTCTACAATGAACCCATCGGAGATGCAAAGAAAAGCGCCTCCACGGAGACGGAAACACCGCAATCGAGCACCATTGACTAACGAACAAGCCTTCATCGCCATGGCACATTTATATAGAGGAAAAGGGAGGGAGAACATTGCGGGAAGTCAGGGACCTTGAACGCAGGGACTGGCTGAAGCCACGGCAGAAAAACATAAAATGTGAAGATTTCATGGACATTTATTAGTTCTCCAAAATTAATACTTTTGTAATTTCTTATGTCTTTACTTTAATCTCTTAATTCTATCATCTTCCTTGTAAACTGAGGAGGATATATGTCACCTCCGGACCCTGTGATGATTGCCTTAAACTGCACAAATTGTTTATGGAGCATGTGTGTTTGAACAATATGAAATCTGGGCATCTTGGAGAAAGAACAGGATAACAGCAATGTTCAGGGAACAAGGGAGGCAACCTTGAACTGGCCGCCGGTGAGCCGGACGGAACAGAGCCATATTTCTTCTCTTTTCATTATGCAAATAGGAGAAATATCGCTGAATTCTTTTTCTCAGCAAGGAACACCCCTGAGAAAGAGAATGCGCTCTGAGGGTAGGCCTATAAACGACCCCCTTGGAGGCGTGCCGCCTTTTACGGTTGAAGCCGAAGGGATGAAATAAGCCCCGGCCTCCTGTAGCGCTCCCAGGCTTATTAGGACGAGGAAATTCCCACCTAATAAATTTTGGCCAGACAGGTTGTCTGCTCTCAAACCCTGTTTTCTGATAAGATGTTATCCATGACTATGCATGCCCAAAAATTTTAATTTTAACACCATCCTGTGATCTCATCCTGCCTCCACTTGCTTTGTGATATTCTATTACTTTGTGAAGTATGTAATCTCGGTGTCATGATGACAATGGTGGTTTTGTTGAAAAGAAAAGGGGGAAATGTGGGGAAAAGAAAGAGAGATCAGCCTGTTACTGTGTCTATATAGAAAGAAGTAGACATAAGAGACTCCATTTTGTTCTGTATTTGAGATGCTGTTAATCTGTGACCCTACCCCCAACCTTGTCCTTGCAAGAGACATGTGCTGTGGTTTAATGGATTTTGGGCGTGCAGGGTGTGACTTTGTTCCTAGAAAAGCTAGGTATTGTCCAAGGTTTATCCCCATGTGATAGGATGAAACAATGTTGCTAAAAGGTTTATCTCAAGGCACAGGATTTACCTTTAAACTTATTCATGTCACAGATCCTTGTTCTTATGTCTTACTGCTAATTTCCTCCCTAAAAATGATCCTATTGTCCTGCCACTCCCTTATCCTTAAGATGGTAAAGATAATTATCTATAAATACTAAGGGAACTCAGAGGCCGGTGCCGGCGTGGGTCCTCTGTAAGCTGAGCGCCGGTCCCCTGGGCCCCCGCTTTTCTCTATACTTTGTCTCTGTGTCTTATTTCTTTTCTCAAGTCTCTCGTTCCACCTAACGAGAAACACCCACAGGTGTGGAGGGGCAGGCACCCCTTCAGCTATGAAGAAATATCCGAGACTGGATAATTTATAAAGAAAAGAGGTTTAATTGGCTCATGGTTCCAAAGTCTGTACAGGAAGAATAATTCCAGCATCAGCTCAGCTTCTCGGGAAGCCTCAGGAAAATTCAATCATGGCAGAAGGCAAAGACAGAGCTGGCAGCTCACATGAACAGAGCAGCAAGAGAAAGCGAGAGCGGGAGGTGCTACACACTTCTAAAAAGCCAGATCTTGTGAGAACTCTATCAGGAGAACAGTACTAGTGTGATGTTGCCAAACCATTCATGAGAAACTGCCACCATGATTCAACCACCTCCCACCAGGCCTCACCTCCAACATTGGGGATTAAAATTCAACATGAGATATGGGCAGGGACACAAACCCAAATCATATCAATCAATAAAAATTCAGAATAAGGAGGAGTATTACATAACGATAAAGGGTAGATTCCAACAAGAAACCTTAACTTTCATAAATATATGTGCACCCAACTTTGGAGCACCAAGATTCATAAAATAAGTTCTTTTAGGCCTAACAAAAGACCTAGATAACTACACAATAATGGGAGACTTGAACACCCTACTTACGGTATTAAACATATCACTGAGGCAGAAAACTAATAAAGGAGCTCTGGACTTAAACTCAATATTTGACCAATAGGACCTAATAGACATCTACGGAACACTCTACCCAACAACCACAGAATGTACATTCTTCTCATCTGCACACAGAAGTATTCTAGGATTGCCTAAATGCTTCTTCATAAAGCAAGTATCAATAAATTTTTTAAAAATCAACATTATACCAAGCACATTCTTGGACCACAGTTCAAAAACAATGAAATAAATATCAAAAATATACCTTAAAATGGCACAAATAAGTGGAAATTCAACAACTTACTCCTGAATAACTTACAGGTGAACATCAAAATTAAGGCAGACATTTAAAAATTACTTTAAATTAATGAAAACAGGGACACAACTTACCAAAATTCCTAGAGTGCAGCTGAAGGAGTGTTAAGAGGAAAATTTATAGCCTTTCATCAAGGCAAAGTTTATAATACCTTCATCAAGAAGTTAAAAAGAGGCCGGGCGCGGTGGCTCAAGCCTGTAATCCCAGCACTTTGGGAGGCCGAGACGGGCGGATCACGAGGTCAGGAGATCGAGACCATCCTGGCTAACACAGTGAAACCCCGTCTCTACTAAAAAAATACAAAAAACTAGCCGGGCGAGGTGGCGGGCACCTGTAGTCCCAGCTACTCGGGAGGCTGAGGCAGGAGAATGGCGTAAACCCGGGAGGCAGAGCTTGCAGTGAGCCGAGATCCGGCCACTGCGCTCCAGCCTGGGCGACAGAGCAAGACTCTGTCTCAAAAAAAAAAAAAAAAAAAAAAAAAGAAGTTAAAAAGATTTCAAATTAACGATATAACTCTGTACCTAAAGAAACTATTAAAAGAAATACTACCCCAAAGCTTCAGAAGAAAAGAAATAACCAAAATTAGAAAATAAGCTAATGAAATTGAAATTCAAAAATCCATTCAAAATATAATGAAATCAAGAGTTGGTTCTCCAAAAAAAAAATATGTAAGATTGATAGACTGTTAGATGGATTAACAAAGACAAAAAGGAGAGAAGATTCAAATAAGTGCATTCAGAAATGACAAAGATGACATTACAACTGATACCAGAAAAATAAAAATGATCTTCAGATAATACTATAAACAACTCCTTGCATACAAATTAGAAAATCTAGAGGAAATGGAAAAGGTCCTGGAAACATATGCTCTCCAAAGATTGAATCAGGATGAGATTGAAACTCTGAATAGGGTTCAATATAGAGTTTTGAAACTGAAATTGTGATTAAAACAATCTATAAACCCGAAAATGTCCTGGACCACATGTATTCACAATCAAATTCTACCAGGCATACAAAGAAGAACTAGTACCAATCATTTAAAAAAACCAAGAAGGGACTCCTCCTTAACTCATTATATAAATCCAACATCAGCCTAATATGAAAATCTGACAGAAATAAGACTAATAAAGGAAACTTCAAGCCAATATCCCTGATGAACATAGAAGCAAAAATCCTCAACAAAATACTAAGAAATCGAATCAGCACAACATAAAAAAAGTTAACTCACCATGACCAAGTAGGTTTTATTCCTAGGATGCAAGACTGCTTCAACATTCACAAATCAAAATGCAATTTACCACATAAAGAGAAAAGCAAAAAGCATATGGCCATCTCAATAGATGCAACAAAGCTTTGTATAAAATCCAAAGTCTTTTTGTGATAAAAACTCTCAACAGACTAGGCATTGCAAGAACATATCTGACAATGAGTCATTTATGTCAAACTCACAGTCAACATCATACTGAATAGATAAAAGCTGAAGCTATTCCTCTTGGGAACTGAAACAAGGTAAGGATGCCCACTCTCACCACTCCTATTCAAAATAGTACTGGAAGTCCTAGCCAGGGCACTCAGAAAAGAGAAAGAAATAAAACACAACCAAATAGGAAAAAAAGAAGTCAAACTATCTCTTTTTGCTGATGATATTCTATACTTGGAAAACCCTAAAGACTCCACCAAAAGGCAACTAGAACTGATAAATGACTTCAGCAATGTTTCAGGATACAAAATCAATATACAAAAAATTAGCAGCATTTCCACACACCAATAACATCCATGTCAAGAGTCAAGTCAAGAACATAATCTCATTTACAATAGTCACACATAAAATGAAATACGTAGAAATAGAATACAGCTCTAAGGAGGTGAAAGATCTTAACAAAGAGAACTACAACACACCGCTGAAAGAAATCAGAGGAAATGCAAATAAATGGAAAACCATTTCATGCTCATGGATTGAAAGAATCAATATGATTAAAACGGCCATAAGTGTCCAAAGCAATTTACATATTTAATGCTATTCTTATAGAACTACCAACATCATTCTTCACAGATAGAAAAAAATATATAAAACTCACATGGAATCAAAAATAGCCTGTATAGTCAAAACAATCTTAAGCAAATAAAACAAAGCTACCTGACTTTGAACTACATTACCATGCAACAGTAACCAAAACAGCATGGTACTGGTACAAAAGCAGACACATAGATCAATGGAACAAATTATGTAACTCAGAAATAAAGCTGCACACCTACAACCATCTAATTTTTAACAAAGCTGACAAAAAGAAGCAATGGGGATAACTTTCCATTAATTAAATGGTGATGGATAATCATATGCAGAAGAATGAAATTAGACCCCTTTTTTCATCATATACAAAAATTAACTCAAGATAGATTAAAGATATAAATGTAAGACCTTCAACTATAAAAATCCTAGAAGAAAATTTAGGATACACCCTTTTTGGTAAATAATTTATGGCCACATCCACAAAACCAAATAAAATGAAAACAAAAATTGACAAATGGGACCTAATTAAACTAAAAAGCTTTTGCACAGGAAAAAAAAAAAAAAAAAAAAAAAAAAAAACCTATCAAGGAGAAAACAGACAACCTACAGAATGGTAGGAAATGTTTGCAAACTATGCATCTGACAAAGGTCTAATATCCAGAATCTATAAGGAACTTAAATCAACAAGCAAAAACCAAGAAACCCCGTTAAAAAGAAGGCAAACGACCTGGATACTTCTCAAAGGAAGTCATAGAAGTGGCCAGTAAGTATTTGAAAAAATGCTCATCATCACTAATCATCAGAGAAATGCAAATCAAAAACTACAATGATATACCATCTCACATCAGCCATGAGGACCATTATTAAAACGTAAAAAAAAAAAAAAAAAAAAAGATGTTGGCAAGACTACAGAGAAAAGGGAACATTTACACAATGTTGACAGGAATATAAATTAGTTCAGTCACTGTGGAAAGCAGTTTGGAGATTTCTCAAAGAACTTAAAACAAAACTACCACTCAACAATGAGATTGCTGGGTATATACTCAAAGGTATATAGATCATTATACCAAAAAGGCACATGCACTTGTATGTTCTTCACTGTGATATTCACAATAGCAAAGATGTAGAGTCAACCTAGGTGCCCATCAATGGTGAACTGGATAAAGAAAATACGGTATATACACACCACAGAATATGCACAGTCATGAAGAAGAATGGATAGAGCTGTAGGCCATAATCCTAAGCAAATTAACATAGGAACAGAAAGGCAAATACCACATGTTCTCATATATAAGTTGGAGTTAAACTTAGACCACACATGGACATTAATATGGCAACAATAGACACTGCAAACTACTGAGAAGGGAGGGTGGCTGGGAGATGTGCTTTGGAAAACTACCTGTTGCGTACTATGCTTAGTACCTGGGTCCAATATATCATATAACAATCCTACACATGTATTCCTTGTATCTAAAATAAAAACTGAAATTTAAAAAAATCTGAAATATACTGAAGAAGGAAGGGATTAAAGCTTTAAGTGTCTGAATATAACACCTGTAATATGGATGCATACCTATATATGTAATATTTTATACATGTATATACATACACACACACTTTATTCTCACATGAGAGAGTTGAAGAAACATTTAATATGTGTTTAGGGACAGTAAGAAGAATGAGTAACTTTTTCTGGTATACAACAATGCATCTAGATACCACAGTCTTATTTTATATCTGCCTTGTTTCAAAATAAGCTTGTTGTATATGAAAAAAAAAAAAAAAACAGACCAAGTGTTTGTGTGACTATATAAAATAGCTCTTCCACTTTTCCCTTAATTTCACACATTCATATCTTCTCCATGACCTTTCTTTTTTTTTATTATATCTCTGTTTCACTTCTGTGTTTTCAACTTCTGTCTCTACTGAATCAGTTCAATCAACTCATATCCATATCTTCACATCCTTTTTTTGTCTTTTGAAAACACACACACACACTTAATTACTGCTACTACGACTACTACCATTACTGGCACCTTGAATCCAGATTTTTCCTTCAGCTACTTCTACTAGTAGGAATGGAATTCTTCTAGACAAATCCTATGTTCTCAAGACTGTACCTTTCTAAAGAAATAACATATTTTTGTTTCTATTTGATTTTTGATTACCAGAATAGGCACATGTCTAGAAGGGATGACTTTGTGCAACTTAGAAAAAAGTGTATTCTTTGGTAGGTTAACAAATTCCTTGAGATGGTTCAGGTCTCTGCTCCCTTTAAGATTCTTCTGTTTATGAATTTGTTCTGGGTGATCTCATCCAGTCCCATAACTCCGAATACAATTTGCCGAACTTTTTCTGTAGTCTGGATTTTATATCCAACTACTTTCCTAAATTCTCCACTCACTTGTCTAATAGGCATCTCAAAGTCAACAATGCTAAAACAGAACTAAAATTTTACTCCCAAATCTGTCTATCCAAATATTTTATATCACAGTGAATAAATGTGTTTCCCTCCACCCACTCTTGCAACCCTGGAGGAGCTCTCTATATCACAGTTTTATAAACTTTATAAAACTTAAATCAGATACTACTACTCAAGAGTTTACAATGGATTCTCATTGTATTCAGAATAAAAATCAATATCCATACCATGGCCTACATATTAATACATGATTTTGCCCCTACCTACATATTCTATATCTTCTACTTTTTTTTTTTCCCTGCTTCCCTAAGCTCCAGACAAAATGGGTTCCTTTAAGTACCTGTGACAAGGCTTTACACTTTTCTAATCCAATTACTTCGGTTTTCCCTTCAAAATTTACATGGTTGATTCCTTCTCATCATTCAAGACTCAAGTCAAATGTCAACTCTTTAGAAACATTTTCTCTGAAATGACCTTTACTAAGGCAGTGGCCATGCTCCACAGCCGGTTCATCTCTGCCATATCACCTTATTCTATTTTCTTCATAGTTCCCAAAATTATTTGACTAATGTATTTGCATGTTTATTTTTTTCTCCACTAGAATATAATTGTTTAAATGCAGGTACTTTCTTTGACTTATTCTCAACTGCAGTCTTAGCATGAGACACATGGTCAGGATTCAAATGTAGACTGAATGACAGAATAAAGTGATACCCATAGAGAACGGTGGATTTACATCCTAAGTCAGTCACAGAATACTCTAGAACAGTTATCAAATTTATTGTTCAGTTTCTTCATTTATAAAATATAAACAATAATGATGTCCACTTTTATGGTTTGTCTGCAGGTTAAATGATATAACGTATACAAATGTATGTAAGAGGGTTTAGCACATATTAAGAGTTGAAGTAAAACTTGTAATTGTATACATTATATAAAAATAACTTTTATATCAATTATATAATACATACATATCACTAATTAGAACTACCTAAAATAATCTGAAATAGTTTTGACTTATTATCTATACATTTGAAAAGCTATTCATTGACTTCTTCAAATATCAAAGCATGCAGCATTGGAAAAATATATTTTGGGTTGAGATTTTTTAGATGTAAATAAGTTCATAAGCTTGAAAAAATTTATTTATAACCAAGATCTATTCTAATTTTAATTATTTTCTGTAATATAATACTTACTGCTTTTCTGACTTTACATTGGTTTATATAAATATATAAATATTACATATTGGCAATAAGAAAATGAGGGTTAGTTTAGTAATTAGCTAAATTATGTGTAATTTGTGTAACAAATCATGTGCCATAATTTACAACATGGCTAAGCTAAAATTCTAATGCTGTATCTTCCCTATAGACCTTTTTGCTATATTCAGGGGTAGTTTTTAAAAGAGGCAAAAAGCAGAGATTCAATATTGAGCTTAAGCTATATAACCTTTTTTCAAGACAAAATGGATAATAAAATATAGCAAGAAATATAGCACTCCTGGAGCTACATAATTTGGACACTCTCCTAATGCAATCTGCCATTAGAAACTGTATTAGTTTACAGTCATTATTGCTAGTTGGTACTATTCAAAACACTCTTAAGAATAAATGACCACATAGGCTAAGAAGCAGTCCAATAAATGTGAAAATTCATCTTACGTTATTTCCCACTGACAAAAAATTAGCATTTTCTTAATGGCTCACAACACATTTAATAGATAAGAAGGAAAGATAGTGTGCAATAAAGTGTAAAGTGAAAAACATTAACTTCAAGTAAATGGCAAATGTTCTCTTTAATTGTAATACTTTCAGTTTTTTTAGGCTCAGAACATCTTAAATTTATTACATCCTAATACTGATAAGAGCAAGTGCTGCTTCCATGAACAAAAGTCTTAGTGGAGTTTACAGTAATCTGTACCTTAATTGCAAATGTTATGTTCACAAATATTTATATTTTATAATAAAGTGAAAATACAATTGAATTTAAAATTTAGGTACATGAATATGAGGGCAAAGAGGACTATAGACCATTTCCAAAGGTTATACCAAAAGAAATGTGGGCAACACTGAATTTTTATCTGTGTGATAGCTGGGAAGTTAATCTTCCATCAGTCTTATCAACTTTCTAAAAGTACCTTACAAAACAATAATAATTATGCATCTTGAATCTGGAGGTCTTCAAATCAAATATACCATCAGTTTTTACAATTTTTTTTTGGTTTATATGGTTATGAGTCTAATGCAGCCAAATCATATACCAAGTGTGTCATTAATACTTAAGTTTATTTATTCAGATTGACAGCATTTGTTCCCACATATATCATATTATGAGAATACGTGTAATATATAATGCATATATACACACATACAATCCTGAGTATGTATGTATTATAAACATATATAATATAATGTATAATATATAAATAATATATAAACAACATATGCATATACTAATATAAACCCATAATATATACATACAATAATATATAAATAATGTGTATATATTATACATATAAATTATATATAAATAATAAGATTATATATGTTTATAATATACACATACTCAGGATTTTTGTGTGTGTACATGTATGTGTGTGTGTGTGTATATATATATATGTAAAATTATGCAATTTGTTACCATGACCTTTAATAGGTTTTTTAAAAATTACAGTGGCATATGTAAATTAAATCCCAGACAACAACATTAAGATCAAGCATAGAAAACGCTATTGAAAACACTTGGAATCTATGAGGAAACATCCAACTTCAGGAAAAAACAAACAAAAGCATTAGCTGGTTTTTAACAGAGCTGAATAATAACTCCTTTTCTTTTCTTATTGGACTTTTTCTGCTTACAGGCAGTTAAAAAATTTTTAGTATCAACACTGTAGGTAAAGTAAAGTAAATTTCTGGTCCTCAAAGGAAATAAGCAATTTAGAAGGGAGTAAAATGGGCTTCTTTGATCCAAAACAATTTAGAATATATTTTTTTTAACTATTGTGAGATGCAATCATAATTATTTTTAATCAATTATCAATGGAGTTAACTTCTGAGAACTTAGCATCAGCTTTTACTGCAATATGCTACCCCTCTCCTAATTACACAAGCAGTGTTCAAGTGAACTTTTAGGGTGAAACTTCATTGCTTAGAAATTTCTTATTTAGACAAATTTCTCATTGTTTAGAAATTTCCTAGGGCATGTATAAACATAGCTTCTGAATTCACTGTATTCATTTTTCTTTAATAGAAAGTAGTCCATTTTTAATATATGTTGGGAATACTTAATATACTTGATGCAGGAAAGGAAAAATTAAATCAATAAAAAATGAGAATATCTTCCTAGAAAAAATAAATCAAGGACTTAATCAGTTAACCAAGCAAAAAAGAAATACAAAGAAAAAATAAGCACATGAAAACATACTATCATTCTTACATAATGAAAATAAATGGTTTTTAAGAGTAATATGCCATATTATCATCAATCTAGTACTAAAATTTATATTACATAAATTGTGTAATGTTATGTGCACGGGGACATACAATTATCATATTTTGCATTGGAATGTAAATTATTAAAGCAGTTACTGACAGGGTAGAATTCTGTTTTATATGTTTATGAAAACAGATTGCTGAATGAATAGATGGATAGAGAGAAAGATACACAACTGAGCATGTGGATGTTAAAGTTAAAAAGTCTTTTAACAATAGCATCAAGTGGCGTAATAAATTTAGAAATAAATTTAGCCACAACGGTTCAAAACATGTACCCAGGAAACTGCAAAACAATGTTGAAAGAAATTAAAGAAGACTTGAATAAATTGAAATAAACTTCAGAATTATGGATAGGAGACAGTATTGTAAAGATGGCAAACTTCCCTAATTGATCTACAGATTCAACACAACTCCTATCAAAATTATAGCTGACTTCATAGAAGTTGACAAGCTGATCCTAAATTTCATATGAAAATGCAAAGGACCTAGAATTTTTTTGAAAATCTTGAACAAGAAAAACAAAGTTGGAAGACTCATAATTGCCAATTTCAAAATTTACCATAAGCTACAATAATCAGAAATAAATTACTGACTTAAAAATAGACTTATATTAGTAGAACAGTTGAAGGAAATTGAAAATCCTGAATTAAAACTTCACATTTACGGCCAATTGATTTTAACTAGCATGCCAATTCAATTCAGTGAGTAAGAAAAATGGCCTTTTTAACAAATAGTGCTGGAAAAACCATGTATCCACCTGTAAAAGAAGAAATCGGTATTCCTCAAAATTCGAGGAAGTATTTTCTCGAATTTTGTGAAAGAGATTGAAGAGGATTAGTACCATTTTTCTTTAAATATTTCATAGAATTCACCAGTGAAATCATCTGGGCCTCATGCTGTCTGTTTTGGAAGGTGATTAATTGTTGATTCAATTTCTTTAAAAAATATAGCCCTATTCAGATTTTTACATTATCTATTTCTCATTGCGTCAGTTTTAGTACTTTGAAGGAATTGGTCCATTTAATATAAATCGCCAAATTTGCATGCGTAGAGCTTTTCATAATATCCCTTTAATAGATTTTGAATATTTTTGGAATTAGAATTCATGACACCTCTTTGTAAACTTAGATTATTGACCATAGACCTTTTTTCCTTTAGAATAAATATATCTAATGCTATAAATGTTTCTCTAAGCAATGCTACATCACACACATTTTGATAAGTTTTTATTTTTATTTCATTCAAAATACTTTCAAATTTCTTGATTAAATTGAACAATTTAATACTGCATTGACCCTTGTATTAGTTAGAAGTGAATTATTTAACCAAGTATTTGGAGATTTTGTGGCTGTACTGTTGTTAATGATTTCTAGGTTAATTCCACAGTGGTCTGAGAGCATACTTTGAATAATGTCTTTTCTCTTAAATTTGTTATGGTGTGTTTGTGGCTCAGAATGTAATGGTTTATCTTCATAAGTGTTCCATGGGACTTTGAGAATAGTGCATATTTTACTGTTGTTGAATGAATCATGTCATAACTGCAAATTGGAAACATATTTTGCCTCACGAATATTGATACTTTGTTGTCAGGCACACACATACTCAGGATTGTTATGTCTCCTTGGACAACTGACCACCTTATCATTACACAATGGCCCTCTTTATCCCTGATAATTTTCCAGCTCTGAAATATGCTTTCTCTGTAATTAACATAGCTACTTCTACTATGTTTTAATTGTTCTGCCATAATGTATCTTTCTTCATCCCTTAACCTTTAATTTATATATTATTTTATATTTAAAATAATTTTCATAGACAACATATAGTTTGGTCTTTTTTTAATCTACTCTGATAGTGTGTCTTTTAATTGGTGTATTTAAAACATTCACATTAAAATGATTATTGATACAGTGACATTATTATTTACCATATTTATAACTGTTACCTATTTGTTGTCTATTTGTTGCTTTTGTTTTTTGTTCCTTTATAATATCACTGTCATATATTTCATTTACCACATAAGCTATAATCTTTTTTTTTTTTTTTTTTTTTTTTTTTGAGACAGAGTCTCGCTCTGTCCTCCAGGCTGGAGTGCAGTGGCGCGATCTCGACTCACTGCAAGCTCCGCCTCCCAGGTTCACGCCATTCTCCTGCCTCAGCCTCCCGTGGAGCTGGGACTACAGGCGCCCGCCACCGCGCTCGACTAATTTTTTGTATCTTTAGCAGAGACGGGGTTTCACTGTGTTAGCCAGGATGGTCTCGATCTCCTGACCTCGTGATCCGCCTGTCTCGGCCTCCCAAAGTGCTGGGATTACAGGTGTAAGCCACCGCGCCCGGCCGCTGTAATCTTCTAATATATTGCTGATATTATTATTTTGAACAAGCTGTTATCTGATAGACCAGTTACTAGTAAAACAATATATATTTTATTTCCTTTCATTTATTCCTTCTTATATTATCTTTATGTAGATCCAAGTTATGGCCCAATAACATTTTCCTTCTCTCAGAAAAACTTCTTTAACATTTCTTATGCAGCTCTACAGGCAAAAAATCATCTCAGTTTTTGCCTGTTTTCAAATGCCTTTATTTCTCCATAACTTTTTAAGAAGTTTTGTTAAATTCTAATACTTTTCACTGTCTCTCCCTCAGCAAAAATGGTCACCCCATCCCCAGTGGAAATAAGCTCTCCACACCCAGTGGCAGTGGCATTCAAACACACAGTGAAAGCAGCCTCTACCTACAGTAGTATCAGCCTTTTCACCTCCCACAGAGGTTAGAAAGGGCAGTGACAGTTGTTTGGTTCTCTGGTTAAAACACGAATCAAAAGATAACCCATCATGAGTGAGCTGGGTATACTCTATCTGGCTTGGTTTAATGTAGATGAAGGGATTAAAAGGCTTAGAGAGACAGGAATGTTAGAGTGAATTTGTCATTAATTCACTCTAACATTAATGACAAATGAATTTGTCATTCTACTCACCCACACTTGGAGGGTCCATAAAACATGTCTTTCACCAATTTTTTGAAAAATACATTCATGGAGATATCTACGGCATCCTTGAAGAGCTCTGTAATTGCTCTTCTCTAATAGTCCTGCCCTTACAGTGGAAACCACAGCTACTCAATTGCAAAACATAAATACAATAGAAATAATTGGATCTTAGAGTGACAGAGGCCAACATCCAGCACTTTACTGCAAAAGGCAAAGTGGACTTACTTGCTAGGTCAGATAGCAAAGTCAAAGTAGCAACCAGAATAATCTGACTTGCATAGACCTATGACATTGGCTAGTTAATTATGATGTTCCCAGAAGTGAAACAGATAGGAAGCCTACTAAATTCTTACTTGATCTATGAAAAGAGAGGAGCTCCATATCAAGTGGGGAAAAAAAAAAAAAAAAAAAAAAAAAAAAAAGGCCTAACTCAAACCATACAAACAGAGAGCCACTGCTTCTCAATCTAAGACAAGCCAGTTCATAGATCCAGAACCCATTGAATGGGGAAGTGAATGCCAGGTCTCTTTGAGGAAGAATCCCAGTGCAATACTGAAAATATTTACCATTAACCTTTGTCAAACTTCCTCAAAAAACCTATGTCCTTTTATGAAAGTAACTGTGTTTTGGGGAGAATGGAATAATAAGATCTTTGGGGTGACTACTGGACACTAGCTCTGAACTAACATAGATTCAAGGAGAATCAAATTGTCACTGTGGGCCTTCAGTCACAGTAGAAGTATGGAGGTCACATGGTTAATGGAGACTTAGCTCAGGTCTGTGTCACGGTGAATCCGGCGGGTCTTTGAACTTACTCTCTGGTTATTTTCCTTGTTCCACAATGTATAATTGGTGTAGGCATAATTAGCTGCTGGCAGAATCTCCACCTTTGTTCCCTATCTATGGTGTCAGAGTTATTATGGTTGGAAAGACTAAGTGAAAGGCTCAACACTGAATTTACCTTGGAAAATAGTAATTCAAAAGTAATACTGCATTCATGAAGGGATTGCCTAGGTTAGTGCCACCATCAAGTACTTAAAAGATGCAAGAATGGTGATTCTCATCGCATCCCCATTCAAGTCTTTTATTTGGCCTATGCAGAAGACAGATGGATCTTGGATAATGACAGTCAATTACTGAGAATTAGTAAGTGATGACTCCAGCTGCAGCTGTTATCAGATGTGGTTTCATATCTTAAGCGAGTTAACACATCCCCAGGTACTTGATATGCAGCTATTATTCTGGCAAATGCCTTTTTCTTTATCCCTTTACACAGGCCCATTAGACACAGTTTTCTTTCAGTAGTCAAGGACAGCAATTTACATTCACTCTCCTACCTCGGAAGAATATCAACTATCTAGCCCCATGTCATAATTTAGTTTGCAGGGATCTGTTTTTCAACTTTTATTTTAGGTTCAGGAGGTACATGTGAAGGTTTGTTACACTGGTGTATTACATAATGCTGAAGTTTGGGGTACCATGGGTGCTGTCTGTCATCCAGGTCCAGAGCAGAGTATCCAATAGGTAGTTTTCCAATAGTAGTTGACTATTCCCCCTTAAATAGTCACCAGTGTATATTGTTCCCATCTTGTGTCCACGTGTACCCAATGTTTAGTCGCCATCTATAAGAGAGAATATACAGTATTTGTGTTCCTGCATTAATTTCCTTAGGATAATGACATCCAGCAGTGTGCAGAGATATTTATAGTTTTTTCCTTCTGTATTACATTAGTCTATTATATTGATATCATTATGTAGATTTGGCCTATTGAGCAATAAGCAGCAATTACTCTAGACTTACTGGTAAGACATTTGCACATGAGAGGGTGGGAAATAAATATAACTAAGTTAAAGGATCTTCTACCTCAGTGAAATTTTTAGGGAACAAGTGATGTGGGACATGTTGTAATATTTCATCCAAGATGAAGGATAAATTGTTGCATCTGGCTCCTCCTACATCCATAAAAGGGGCACAATGTCTAGTGAACGTAGTTAGATTTTGGAGGCAGCTTATTTCACATTTGGGTGTGTTACAAAGAATGACCTAAAAATATGCTAGTTTTAAATCGTCCTCAAAATAAGAAAAGCTTCTGCAAGAGGCAGGCTGCCGTACAAGCTGCTCTGCCACATGGGCCATATGATCCAGCAGATCTCATGGTGCTTGAAGCTTCAGTGGCAGATAGGGGTGCTCTTTGGAGGCTTTAGCAAACCCTTATAGGTGAATAACAGAGCAGGTCTTCAGGATTTTAGAGACCAGCCCTGTCATTATATGAGGATATCTGTTCTCCCTCTGAGATACTGCCCTTGGTCAGTATATTATTGGACCTTTATAGAACTAAATGCTTGAACATAGGTCACCAAGTTACCAAGTGAACTGAGCAACTTATCATGAACTTGACATCACATGATCAATCCAGCCATAGAGTCTGGCATGTACAAAAGCACTACATCATCAAGCAGAAGTGGCATATACATACTCAGTCCCAAGCAGGCACAAGTATGTTACATGAAGTGGCCTAAAACAAAATTGACAAAATGAAAGGAGGCTGCCTTTCCCCAATTACAACAAACAAATTTGTTCAAATGTCCATAGCTTCCACTCCTACTACACTGTCATCTCTCTCCCAACCTGCACCTAGGACCTCATGGGAATTTTCTCTGATCAATTGATCATAGCAAATTGACAGAGTAAGGGAAAAATTGAGCTTGATTTACAAATGGTTCTGCACCATACTCAAGGCACTACCTGCGAGTGGGCAGCTGAAGCACCACAGCCTCTCTCTAGGACATCCCTGATAGATAGTGATGAAGGTAAGTCCTTCCAATGTAAATAATTTGGGGTACTGAACCTGGTTATGTGCTTTGCTTGGAAAGAGAAAAGACTAGATGAGCAATTATATACCAACTTCTGGGCTGTCATCAATGATTTGGTTGGATGGTCAGAGATTTGAAAGCGCTTGATTTCCCAATTGGTAACAAAGAAATCTGGGGATGAGGTATGTGGATAGACCATTCTGAATGGGGAAAAAGGTGAAGATATTTGTATTCTGTGTGAATTCCCAAAAAGAGAGACCACAGAAGAGGAGGATTTTAATAATTAAGTAGATAGAATGATCTTTTCTGTGGAACCCAGCCATCCTATTTCTCCAGCCACTTCTGTCATTGCATAATGGACTCATGAATAACATGGCCAAGGTGACAGGGGTAGAAGTTATGAAAGTGCTCAGCAATGTGGACTTTCACCCCACAAGGCAGACTAGGCTATGGCCTCCACTGAGTGCCCAATATGGGAGTAGCAGGGAGCAACACTGTGCCCCCAGTACGGCACCACTTTTCAGGGTGATCATCCAGCTACCTGTTGGCAAGTTGGTTACATTAGATCACTTCTATCATACGAGAGACATGTTTTATCCTTACTGGAATAGACACTGACTCTGGATAAGAATTTACCTTTCCTGCATGAAATGCTTCTGTTAAAACTCCCATCCATGGAGTTACAGTATGCTTTATCCATTGTCATAGTATTACACACTGTTGCTTTTAAACAAGGAAATCATTTCACAGCTAAAAAAGTGTGACAATGGGCTGATACTTATGGAATGCACTAGTCTTACCATGTTCCACACTATCCTAAAGCAGCTGCCTTGATAGAATGTGGATTTGCCTTTTGAAGACTCTGTTACAGCACCAGGTAGGTGAAAATACCTTATAGGGGTGGGGCAGGGTTTTCCAGAATGCTGTATGTGCTTGAATCAGCATCCAACCTATGGTACTGTTCCTCCTATAGCTAGGATTCATAGGTCCAGGAATTAAGGGATAAAAATGGGAGTGGCACCACTCACTATTATCCCTTGTGACACACTAGCAATATTTTTTCTTACTGATCCCAGGGCTTTATACTCTGCTGGCCTAGAGCTCTTAGCTTCAGAAAGAGAAATCCTTCAACTAGGAGACATAACAGTAATTTTATTGAACTATAAAAAGTTAAGACTGCCACCTAGCTCATTCGGCCTCCTTATATCTTAGAGTAAATACGTCAAGAAGAGAGTTACAGAATTGGCAGAGATGACTGATATGGACTACCAATGGAAAACTAGACTACCATCTACAATGGAAGTAAGTAAGCGTATGTCCAGAATACAGGATCTCATTTAGGTCTTGTCTTAATATTACCATGTCCTGTGATTAATCTCAATGGCGAGCTCTAACAACTCAATCTGGGGAAGACAAATAAAGGTAGAGACTTTTCAGGAATAAAAGTTGTGATTACCACACCAGCTAAAGCAAGAACTATAAGCAGCTAAGGATCTTGCTGAAGGCAAATTAATACAGAACGAGTGGGAGAAGGTAATTATGAACACTAGCTATGACCACATGACCAGTTATAGAACAGAAAGAAAACTGTAACTGTCATGAGTATTTCCTTCTTATGTTATAAATAAATGTGTATTTATATACATGTATTAATTATCTATCTTTGTTTTCTTTCTTCTCTTGTTTCTTTATCATGTAACATAAGATGGGTTATTTTAAATATGTTTTTAAGAGTTTTAGTTTTACATCATATTAAGTTGCAGGGCATCAGGTGAAGATTGAACATCACTTAAAGACGACTTTTCCTGAAGACGGTAGTGGTGTATTTTCAGTTGTATACAGGTTAGTTATATCATATTAGGCAGAATCATTAGCTTCTCCTTATCTTTATTTGTAGATTGTCATTTAAGGAGATGCATATGAGTATCAAGTTGAAAAGGGATGGCCTGGTGATGGTTAATTGTAGGTGTCAACTTGACTGGACAAAGGGATGCCCAAAAGCTGATAAAACATTTTTTTTTTTTCTGTGTTTCTGAAAATGATTAGCATTGAATCAGGAGACTAAGTAAAAACAGTCCACCTTCACCAATGTGGGCAGGCACTATGCCATCTGTTAAAGGCGCAAATATAACAAAATCTCAGAGCAAATTTCCTCTTCTCTTTTCTTGACCTGTGACATCCACCTTATTCCCTTAGACATCAGAGGTGCTCATTCTTCAGCCTGTGGATTCTAAGACTTACAACCCTACCCCCAGTTCTCAGGCCTGTGGCCTCAGATTGGATGACACCATTGTCACTCTTGTTCCTCAGGTCATTGGGATCGAATTACACCAATGGCTTTCCTGGTTCTCCAGTTGGCAGACAGCATGTTATGAAATATTTTGGCCTCTATAATTATGTGAGCCAATTCCTACGATAAATTTTCTCTTCTCTCTCTCTCTCTCTCTCTTTCTCTCTCTCTCTCTCTCTCTCTCTCTCTCTCTCCCTCCCCGCTCCATATTGGTTCTATTTCTCTGGATAATTCTGACTAATATACCTTTGTTGAGGAGAATGTAATGCTCAGGCATATTTCAAAATGATTACTTTCCCCTCGTTCTGTCAGAACCATAAGGAGATTTTTATCTTGTCTTCACAGTCTCTTATTTTATAACAGCCACACTAACAGGGCTGAGGTCATATTCCATTAAGGTTTTAAGTGAATTTTCCTAATAAGTAGTGTTGTGGAGCCTCTTTATTATAACTCTGTTGGCCATTTGTATATATTTTTGGAAAAAAAAATGTCTATACAAGGCTTTTGTCTACTTTTTAATATTTATTTATTTTTTCTTTTTTTCCTATTGAATTGCTATTTGTTTTGAAAAAAAGTATATACACACATGAATGATTTGTATATTTGAGATATTAACTCTTGGTCATATATATTGTTTGCAAACATTTTCTCCTATTCTGTAGGTTGCCTTTTCATTTTTTTATTATTTCTTTTCCTGTCTAGAAGCTTTTAGTTTGATGTAATCCCATCTACTTTTGCTTTCATTGCCTATGGTTTTTGTGTCATATTCAAGAAAACATCACAAAGACCATGTCAAGAAGCTATTTTCATATGTGTTCTAAGAAATTTATAATGTCAAGTGTTACATTTAAGTCTTCAATCAATTTTGTGTAAATGTTTGTATATGGTGTAAGAATTCAATTTCTTTATTTTTGTATGGAGGTCCAGTTTTGCTGATACTATTTGTAGATAAGATTATCTTCTACGCATTATGTATTGTTGGAACCTATGCCAAAGATCGGTTAGTCTTATATTCATGAATTTATTTCTGAGCTCTATATTTTGTTCCATTGGGCTATGTGTTTGTTTTTACACCAGTACTATACTGTTTTGATTACTGTAGCTCTGCAATATAATTTGAAATCAGAATGTATGATACCTCCAGCTTTGTTCTTCTCAATATTGTTTTGGCTATTTGTGGTCTCTTGTGGTTTCATATAAACTTTTGATTATTTTTCAATTTTTATAAAATGTCATTGAGATTTTCATAAGGTTAGCATTGTATCTGTAGATTGTTTTGGGCAGTATGGGCATTTTATGTGTTTCAATCCATGAACACAAAATGGCTTTCTATTTACTTACAACATCTTTAATTTCTGTAATGAATGGCTTGTAGTTTTCATTGTACAATATTTTTATCTCCTTGATTGAAACTATTAATAAATACTGTATTCTTTCTGATGCCATTGTAAACGAGATTGTTTTCTAAATTATCTTTCTGAATAGTTCATTGCTAGTATATATAAACACAACTGATTTTTGCATGTTAATTTTGTGTCCTGAAACTACTAAATTTCTTTGTTTTAACAGGTTTTTATTTTTGGTAGAGATTTTAAGGATTTTCTACATATAAGATATCATTTGCATACAGGGATAATTTTAGTTCTTCTCTTGGAATATGGATTTTTTTTCTGTATCTTATTTCTCTGGCTAGGATTTCCAGTATTATGTTAAATAAAAGTGGGAAGAGTGGTCATCCTTTACTTTGTCCTCATCTGAGAAGAAATATTTTCAGCTTTTTTTCATTACCTATGATATTAGCTGTGGGTTTCTCATTTATGCCCTTTATTATGTTGTGATACATTTCTTCCATATCTAATTTGTTGAAAGATTGTATTATAAAAAGTGTTGATATTTGTCAAATATTATTCCTGCATCTGTGGATATAATCATATGATGGTATTCTTCATTGTAAAAATGTGGTTTATCACACTGATTGTGTATACTGAAACGTTCTTTCACCTCAAGGACAAATCTTACTTGGTAAGTGTGTACAATTCTTTTAATGTGATATTGAACTTGGTTTGCTAGTATTTTTTGATGGTTTTGCATATATATTCATCAGGGACATTGACTTGTATTTTTTGTGTGTGTGGTGTTTTTGTCTGGCTTTTATATGAAGGGAATCCTGAACTTGTAAAATGAGTTTGGAAGCATTCCGCCCTCTTCCATTTTTTGTTAGAATTTGAGAAGGACTGGTGTTAATTATTGTTTAAATGTTTGCTAGAATTCACCTATGAAGCTCTCTGGCCCTTGTGTTTTCCTTGTTGAGAGGTTGTTGATTAGTAACTCAATTTTCTTAAAAGCCATAGTTCTGCTCAGGTTTTTGATCTCTTCATGATTCAGTCTTGGTAGGTTATATGCTTCCTGGAATTTATCCATTTCCTCTACACAATCCAATTTGTTGGTACGTAATTCCTTATAGTAGTCTCTCAGAATCCGTTTTATTTCTGTGGCATCAGTGGCAATGTATCCTGTTTCATTTCTCATTGTAAGAGTATAGTTTAATTGTGGAGGAGGGAAAAGGCAGGAATGACAAATCTTGAAAAATTATTCTAAGAAATATATAGAATAAAATGAGAATAAAGACTTAAAATACTTTACAGAAATGTATTTTGGTTTTATTATATCAACATATATAAAATACTTCTTTATAATATTTTATAGTCTGAAAAATAATATTGAATTTACTATTTTCTAACATTATTAATCCTCTTAAGAAACATGTTATTTGCATTTTTTGCATGGTTTTGGTAATGAAAAATGCGATATTGCCACTCCTCATGTTTCTAGCTGACTTCCACTGACTTTTATTTAGACAAGGATCTTTCAAGTTTTTTTAAAATTTGTCTTTTAGAAAAAAATCTCAAAAGAAGCAAAAATTCAAATAACATCACAAAACTAGAGAAATAAAATCATTGAGGGTAAATCTAACAAAATTAGAGAATCTTACAAAAGACTTACTAGAATATATTAAACTGTGTAAAACACCTTTACTTTTCATCATTGTGATGGTTAGTATTGAGTGTCAACTTGATTGGATTGAAGGATGCAAAGTATTGTTCCTGGGTGT
The DNA here is from genome assembly GCF_049350105.2 of Macaca mulatta. Classification (NCBI taxonomy): domain Eukaryota; kingdom Metazoa; phylum Chordata; class Mammalia; order Primates; family Cercopithecidae; genus Macaca; species Macaca mulatta. Next base: position 95,745,349 of record NC_133426.1, on the reverse strand, counting down.
GTCTGTGAGGGTGTTGCCAAAGGAGATGAACATTTGAGTCAGTGGACTGGGAAAGGCAGACTCACCCTCAATCTGGGTGGGCATAATCTAATCAACTGCCAGCACAACCAGAATAAAAAGCAGACTGAAGGATGTGAAAAGGCTTGTCCAGGTGAGTCTTCTGACCTCCATCTTTCTCCTGTGCTGGATGCTTCCTGCTCTTGAACATCAGACTCCAAGTTCTTCAGCTTTGGGACTCTTGGACCTTCGACCACAGATTGAAGGCTGCACTGCTGGCTTCCCTACTTTTTAGGTTTATGGCACTTGGACTGGCTTCCTTGCTCCTTAGCTCGTGGACGGCCTATTGTGGAACTTCACCTTGTGATTGTATGAGTCAATACTCCTTAATAAACTCCCCTTTATATAGACATGTGTCCTATTAGTTCTGTCCCTCTAGAGAACCCTAACAATCATACTATGCTTTTTGGAAATATAACGAGAAAAGTGAATATAAGCCATATTTGTTTCATTTTACGATGAACAGAACAAAAAGTTAAAACTTAACCTATAATTTACAATTGGAGTGCTAATGGGTGGCAACCCATTTTTGAAGGCTTTTAATTGAAATTGTTTTATCAATAAATATATTTTTACTTACAATAAATGACATTTCCTAATTTATACCCCTTTCTTCTTAACATGTGTTGCAGCATTTATTAACTAAGAGTTACTATTGACATTGCTGCTTGACACTAATATTTGATCTTCCATTTTAAGACACAAGTATCATCCTTATAGAGCCAAGGTGCTTGTGTGTTCTTGCCAAGATATTCTAGAATAAATGTTTTGTCATCTTCAATGTATACAAAATTTTTTTTAAATATATAATTCAATTTATAGCTTTTTAAAATAAGTGAATAATTTTTGTATAAGGTTAAAATGCTAATTAAGAGCACATTTATATATCAAATACTGGAATAACTACCAAATATTAATGACTAAGAAATATTTTTTACCTAAAACATTGTTGACTGAAAACTTCAAAACTAATTTTATCTAGTATTCTGAATTTCATTTATTTTATATTATCACACATCTAGCTCATCTATAAGCATTCTGTACCAGATGTCTCCAATTGAATTGAATTGTATATCATTTGTAAAATTAATTCTAAATAATACATACACAAATGACAGATTTTAAGGGTAGAATGGAAGAAAACTTATGTTTATTTGTGTTTTCTTCCTCTGGAGTAAATACAGATAGTGAATAAAACACAGTGAATAAACACCTGAAATAAAACGTTATTTTTTGAGAGCGTAGATATAAATGATGTAATGCAAATCAAACTAAAGTTTCATCCCTTTACCTCTCAGCATATATTGGAAATGAGTGAGATGAAGAAATTATTATGTATCTCTGAAAGGAAATATCAAATGTGTGAATTATTAAATATGAGCAAGATTTACCTCTCATTAAATATTTTCTAAATTTCTCTTGCTAGCATTTTGGTTTTTTGAAATCCTATAATATTTTATTAGAATTTTACAGTTTTAACCACATAATGCCTGCCTTTATGATTGCTCAAGAACATGCCCTATCTGTATTTCAAGAATGAAAGCTTACTTAAAGCAAGGGTCAAGTCTCACACACACTTTTATTTCCAATTTAGTACTTGAATTTTTATAGCATTCTGAAGAAACTATTGTTTTTGCACAAAATTATCTTTTTGATTATTGTAGTTTTATTGTCTTTTGGGTTCTATATTCTATCATCAGGCTTAAAGCAAAAAAGGGACTCTTTCACTTTCACCCTACTGCCCCCCAAAAAGGGAAAAATCAAAGGAAGATGAGAAGCCAACAAAGAAAAACTGTGAAAAAAATAAAGATAAATAAAAATTATATTACTGAGAAATTCTAATATGATATTTAAGCAAAGCTAGTTAAAACAGGACATACAAAAGTGTAGATACTGTCTGATTACATTTTTATGAAACTCTAGTAAAGGCATAACTTATCTATAGCGACAAAAATCAGTTCAGTGTTTACATAAAGGATAAGTATAAACGTAAGGGAATATTTTGGGGTGATACAAATTTTATATATATGATGATTACACAGTGCATATATTTAAAGTGGGTGCGTTTTATTGTAGTAAAATTGCACCTCGATGCATTTTATTTTTTAAACCTAAACAGTCTAAAAATAGTCATAATAAAGTTGCTTATCTGTTTTGGCTCAAGCACAATAAAATTCCAGTGTTGTCATGATTATTTTGAAATAATCACCCTCAAAAGACAATCAATAAAATTAAAGTGACCAAATTTTATCTCTATCAAATACAAAATAATCAACGGAAGTACAAGAGCAGATAGATTGAATAATAGAACAGAGTAAAATACTGAGAATATTGACATGAGAAAAGACAATAATTTGGTAGTAATTATATAGTCCTGAGAAAAAATAAAATATAATCTTAGTCCATTTCTAACACCAAAAGTAAATGCCGAATATATACAAGATTGAACTATTACAAATATAATTAGAGAAGTAACAGCTCTTGCAATGCTAGAATCAGAAACCTTTAAAAGTATGACATGAAAGCAAAATACATTATTAAAAAGTTATAGATTTGAATGTATTAAAAATATAATAAACTTCGGTGATACACCAAACAACACAAGTAAAATGGAAAGCAAACTGCAAAATGGAAGAAAAAGAAGTTCCAGCAATTTGACAGGAAGTTAGTATCTTGAACCACAAGGAATATGTATAAATCAGTTTAAAAAAAAAAAAAAAAAAAAAAAAAAGGAGGGCCTAACATTTCAATACAAAAATTTTCAAAAAGGCAAAAAATACATTGAAGAATGTTTTTATTTTCAAGATGGCTGTCCAGGGATGTTTGATGCCAGTTATCCTCAGAAAGAAGGAACAAAATTACAGGTGAATAATCATGACCCAAATAGAATACGAAGGGGAGACTGCTGGATCCTAGTGGAGAACTCAAGGGAAGAAGTGAAGGCACAAAGAAACAAAGAAGGAAGAGACTGGCAGAGATCATCTAGGAACCATAAGAGACTCGGTATTTCATTGAAAGTATAGGTGCAGATGTTTTTGACTCTTCTCACACCTGTAGCAGACTTCAGGTATCCAAACTGACAGAGAGCTCCTCTGTTCTTGTGAATTCAATCACTGTGGTGGACAGTGATTTGGGAACTTCTTGAAGGCATTACACTGGACTACCCACTTGCACCAGGTTTCTCATCCTGTCTCAGGTTCCAAGCTGCAGTAGCAAGGTGTCGTACTGGGGATGCAGCCATTGAGGAACTATGTCATAACCAGGAAGCCTCAGTTCTCTCAATTCTTTTATCTACACATTACCAGAACCCCTGCAGACATGACCCAGCACTCACTCAGATTGTGGCAGCCACACGAGAGTGACTGGACCCAGGGGAGCTGCAGGGTTTTAGATGACAGGGACTGTTGCTCCTAAGAGAAGGGAGAAAACAGTGCACCAAGGAAGCACCCATTGGGACAAAAGAAAGCAAAGAAGTCACTTTCCTGCAACCAAATTCTTCCCCCTTCTGAGCTGAGAGTGACTGCACCACTTCCAATGGGGACTTAGGCACTGTGCTTAGGTCTGCAAGAAAGGAGTGTGATTCCATCTCAGTGACCCAGTGGCCTCAGTGCTCGGGCTAAGGTATGGAGAGGAAGACTTCTCCACCTTGCTCACCATTGCAGACACAGCCATGTTTGCTACCCAGGGGAAATTGGCATGGACATGCCAGAATATGGCCATTCAAGGGCTATTGGAGTGACTGCATCCCCACTGATAGTGTTCCCACTGAGCACTGGCCTGCACAAAAGGTGAGCCCCCTGCCCCTCTCTTCATGGAGCAGCAGCATTCATTCTTGCAGTGGAGAGCAGGAGACCCACAAAGCTATGTGTTTTGGGCTAAGGGAGAAGGTCCTGTACAAAAGATGTCTCAACAATGAGTCAAGGGTCAGGTGTCTTTCATGGCTTTTGGCAACACTGCAGCCTGGAGATAGACAATGGTGTATGCCCACTCTGAGTGCCTCAAGCACTGGGACATGGTTGTGACAAGGAAGCAGATTACATTCTTACCTGCCAAGGCCATGGAGCTAGAATAGCCACCTCCCTCCCTGTGTGGTGACCTTGGTGCATTACGTCAGGCACTGTCCTTGGTGACCACATCAGGACTGGTACTTGTGCCCGCCATTGGTGTATCTAAGAGTGGGTGTGACAGAAAAACTCCACCCACCTTTGCCCCCCTAAAGGGACTGAGTAGGAAGCTTTGGCCACTGTGCATTCCACAGATTGTCCCATTGCCTGAGGCTACACAGAGCTTCTCTCAGTAAATAATAATCAAGCATATATCCTTCTGTGTCTGGTGCAGCTGGCTCTTACCCATAAACACCACCTACTTGCCTGGAGATTGAACTGCACAACCCAGTACAAAATCTGTTGACACAAATACACAGCAATGCGGAATGAGATAATCTTCCTGAGACCTTCACCAATTTGGCTACGCAGGAGGCAGTGAACATGTTCACAAACCCAGCACAATGCTACTAAAACCAGAATTTGAGGAAGCTAACGCACAAAGGCTATCTATAACCAGGAACCTCATTCAGAGTCTTTCCTTCTGAAATAACCCTGAACCAAAGCCAAACAACGCTACACACATATATTGTAGCCACATCCTCAAGGAGAAAAACAAATCATGTTCAAATGCAAATAAATTCAAACATAATAATAAGAGATAGTTTATCCAGAAGAAAGTTAATCAGAGAAACATTCTGGAAGCATATAAAAAATAAAGTGTTGCAACACCCCCCAAAGAATCAGACCTCTATATGAATGGATACTAAGCAAAATGAAACTTTGAAATAACAGGTAAATAATTCAAAATACGGATTTTAAAGAAACTCCAGGAGATACAAAAACAGTTGGAAACCAACAAAAGAAAAAAAAAATTCAGATACGAAAGAAAAATTTACCAAAGAGCTGGATATTAAAAGACAAACCCAATTTCCAGACATAAAAAAAAAAAAAAAAATTAACTGGGAATTACATAGTCTCACTGAAAGCTTTAAAATACACTACATCAAGAAGAAAGAATCTTAGTGCTTGAAGACAGGTTTTTCTCTTTTTTTTTTTTTTATTATACTTTAAGTTCTAGGGTGCATGTGCATAACGTGCAGGTTTGTTACATATGTATACTTGTGCCATGTTGGCGTGCTGCACCCATCAACTCGTCAGCACCCATCAACTCGTCATTTACATCAGGTATAACTCCCAATGCAATCCCTCCCCCCTCCCGCCTCCCCGTGATAGGCCCCGGTGTGTGATGTTCCCCTTCCCGAGTCCAAGTGATCTCATTGTTCAGTTCCCACCTATGAGTGAGAACATGCGGTGTTTGGTTTTCTGTTCTTGTGATAGTTTGCTAAGAATGATGGTTTCCAGTTGCATCCATGTCCCTACAAAGGACACAAACTCATCCTTTTTTATGGCTGCATAGTATTCCATGGTGTATATGTGCCACATTTTCTTAATCCAGTCTGTCACTGATGGACATTTGGGTTGATTCCAAGTCTTTGCTATTGTGAATAGTGCCGCAATAAACATACATGTGCATGTGGAAGACGGTCTTTCAAAATAACCCAGTCAGACAAAAGAAAAAAAGAATAATAAAAATATAAATGAAACCTTCAAGAGGTGTGGGAATTATGTAAAACATTCAAACCTACAATTCATAGAAATTCCTGAGAGAGAAGAAAAAGTAAAGTGTTTGGAAAACCTATTTGAGGAAGTAATTGAGGCAAACATTCTCATCTTGCTAGTTATTTAGACATCCAGATGCAAGCGGTACAGAGAACTCAAAGAGGATACATTGCCAGACAGACTTCATCAAAACATATAGTCATTGGACGATCCAAAGTTAACATGCAGGAAAAAATACTACATTTACCAAAAGAGAAACATCTAATCACCTATAAAGGAAATTCCACCAGACTATCAGCACACTTTGCAGTAGAAACCTTACAAACCAGAAGAGATTTGGGTTCTATTTTCATACTTCTGAAGAAAAACACTGGCAACCACATATTTTGTATACTGCTAAACTAAGCTTCATAAATGAAAAAGAAACAAAGTGCTTTCCAGACAAAAAGAAATTCTGAGAAAACTTGTCACCACTAGACCAGACCTATAAGAAATGCTGAAGGGAGCTCTAAACATGAAAACAAAATGTCAGTACTTGCTATGTTAGTCTGTTTGTGTCACTATAAAGAAATAACTGAAGCTGAATAATTTACAAAGAAAAAAAGGCTTATTTTGCTCATGGTTAGTTGGAATATTCAAGCATGGCACTAGTATCTTCTCAGCTTCTAGTGAATCTTCAGGAAGATTTTACCCAGGGAAAAGGTAAAGAGGAAGGAGTTGTGTCACATGGCAAGAGTGAGAACAAAGAGAGAGAAGGTTCAAAGCTCTTTTAAATAATCATTTCTCGTGTAAATTAATAGAGTGAGAACTCATTCATTGCTGTGAGGACAGCACCAAGTCATTCATGAGAAGTCCGCCACTATGAACCAAACAGTTCCTACTTGGCCCCACTTCCAAAATTGGGTATCACGTTTCAACATGAAAGTGACACACATCCCAATAATATTATTTGCTATCATAAAAACACTTAGAAGCATAAAGATTATAGTTCTTACAAACAATTACAATTAAGGCTACAAGTCAACTAGGTAACAACATTACAAAAGGAAAAAAAACCATATATATCAATATTAACTTTGAATGTAAATGGATTAAATGTTCCACGTAAAAGATATGGATCAGCAGAATCGAGAGAAAAAGACAGGATGCAACCATATGCTTCTTATAAAAAATTCAACTAACTGAAAAATATACTTACACATTAAAAGTAAAGTGCTTTAAAAAGACATTCCATGCCAAAAGAAAGTGAGCAGGAGTAGCAATACTTATATCAGACAAAACAGACTTCTAATAAACAACAGTGAAAAAACACAAAGAAGACCATCAAGTGGTAAAGGGATCAATTTACCAAGAAGATATAACAATCCTAAATTGATATATATCTAACCCAAGACCATCCAGATTAATAAAACAAATTGTTTTTTTTTTTTTTCTTTTTTTATTATACTTTAAGTTCTGGGATACATGTGCAGAATGTGCAGGTTTGTTACATAGATATACATATGCCATAGTGGTTTGTTGCACCCATCAACCTGTCATCTACATTAGGTATTTCTCCTAATGCTATCCCTCCCCTTGTCCCCCACCCCCTGACATGCCCCGGTATGTGATGTTCCCTCCCTGTGCCCATATGTTCTCACTATTCAACTCCCACTTATGAGTGAGAACGTGTGGTGTTTGGTTTTCTGTTCCTGTGTTAGCTTGCTGAGAATGATGGTTTCCAGCTTCATCCATGTCCCTGCAAAGAACACAAATTCATCCTTTTTTATGACTTTATAGTATTCAATGGTGTATATGCACCACATTTTCTTTATCCAGTCTAACATTGATGGGCAGTTGTGTTGGTTCCAAGTCTTTGCTCTTGTGAATAGTGCTGCAATAAACATATGTGTGTATGTGTCTTTATAGTAGAATGATTTCAAATCTTTTGGATATATACCCAGTAATGGGATTACTGGGTCAAATGGTATTTCTGGTTCTACATTCTTGAGGAATCACCACACTGTCTTCTACAATGGTTGAACTAACTTACACTCCCACCAACAGTGTAAAAGCATTCCTATTTCTCCACATCCTCTCCGGCATCTGTTGTTTCCTGACTTTTTAATGATCAGCAATGTAACTGGTGTGAGGTGGTATCTCATTGTGGTTTTGATTTGCATTTCTCTAATGACCAGTGATGATGAGCTTTTTTTCATATGTTTGTTGGCTGCATACATGTCTTCTTTTGAGAAGTGTCTGTTCAGTTTTCTCCCACTTTTTAATGGGGTTGTTTGTTTTTTTTCTTGTAAATTTGTTTAAGTTCCTTGTAGATTTTGGATATTAGCCCTTTGTCCAATGGATAGATGGCAAAAATGTTACCTCATTCTTTAGGTTGCCTGTTCATCCTGACGAGAGTTTCTTTTGCTGTGCAGGAGCTCTTTAGTTTAATTAGATCCCATTTGTCAATTTTGGCTTTTGCTGCCATTGTTTTTGGTGTTTTAGTCATGAAGTCTTTGCCTATGCCTATGTCCTGAATGGTATTGCCGAGGTTTTCTTCTAGGGTTTTTGTGATTTTAGGTCTTATGTTAATTTAGGTCTGGAGTTAATTTTTTAACTTTAAGTTCAGGGTTAAATGTGCAGATTTCTTATATAGGTAAACTTATGTCATTGGGGTTTGTTGTACAGATTATTTCGTCACCAAGGTATTAAGCCTAGTACCTGTGAGATATTTTTCCTAATCCACTTTTTACTCCCAACCTTCACCTTCTGATAGGACCCAGTGTCTGTTTTTCCCTTTTATGTGTTTATGTCTTCTCATCATTTAGCTCCCACTTATAAGTGAGAACATGCAGTATTTGCTTTTCTGTTCCTGTGTTAGTTTGCTATGGATAATGACCTCCAGCTCCATTCATGTTCCTGCAAAGGACATGATCTCATTTCATTTATGGCTGCATAGTATTTCATGGTGTATATGTACCACATTTTCTTTATTTGGTCTGCAGTTGATGAGCTTTTATGTTGATTTTATGTTTAGTTCTGTGAAGAATATCATTGGTAGTTTGATAGGAATAGCAATGAATCTATAAATTGCTTTGAGCAGTATGGCCATTTTTAAAGATATTGATTATTTCTATCCATGAGCATGGGATGTTTTTCCATTTGTTTGTGTAATGTCTGATTTATTTGAGCAGTGATTGGTAGCTCTCCTTGTAGATATTTTTCACTTTTCTGATTAGCTCTACTGTCAGGTATTTTATTATTCTTATGACAATTGTAAACAAGATTCTGCTCTTGATTGAGATCTCAGCTTGACTGTTGTTGGTGTAAAGAAATGCTAGTGACTTTTGTACATTGATTTTGTGTCCTGAGACTTTGCTGGAGTTGTTTTTCAGATTAAAAAGCTCTTGGGTGAAAACTTTGGGGTTTTCTAGATACAGGATCATATCATCTACAAACAGGGATAGGCTGATTTCCTCTCTTCCTGTTTGAATGCCCTTGATTTCATTTTCTTGCCTGATTCCTCTGTCCAGGGTCTCCAATACTATGTCGAATAGGAGTGCTGAGATAGGGCATCCTTTTCTTTTGCCAGTTTCTAAGGGGAATGCTTTCACTTTTTGCTCATTCAGTATGATATTGGCTGTGTGTTTGTCATAGATGACTCTTGTCATTTTAATGTATATTCCTTCAATACCTAATTTATTGAGAATTTTTAACATAAAGGAACATAGAATTTTATTGACAGTCTTTTCTGCATCTGTCGAGATAATCATGTGGTTTTTGTCTTTAGTTCCATTTATGTGATGAATCACAATTTTTGATTTGCATATGTTGAACCAGCCTTGCACCCCAGGGATAAAGCCTAGTTGATTTTGATGGATAAGATGTTTTTGTGCTGCTGGAATTGGTTTTCTAGTATTTTGTTAAACATTTTTGTATCTATGTTCATCAAAGATATTGACCTGAAGTTTTATTTTCTTGTGTCTCTGTCAGGTTTGGTATCAGGGTGTTGCTGACATCATAGAATTAGTTAAGGAGGAATTCCTCCTCCTTAATTTTGTGGAATAGTTCCAGTAGGAATGGTACCAGCTCTATACATCTGGTAGAATTCAGCTGTGAATCTATCTGGTCCTGAGGTTTTTGTTGGTTGTAGGCTATTTATTACTGCCTTAATTTCAGAACTCATTATTGGTCTTTTCAGAGATTCCGTTTCTTCCTGGCTTTGTCTTGGGAGTGTATTTGTGTCCAAGAATTTATCAATTTATCTAGATTTTTTAGTTAATGTGCACAGAGGTGTTTATAGTATTCTCTGATGGTTGTTTGTATTTCTGTGAGGTCAATGGTGATATCCCCCTTATCGTTTCTGATTGCGTTTATTTGATTCTTCTGGGTTTTTCTTCTATTAGTTTAGCTAGTGGTCTATTTTATTATTTTTTTTCAAAATCAACAGCTCATAGATTTATTTATATTTGAATCTCCTTCAGTTCAACTCTTATTTTGGTTATTGCTTGTCTTCTGATAGCTTTGGGGTTGAGTTTCACTGGGTTCTTTAGTTCTTTTATTTGTGATGTTAGGTTGTTAAATTGAGATCTTTAAAAGTTTTTGATGTGGGCGTTTAGTGCTACAAATTTCCCTCTTTTTTTTTTTTTTTTTTTTTTTTTTTTGATGGAGTCTCATTCGGTTGTCGAGGCTGGAGTGTAGTGGCGTAATGTTGGCTCACCGCAATCTTCACCTCCCAGGTTTGAGTGTTTCTCCTGCTCCAGCCTCCAAAGTAGCTGGGATTACAGGTGCCCATTGCCATGGCCACTACCATCTGTGGTTATTACTTTTTTTAATTTTTAGTAGAGATAGGGTTTTTCCATGTTGGCCAGGCTTGTCTCAAACTCCTGACCTCAGGAGATCCTCCCACCTAGGGCTCCCAAAGTGCTGGGATTACAAACGTGAGCCACCTTGCCGGGCCAGATTTCCATCTTAACACTGACTTAGCTGTTTCCTAGAGGTTCTGGTAGATTGTATCTTTGTTCTTATTAGTTTCAAAGAACTTCTTGATTTCTGCCTTACTTTCATTATTTACCCAAAAGTCATTCAGGAACAAGTTACTCAATTTCCATGTAATTGTATGGTTTTGAGTGAATTTCTTAGTATTGATTTTCAGTTTGATTATGCTGTGGTTCAAGAGGGTAGTTGTTATGATATCAGTTATTTTGCAATCATTGAGGAGGGTTTTATGTCCAATTATTTGATTGATTTTAGAGAATGTGCAATGTGGTGATAAAAAATGCATATTCCATTGTTTGGGGGTGGAAATTTCTGTAAATGTCTCTCAGTTCCATTTGATCAGTGCTGAGTTCAGCTCCTAAATATTTTGTTAATTTTTTGCCTCCATGATCTGTCTAATACTGTCTGTGGGTTGTTAAAGTTTCTCCCTATTATTGCGGGGGCAGGAGTCTCAGTGTCTTTAAAGGTGTTTAAGAACTTGCTTTATAAATCTGGGTGTTCTTGTGTTGGGTACATATATATTTAGAATAGGTAGGCCTTCTTGTTGAATTAAACCCTTTACCATTATGTAATGTCCGCTTTAAAAAAAATCATTGTAGTTTAAAGTCTGAATGAAACAAATGATAGAACTAAGAAAAGAGATAAATATCAATACAATAATAGTGGCAGACTTCAATCCCCACTGACAGCACTAGACAGATTATCAAGACAGAAAATCAACACGGAAATACTGAACTTAAATTGGCCTCTAGACCAAATTGACCTAACATTTACAGAATATTCTACCCAACAACCAAAGAATATACAATCTCCTCACCAGCACATGTAACATTTTCCAAAATAGATTGTATGTTAGGTTACAAAATAAGTCTCAATAAATTTTTAAAAATCAAAATTATATCATCTCATATCATAGAGAAATGAAAGAAGAAATCAATTCCAAGACAAACTTTCAAAACCACACAAATATATTAAAATTTAAAAACTTGGTGCTGAACAATGTTTGAATAAATAAAGTAAGAGGGACATTTTAAAAATTATAACATATAAAAATAGAGAAACACCATATCAAAACCTTGGAGATACAGCCAAAAGCAATGCCAAGAGGGAAGTTTGGAGCATTAAATGCTTATATCAAGAAGACAGAATGATCAGAAATTAATAACAGCATGTCACACCTCAAGGAACTAAAAAAAAAAAAAAAAAGTAGAAACCAAATTCAACGCTAGCAGAGGAAAAGGAATAAATAACAAAGTTCACAGCATCACAGCAGAACTAATTGAACTTGAGACCAAAAAACCATACAAAGTATCAATTAAACTAGTTTATTTTTTGAAGTGATAAACAAAATTAATTAAATGCTAGCTAGATTAAAAATAGAGAAGATTCAAATATGCACAATTAGAAATGAAGAAGATATTACAACTGATACAACAGAAATACGAAATATTATCAGAGGCCAGGCTCAGTGGCTCATGCCTGTAATCCCAGCACTTTGGGAGGCCAAGGCGGGCAGATCACCTGAGGTCAGGAGTTTGAGACCAGCCTGGCCAATGTGGCAAAACGCTGTCTCTATTAAAAAGACAAAAAATAGCCAGATATCATGGTGGGGGTGGGCACCTGTAATTCCAGTTACTCGAGAGGCTGCGACAGGAGAATTATTTGATCCTGGGAGGCAGAGGTGGCAGTGAGCTGAGACCATGACATTGTACTCCAGCCTGGGCGACAGAGCAACACTCCATCTCATATATATATACATATATATGTGTATATACATACACACACACAATGTGTATTATATACATATATGTGTTATATATAATATATTATATATAACACACATATATTATATATAATACACACATATAATGTATATACACATACATTATATATATTATATACATGTATGTGTATATATCTCTATGGTCATGAACTAGAAAATTTAAGGAAACAGCTAAATTCCTGGAACACATAACTTCTCAAGATTGAATCAGTAAGAAATAAAAATTTTCTATAGACTAACAATGAATAGTGGGATTGAATCAGTAATTTAAAAATCTCCCCACAAAAAGGAAGCCCAGGACCAGATGGATTCACAACCTAATTCTACCAGAATTACAAAGAAGAACTGGTACCAATCCCATTGTAACAGTTTCGACAAATTAAGGAGAAGTGAATCCTCCCTAACTAATTATATGCAGCCAGTTTCACTCTGATACCAAAGCCAGGCAAAGAAACAATTAAAGAAAACTGCAGACCACTACTCTTGGTGAAAATAGATGCAAAAATTCTGAACAATACATGAGTAAACCAAATCCAATAGCTCATCAAAAAAAGTAATGCATCACAATCAAGTGGATTTTATCCTAGAGATGTGAGGGTGGTTCAACATATAAAAATCAATAAATGCAGTTCACCACATTAACAGAATTAAGGACAAAAGCCGTATGATCATCTCAATAGATGCAAAAAATCCTTTTATAAAATTCAGCATTACTGCATAATAAAAACACTCAACAAACTATGCATAGAAGAAACATAACCCCAAATAATAAAAACCATATATAATAGACACATAGCCAACATCATAGCAAAAGCTTTCAGCTGTTCTTCTTAGAAATGAAAAAAGAAAAGGATGCTCACTTGCACCACTCCTAATACAACATAGTACTGGAAGTCCTAGCCAGAGCAATCAGTTAAGAGGAAGAAATAAAAGGCATCCAGATTGAAAAGAGAAAGCCTAATTATTTCCGTTTGCTTATCATATGATCTTATACCTAAAAAACTCTAAAGGCTCCATCAAAGTACTCCTAGATTTAATAAATGAATTTAATAACATTTCAGGATACAACATCAATGTACAAAAATTAGTAGCATTTCTATACACCAATACTGATCAAGCTGAGAACCAAATCAAAATGTCAAACCTAATTACAATAGCTCTAAGAAAAAATAAATATCTAGGTATACATTTAATCGAGGAGATAAAAGATTGCTGCAAGGAAAACTGTAAGAAAGTGATGAAAGAAATCCTAAATGACAAAGACAAATGAAAAACAAAATCCCATGCTCATAATTTGAAGGAATCAATCATTAAAATGACCATATTCCCCAAAGCAATTTACAAATGTAATGCCATTCCTATCAAAATACTTATGTCATTTTTCACAGAATTAGTAAAGATCCAAAAATTCATAAGGAAAAAAGCCAGAAAAGCTAAAGCAATTCTAAGCAAAACGAACAAAGCTGGAGGCATCACATTAACTGACCTCAAATTATATTAAAAGGCTATAGTAACCAAAACCACACGGTACTTGTACAATAATGGACACATAGATCAATGGAACAGAATAGACAACCTAGAAATAAAGCCACATACCTAGAGTCTATTGATCCTCAACAAAGTTGACAAAATCACAGAGAAAGGAAAGAACATCCTATTCAATAAATGTTGCTGGGAAAATTGGCTAGCCATACACAGAATAATGAAACCGGATCTGTAAAACAAGGTCTTTTACTTTGTTGATTGTTTCTTTTGATGTGTAAAAACTTTGTATAAGCAGCTAAAAAAATAACATATAAATGAGCTCTAATACATTTGGCAGCAAACTTCTCAGTGGACACCTTAGGGGCCAGAAAAGAGTGAGTCGACATATTCATTGTGCTGAAGGAGGAAAAACAAACTTTCATGCTAGAATAGCACATCCAGCAAAAAATAACCTTCAAACATGAAAGATAAATAAAGACTTTCCTAGACAAGCAATAGCGGAGGGATTTTGTCAACACTGGGCCAGTTCTACCAGAAATGCTAAAGGGAGTTATTTATTCTGAAAGAAAAAATGATCAATAATAAATCATCTCAAGATGTAAAACTCATTAGTAATACTAAGCACACAAACAGATACAGAATATTCTAACACTGTAACTTTGATGTGCAAACTACTCATATCTTGAGTAGGAAGACTAAAAGAAAAACCTATCAAAAGTAATAAGTACAATAACTTTATGAGATAATAGTATAAAAATTATAAATAGAGATAACAAAATGTCAAGAAGTGGGGGGATGGTGATGTTAAAGTTTAAAATTTTTAATTTTTTTTTTGCTTTGTAAATTTTTTTGTGTGATTCAAATTAAGTTGTCATCAGTTTAAAATATTTGGTTGTTAAATATTATAGGAGAGCCTCATGGTAACCTCAAATCAATAATCTACAATGGATACACAAAAAAGCAAAAAATTAAAACATACTACTAGAAAATCACTTCACACAAAGAAGAAATATTGATATATTCTGTGAATTTAGTCCATCACTAAATTTTTGTGATTGACATATGCTGATGTGCATTACTATAGTTTAATCATTTTAATTGTTTTACAATATTGCACTATATTACTTTACCACAATTTCTTCATCTATTCCATTTTGGTAGATATTTGGGGGTTTGCTAGTTTTTACTTTTGGCTTTTTGTTATATATTTCTTCTTGAGCACCTGTACAAATGCCACCTGAGACATAAGTAGAAGTAACATTTTTAGGGCATGTACATATTCAACATTACTAAAAAAAAAAAGTTTTTCTAAAGGTCTATACCAACTTAAACTCTCAACTGAAGCATATGATAATTTTATCTACCATAGAAAAGCAGACAATTAGTGTCTTTGTTTAGTCTTATTCTTGTTTGTTCAGTGTTAATGTTTGTTTAATGTTAGTTTCATATTAGTATCTTTGCTCAAACTTAGTGTTATGGGCTAAATTATGTACCCTTGAAATTTATGAGCTAAATTATACACCCTTGGATGTTGAAGTGCTAACCCCCAACACCTCATAATGTGACTGTATCTGGACATAGGGTCTTTAATAAGAAAATTCAGATAAAATGAAGTCATATGGATGAACTGTTATCTAATATGACAGGTATCCTTATAAGAAGAGGAAATTAGAACATATATAACACACAGAAGAATGACTATGTAAGGGCACAGTGAGAAGACCACCACCTGCAAGCCAGAGAGGCCTCAGAAGAAACCAAATGTGCCAATAACTTGATCTTGGACTTCTCACTTTCTGAATTGTAAGATAATAAAATCAAGCTATTCTGAGCCACCTAGTCTGCAGTATTTTTTATGGCAGCCTCAGCAAATTAGTACACTTAGTGTTGTCTGAATTTTTTATTTTCATTATTCTAATGAATGTGAAATGGTGTCTGATTTTAATTTGTATTTTCTTTCTGACTAATATAGTTGAGCATGTTTTCAAATGTTTATTGAACACATATGTCTCTGCTTATGTAGGAAGCCCTTTTGTCACTTTTGTGTATTGCTTTATTGGTAGATTACTCATCTTTACCTATTGGTTTGTAGGGGTTTTTTTGTAATTATCTCAAAACATATTCTGAAAAGTAAGCCTTTGTCAAATGATATGTATGATAAATATGTTTTCCCTGATGATTTCCCTGTCATGGAATGCCTTTCCACTTTCTTTGTCACTTGCACCTTTTTATCGTGTGTAAAATATCTAGTCATAGAAATATCATCATGCCTTTTTCTAAAAGTTTTCAAGGACTATTCTTCTATGTTGAAGTACTTAATATATCTATAGTTGTATTCTGTGGAGGTATAAAATAAGAATTCAGTTAATTTTTTTTTTCTGTGTAGATAACCACTCATTCCAACACCAACACCACATATTAGTTTTTATACAGGTGTTGATTAAATTCTGCACTATTTTCCTGCATTTATTTATTTGCCAGTAGAATACGATCCTATTACTATGGCCTTATCATGGGCCTTAGATGAGCCTTAATAATGTCTTGATAGCTGATAGGACAAGTAGAAATAGTCCCTTTACTGTGCTGTTATTGAAGAATAGCATTGCTACTCCTAGACCTTGGCTCTCTTAAGAGAGTTAAATAATCTGTAAAATTCCACTAAAAATACTAAAAATCTTGTTCAAATTTTGATTTGAATTGCCCCAAAACACAAATCAATATAATAATAGACTTCTTTGACATATAGTCTATTTTATTCATGAACATAATGTATCTTTTTATTTAGTTCTTTTAATATTCTAAATAATTTACATTATTTTCTATGTAAATATATTATAAATCTCAAAATTTTAACATATATATGCGATTTTGTTGGTATTAAAGATTGAGGCTTTTAATGTTTTTTGTTGTAAAAAATTGCAATTACCTTTTAAAAAATTACACTGTCTCTGTTCATTCTACCAAACACTTTGTAAGTATTTATCAAAGTCAATAGAAACGATCATATAATCTGGAAGGCAGGTCACTTGCAATTATTTTTTTCCTAATCTTTATCACTTTAAATTTTCCTACTTCATTTAATTGTTTTGACTGAATATATGTTCTTCTTTAAGGGGAATAAAATATGTGTGGTGAGGGGCATTCTATATTCAATTAAGATTTGGAAATTCTGTGTTAAACAAATGAAAATATTCCAGGCAAATTTTCTAAAGATTATTTCAAAAGATAATTCTTTTAGAAACAACAGATTTTAACCTGCTCTCTCCTCCACCCTTGGAGAGGCATATTAAAGCTTCTGGGAAGTCAAGCAGAGAAATACAAATATTTAACTATATTTGGCTTATTATTTACCAAACTTACATGACCATGACATCCTGTCTATGTCTATGGAATCTATTACTGTTTCACCCAGTTATATTTCACTGAACAAAGTTTGGAAATGCTCTAAATAGCAAAACACTTATTGAACTTACAAGGTCAGATAACCTGTCTCTACCACAGTAATGAAGGAAATAATTTCTAATCTATGATGCTGAGAAGAAAGTCCTTGTGAGCCCTATAGTGCTGTAATGTGAGATGTTGGTTCCATATTAACTGTATGACTGGATGATCTCTGGAAATGGGGAAAATAAATTAGATATGCTGTTCTGCAGGACCTTGAAAATGTAGGGAGAATTTTGAAAGGCGAGCATTTGAATATTCCTTTATGATTATTAAACATGTCTAAAATAATTGATACTAGGTGGTATGATCACAACTCAGACTTCTGTGATTGCTTCCTACATAACAATAAACAAAACATTCTTCTACATTAGCAAATTTACATTTAAAAATTGATATAATTTCTTGATCACTTAAGTGGCAAATTGTGATAAAATTCAGGCAAATTGTCATTAAAATTTTGCACAACAATTTTTAACTGGCTACCTAATGGTTAGTCAATAAAGTTTAGTGCACATTAGTATGTCTCTAAATTTTGTTTAGCTTTAATTAGTATGTTTCTAAATTTAGGCTTAGTTTCCAATGTGAAGATACATGGCGCTAATCTTTTGGAAAGCTGTAGAATGGTGAAATATAAGGCTTTCCAATGCAGAAAAGTAAGAAAATCTTCTGCCTAGTATTAATAATTTTCTATTCAATTCTGGAAACTCTACTTATTACTAGTTAAAATATATACTACCCATGAAGGACTTAAAGCCCAATGTTCTGTTATGTTTTGCCTAACTTTTAGATAGCAGCATTCCATATTGGTTAAGAAAAAAAAATGTAGACTGTTTTGGCCACTGGGAGAAAAGTTTGAGGACAGATACAATGCAAAATTCTTGTTCTGACAGGAAGGCATTGATTCATTCCTGATACTTTCTATATAAGTCCAGCTATGAACTCTGAAATAATGTAAAAACCAAACAGAGAAGAATGACACAAATGGTAAGCAGAAGGAATAACGGTTTGGTGCTTAAGGATAAAAATAACAAAACTGAATTAAGGACCCAGCCACAATAAGTGGCTTGGCCTTGGCAGCTTTGGGGTCACAATAGGCCTAACATGTTCCTCCCTGACAAAGAGACACTGAGGTAAATAGTGGGATCATTCAGAAACTAACATGCTACAACAAGTACTAAACCCGGGAAATACTACCTGTTACTCTAAGGCAAGGAGGTTTCCACCACAGTGAGAGTCTCACCGGAGAAGCCTCTTTCCTCACAAGCTGTAGACTTTCTTTCACATCAAGAGATACTAAGGCAGCCTAACCTGGTGAAATCAGTTGAGTTCTCTCAGGCAACATCAGCAAAGACCACAGGGAGCCGGAGTACCATCAAATCAACCAAACAGATCAAAATAACACTGCCGATGTCTGAAAACTAAGCTGTCACTGGAATTACATCCCACATATGTAAACTCGGGCCTTTATGCTAAATGTGACTGTTAAAATTGAAACAAATAAGAACCGGGGGTTTTTTACATAATAGACACAATTTCCAATGTATAATTGAAAAAAACCTATTATACCAATAAATACAAAAATCACAAATTTAATGAAAAAAGACAACTGACAACAATATTAAGATGAATCAAATGTTGGAATTATCTGACAAATATTTTGAAATAGCCATAATAAGAATGCTTCAACAATTAATGACAAATTTTCTTTAAACAAGCCAAAACATTAGAAAATATCTACAAAGAAATAGAAGTTACAAAAAAGAATAAAATGAAAAATATAAAAGTAAAATATTATAAGTGAAGTTTAAAATAAATTAAAGAATAACAACAACCAAAAATACCTAATTGTGCCCTGAATGGGCACAATAACATAGTAGAGATGACAGAAGATAAAATCAATAACCTTGGAAACAGGTCAGAAGAATTGACCTGAAGAACTCAGGAGACTTAGACTAAGGAAAAAATAAGAAGGACCATCAACAACTTGTATGACAATAACAAAGCACCTAACATTCATATAATTAGAATCCTGGAAGGAGAGTAGATAAAAGGAGAATTGCAAAAAACATGTGAAGAAATACTTAGCTGGAAATTCTCAGTTTTGAAACAAACAACCAACAACAAAAAACCATACAGATTCACAGAGCTTAGCAACACCTAAATAATGTAAGCTCACAGAAGTACACATCAAGAAATATTAGATTAAATCTCTGAAAACTAAAGATGAAAATAAATTGAAAGCAGCAAAGACGAATTACACATTAACTACAGGGGAAGAAAACACTTCAACTAAGCATGGATTTTTTAGCTGAAACTGATTTTTTTAATGCTGAGAGAAAATAATTAAAACTCTGAAATCTAAATATGATAAAACTAAGTAAAGGGAAATAAATAATTCTCATATAAAGAAAACTAAAACAGTTTGTCACTAGCACACGTATCCTTAAAGATGGGCTAAAGAATAATCTTCAGACAGGACGTTATTTTAAAAAAAGTACTCTTGTAGCATCATGCAAGAGGAGGAAACAATGGAAAGAGAAAAAAAATTGACATACAGGCATGGTTGCAGGCATCTGTAATCCCAGCTACTCAGGAGGTTGTGTCAGGAGAATCGCTTGAACCTGAGAGTCAGAGGTTGCAGTGAGCCAAGATTATGTCCCCTGCACTTCAGCATGGGCAACAGAAACTCTGTCTCAAAAAAAAAAAAAAAAAAAAAAATTGGCACAAAAATATTTTTTCCTTATAAGTTATATAAAATTTATTTTTTTCTGAAAAATCATAACATGATCTAATGTTATGAAAATAATCATTAAAAGTGAGACAATAAAAGGAACTTAAATAAAAGTAAGGTTTTCACACTTCAGGTGAAGAAATAAAATATTTATGTTAGTAGACTGTAATAAGTTACATGTATAATTCAATACCTAGAACAATGACTAAAAAAAGTATATACTAACTTATTTGCTTAGGAATTCTATATAAAATAATGTTGGGATCCTCAAAAATATTCAAGCAAGCCCAAGACAATTAAGACAAGGTAAAATTGAAATGAAAAACAGAGGTAACATAAAACAAAAAATTAAGTGGCAAACTAAAACACTAACACATCAATAATTACCTTAAATATAAAAGATCTAAATTTACTAAACAAAAGACATAAAGTACTAAAATTAAAAATGTCTTCTCTATGAAAGACACTGTTAATATAATCAAAGGAGAACCCACAGATTAAAAGAAAATATTTACAAAGTATATATCAAGTAAAAAAGTTATATTCAAAATATACAATCCTTACAACTGAATAATATAAAACTAAACAACTTAAATACAAATGAGCAAAACACATAAAAATCAGTATTGTTTCTCTACACTAACAACAAGCCAAAAAGGAAATTAAGAAAATAATTCCGTTTACAATAGCATCAAAAAGAATGTAATATTTAGCAATAAACTTCATCGAGAAAGCAAAAAACTTGTCCACTGAAAACTACAAAATATGGTGGAAAGAAATTAAAGAAAACAAATAAATGGAAAAAATCCATATACATGGATTGGGAGGATTAATATTGCTAAGATGTCAATACTACCCACTTCCTATCAAAATCTCAATGATGTTTTTCGACAAAATAAAAAAAAATTGATCCTAAAATGCATATGTAGCCACAATCAACCCACAATAGAAAAAACAATTTTTAACAAGAACAAAGTTAGAGGTGTCATGTTTCCTAATTTTAAAACTTACTACAAATTTACTGTAATCAAAACAACATGATACTGGCATAAGGACAGGCATGTAAACCAGCAAAATAGTACATAAAAAGTCCAGAAACAAATCTTAGGCTTATAGTCAAATTAGTTTTGACAAGATTACCAAGATCATTCAATTAAGAAAAGAATAGTCATTTTAACAAATGGTGCTAGGAAAACAGTATCCACATTTGAAAGAATGAAATTGGACTCCTACACTACACCATATATGAAAGTTGATTTAAAATGTGTAATGGATAAGAGGCCAGACAAGCCTGCAATCCCAGCACTTCAGGAGGCCATGGCGGGTAGATCACTTGAGCCCAGGAGTTTAAGACCAGCTTGGGCCACACGGCTAAACCCTGCCTTTACAAAATTACAAAAGTTAGCCAGACACAGTGGCACATCCCTGTGGTTCCAGCTACTGGGGAGGCTGAGGTGGGAGGATTACTTGAACCCAGGAGTCGAGGTGGCAATGAGCCTTGATGATGCCACTGCACTTCAGCCTGGGCAACAGAGTGAGACCCTATCTCAAAACAGACAACAATAACAACAACAACAACAAAAATGGGTCAGAGACCCAAATGTAGCAGCTAAAACTATGAAACTCTTAGAAGAAAATACAGGGAAAAAAACTTCACGGTATTGGATCTGACAGTTATATTGGATATGGCACAAAAAACACAACAACAAGTTAAGTTGGACTTAATCAAAATTTAAAACTTTGAACATCAAAGGAAAGTATCAACTAAGTAAAAAGGCAACCCAGAAAAACGGTGAAAATATTTGCAAATCATATATATATAAAATAAGAGATTAATATTCAGAATATATAAAGAATTACCACAACTCCACAAAAACTAAACATTTCAGCTCAAAAATAAATAAAGGATTTAAATAGACATTTATCTAAAAAAGATACAAGATAACCAATAAGCACATGAAATGATGTTCAACATCACTAATCATTAGCGTGTAAATCAAAATCACAATGAAATATTATTTCATATCTATTAGGATAAACATTATTAAAATATATAAAACCTAGAAAATAATAAGTGTTGCTGTTGATGTGGAGAAATTGCACCACAATGCATTGCTGGTGGGAATGTAAAATGGTGTAGCCATTGAGAAAAACAGTATGGAAGTTCCTCAAATTAGTATACATAAAATTACCATATGCACCATCAATTCAAATTCTGATTATATATCCAAAACAATTGAAAGTAGCAACTCAGAGAATTGTATGCCTATGTGCACTGCAGCATGACTCACAATTTCTAGAAGGTGAAAATAACCCAAGTATTTACCAACAAATGAATGAATAAACAAAATGTTACATACACATAATAGAATATTATTCAACCTCAAAACGAATAAAGTTTTAATACATGTTACAAATGAATAAACCTTAAAAAAAAAAAAGTGAAATAATCCACACACAAAACAGCAAATATTCTATGATTCCACTAAAATGAAATATCCAGAAAAGGCAAACTCATACAGACTAAAGGTACAATGGTCATTGCCAGGGACTGAAAGGAGGGGGCAATAGGGTTATTGCTTAATGGGTATGGATTTTCTGTTTGGGTTCTTAAAAGTATTTTCAAAATAGATAGTAATGATAGCTATACGGCATTAGTAATATAATCATTGTCACTAAATTTTACCCTTAAAAATCATTAAAATGCCACATTTTGTTATGTGCATTTTCCAAAATAAAAATAAATTTTTAAAATTTATAAACCCTATACTCTAGTTCACATAATCATGTCCACAGGGGTACATGTTATTAATTTGGATATTGCTGTACATATATAGTGAAATCAAACAATTAAATAAATGGATGTCATAGCATGGGAGCAAGGGTTTTCACTGAATAGAAGATTACAGAAAAACAAGGTGATGATCCATTTTGTAACAAATTGGAATTGGAAACATCAATATGAACTCATGTTTAGCTTGATATAGAAAAAACATGGAGACATATGGAAATATAAATAGACATGTGTATATACAACGGTTAGCATATCCACCCATTATCTTGTTCTGTGTCTTAGTCCATTCCAGATGCTATAACAAAATACCATAGGCTGGGTGGCTTATAAACAATAGAAATTTATTTCTCACCATTCTGAAAGCTAGTGAGTCTAAGATCAAGGCACCAGAAGATTCAGTGTCTAGTGAGGGCTCTTTTCTCATAAATAACCTTCTTTTCAGTCTAATCCACATGGCAGAAGTGGCAAAGGGTCTCTCTCAGATTTCTTTTATAAGGGCATTGATCCTCTTCATGAGGGCTCTGTCCCAATCACCTAATTATTCTAAAGTTTCCTCCTTCTAATAGCATTACCTTGGGGGTGAAGATTTCAACAAATAAATTTCAGAGGGGCATAAACATTCAGTCCATAGCAATCTGCCACCAAAAAAGGCCTAGAGTCAATAAAATTCCAGTAGCAATTAGCATACATGTCACTTAAATTTTATTTTTTAATACATTCCTCAAGAAAAAAAAAAAAAAAAAAACAAGGAAACTTGGAAAAATGACTGAATTTAGGGCTTGGGCAGGAAATATAGAACACGAGCTTGCAGCATCAAGTAGTGCCAAAATGTAAACAAGTGCTTTACAAAGTCTATGAAAAGTCTATGGATGCAGGTATGTCAAGGACACAAACACCAATTGAAAAGTTTCTGATTGCCAAAATAGTAACAATTAGAGCAACAAGAGAAAGTAGTATTGGATTAGATCTCAAGTATAATATAAATAGACAATTTTCCATACTGAAATACATGAAGTATTGAATAAATCAATAAATGTGGATGAAGGACAAGTTTTAATTGCAGAATTCCAAAAAAAATTATGCAGATGTAACTTCCCACTCCTTAAGCCACATAGTAACTTTCTAACAAAAAGGAACAGAATGAAAGAGTAGAAAAATGCAAAATCAAAGAGTAATTTTACAGACAGGAAACCTGACATACATTATCTCAGCCAAGTGATTAAGTCAATATTAACAGTCATAAATCTCATTGATAGTATTTATTTTTGATATGATGTGGTGAAGTGTAACATCATCTCCATGGAATTCCTCCCAACAACTCATAATCCCCAGTCTTATTATAATAAAAATATCAAATTCCAATATTGGAACATCCTACAAAATACCCGATAAATACTTCTGAAAATTGCCAAGGTCCTCAAAACCAAGAAAAGTCCAAGAAACTGCCACAGCCAAAAGCTACCTAAGGAGACATGGCAAACAAAGCAATATTATATCCTGGATGAGATCCTGAAGCACAAAAAAAGACATCAGGTAAAAATGAAGGAAATCTAAACTATGGACTTTAGTTCATAACAAGAAGTCAATATTAGCTCATTTAGTTTAACAAATACACTAATGTAAATTATTAATTATAAAAAATGGGTCTGGGATATATAGAGATTATATGCTCTATCTGCTCAATTTTTCTGTAAGCCTAAAACAATTTTAAAAAATGAAATCTATCAAAAAGAACAAACACAGAGATTGGTAAAGTAATTTTTAAGAAACAACCAAATACATGCTTTTTAAAAAATTATTTCAAATTTAATAACATAGAAAATTTAAAGAGAAAGAGGAACATATATACAACACTTTACCTACTAACATCAGAATACACATATTTTTAAGTGACCATGAAGCATTCACCAACACAGAAGATATTTTGGGCCATAAAACTGAAGTCAACAAATTTAAGAAAAAGTTATAAAGATTTGTTTATTTGATCATAATGGTATCAAACTAGAAATCAATACCAGAAAGACAAAAGAAAATATTTAAACACTTGAGGATACTAAATGACACATTTCTAAATAATTCATCTCTCAAAGAGGAAATTACAAAGAAAAAAATATATAGGGGTGTGTGTGATTTCAATGAAAATACAACATACTAAAACTTGATATATGTAGCTAAATCCATGTTGACAGGGAAATTTATCTTACTGAATGCTTATATTAGAAAAATAGGAAAGTTCTTAAGTCAATAGTCTAAGTTCTAAGTTACTACCTCAAGAAAGTAGAAAATGGAAAGCAAAGTAGGCAGTATAAGCAGAAAGAATGAAATAATAATAATATGCACAGAAATCAAGGCAAATAACAACCAGAAAATAATGAAGCAAATAAATATAGTTATTTTTATATTAATAATATTTAGAAACTTCTATCAAGGCTGATAAAAACAGAGAAGATCCAAACCACCAACACCATAAACGAAAATAAAGAGAGAAGTCACAAACCACCAACATCATGAAGGAAATGAGGAATATTGTAACAGTTCCTGAATAAAATAATAATTAGAAAACACTAAAATTAATTTGTACTCATAAATTCAAGACCACCTTTGTACTTGTGAATTCAAGACCATGACTAACAAAACAAGACCAAATACATAACAATATTCATTCTACAACCATTAAAGAAAGTGAATTAATAAGTATAATGTTCCTGAAAAGTTCGTCTTTAGCACCAGGTGATTCTACTTTTTCAAATGTTTCAACTAAACATTTATAGGAGAATTCATTTCAACTTTAAGTAATCTTTTCCAGAGAAAGTAATAGAAAGAAACATTTCATTTTATGAGATACATACTATCCTGATACTAAAACCAGACAAAAACTATACAAAAATGAAAAATTTAAGATTAATATGCCTTATGAATATAGACACAAAAACCTTTAACAAAATATTAGTGAATGAAGTACAACAATACACAGAGTTAACACAATGACTGAAAAATTTATTTCAGTTAGACAAGGCTGGGTAAACAGTCAAGAATCATTCTACATAATAAATCTTATCAACAGTTTAAGGAAGAAGAAAACTCATGTGTATCAGGGGAACCCACCCCCAATATTTCAACGTAGGTTCTTTCTGTTTTCCATAAGTGTTAGCTGGCTGAGAAATAAAGAGAGGCAGTATAAAGAGAAGAATTTTACAGCTGGGCCACCGGGGCTGACATCACATATCAGAAGGACTGTGATGCCCACCTGATCCTCAAACCAGCAAGTTTTTTATTAAGTGTTTCAAAAGGGGAGGGGGTGTAAGAACAGGGAGTAGGTACAAAGATCACATGCTTCAAAAAGCAAAAAGCAGAACTACTAGTAAGGGTCTAACAAAGATCACATGCTTCTGAGGCAACAGGGCAAAGGGTAAAAGCAGAACTTCTGATAAGGGTCTATGTTCAACAGTGCACATATTGTCTTGATAAACATCTTAAATAACAGAAAATAGGATTTGAGAGCAGAGAACCGGTCTGACCACAAATCTACCAAGGCAGAATTTTTTCCCACCCTAGTAAGTCTGAGGGTAGTGCAGGAGACCAGGGTGTATCTCAGTCCTTATCTGAACCACATAAGACAGACATTCCCAGAGTGGCCATTTATAGACCTCCCATCAGGAATGCATTCCTTTCCCAGGGTATTAATATTAATATTCCTTGCTAAGAAAATAATTTAGCAATATCTTCTCTACATGCACGTCCATTTATAGGCTCTCCACAAGAAGAAAAATATGGGTCTTTTTGCCCGACCCTGCAGGCAGTCAGACCTTTTGGTTGTCTTCCCTTGTTCCCTAAAAATTGCTGTTATTCTGTTCTTTTTCAAGGTGCATTGATTTCATATTGTTCAAACACACATGTTTTACAATAAATTTGTACAGTTAACACAGTTATCACAGTGGTCCTGAGGTGACATACATCCTTAGCTTACAAAGATAACAGGATTAAGAGATTAAAGTAAAGACAGGAATATGAAATTATAAAAGTATTATTTGGGAACTAATAAATGTCCATGAAATTTTCACAATTTATGTTCCTCTGCCATGGCACCAGCCGGTCCCTCCATTCGGGGTCCCTGACTTCCTGCAACACAAGCAATATATAAATTGGTACAAAAAGGTATTTTATGTAACTCAACACAATTCATAACACAAAGAAACAAACACTCAGCAAGTTAGAATTAGAGAGAAAACTTACACATCTTGATACAGAGCATCTACAAATGCTAACATCATTGAAGCATCATATTTATTAGAGCTAACATCATACTTAATTGTGAAAGGCTGAATACTTTCAGGGAAAAGGCAAGGATGTCCATTCTCATAACTCGTTTTCAACATAATATTAGAACATTTGGCAAAAGTAATAGGAAAATGAATAATAATAATAGATATACAAACTGGAAAAAAAAGAAATTTTTATTTGCATATGCATGATTGTAGATGCAGGGAAGTTCAACAAGTCCACCAAAGAAAAGTTTAAAAATTACTAGAACTAGTAATTGAGTGTAGCAACACTGCAGCATACATGATTACTACACAATAAATAACTGCATTTCTATATACCAATAGTGACCACATGAAAATCATCTTTAAAACTGAAATATCATTTATAATCTATCCAAAAATATTAAATACTTAGGTGGAGACTTAGCAAAACACGTAACTGTTTTTCATGCTGACAGTTACAAAATGCTGATAAAATGACATAAAGAATTAAATAAATGACAAGACATACCATGTCTATAAAATGGAAGACTCAGCATGCTAAATATGTCAATTTGACACCCTAAATGATTTATAAGTATTTTCCAGGAAAAATTCTAGCAAGATTTTTTTTTGTTTTTTGTTTGTTTGTTTTTATGTGTGTGCTTTAAAAAAAATCTTACTCTAATATTTATATCAAGAAAGTGATTCCAGAAGAAATGATGGAGTTAAGTCCTTCAAAAATCTGTTTCTCCATAAAAACTAAAACAAGAGCACTGGAAAAAAATGGTCAAAGTCAACTACTCAGAATTCTGTAAATTAACCAAAGGCTAGCAACATCCAAGGGACACTAACTCAATAGAAACACCTACAACTCAATAAGGGGAGCAAGCTTTATGGCATTTTTACTCTCCCTATTTCTATTCCACTTTCCCCAGTTCCATGGTGGCCTTGAAAACCAACAGTCCCACAAATAGCTAGCAGCCTAAGAGCAACTGAAAATAGTAGAAAATGTTTGAAGCATGCAAAAGCATCATTTCTGAAGAACTGTCATTATTTGACCTGTTTGGCAGTATACATAATGCCTCAATTTCAGAGCTTGTCTTTATTTGGCCTAATATCTCATTCAATGGAAATAGTCTTTCTTCCAAGGGAGTTCGTCAGAAACAATTAATAAAAATGGTTTAACATCCCAGTATTTTGAGATACAGATAACAGTTGGGGCAAAAAGAATGAAAAAAAAAAAAAAAAAAACTTAAAAAGAAAAGCTGAGAAATCAAGATTTACATTAGGGGCTTTGAAATATTCTGACATATATATGGGAATCCAGAAGGACACACAGACATAAGACTGTGTGTATACACAGAAAAGGAAACAGAAAATCCTCAACTTTCACCTCTATGTTGCCTTGAGACTCTGTGTAAGTAGAAAGTGAAGGAAAAGGCAGAGCTCCCAACTATACAACAGAATGTCAAAGTTATGGTAAAATATGAATGCTGAGTGCTCAGGGTTAGGCGATTATTGATTCAAAATTTTTACTGAAATGTCTCTTTAATCATTAGCAGGACTCTAAGCTACCTGATGAGAAAGCTTAGTGGTCACATGCAACAAAGAATGCAGATTGTCTTCAACCATTTGCACAGGAAGGATATGAACAGACATTTCTCAAAAGAAGACATTTACGCAGCCAACAAATATATGAATAAAAGCTCATCATCACTGGTCATTAGAGAAATGCAAATCAAAACCACAATGAGATGCCATCTCACACCAGTTAGAATGACGATCATTAAAAAGTCAGGAAACAACAGTTGCTGGAGAGGATGTGGAGAAATAGGAATGCTTTTACACTGTTGGTGGGAGTGTGAATTAGTTCAACCATTGTGGAAGACAGTGTGGCAATTCCTCAATGATTTAGAACCAGAAATACCATTTGACCCAGAAATCCCATTACTGGGTATATACCCGAAGGATTATAAATCAGTCTACTGTAAACACACATGCACACATTTGTTTATTGCAGCACTTTTCACAATAGCAAAGACTTGGAACCAACCCAAATGTCCATCAATGATAGACTGGATTAAGAAAATATGACACATACATACTATGGAATACTATGCAGTCAAAAAAAATAGGAGGAGTTCATGTCCTTTGCAGGGACATGGTTGAAGTTGGAAACCATCATTCTTAGCAAACTACCACAGGAAGAGAAAACCAAACACCACATGTTCTTGCTCATAAGTGAGAGTTGAATAATGAGAACATATGGACACAGGGAGGGGAACATCACCCACTGGGGCCTGTTGGGGGGTTGGGGGCTAGGACGGGGATAGCATTGGGCAAAATACCTAATGTAGATGACAGATTGATGGATGTCGCAAACCACCATGGCACGTGTATACCTATGTAACAAACCTACACTTTCTGCACATGTAAGCCAGAACTTAAAGTATAATAATAATAATAATAATAATAATAATAATAAAGCTTTAGTCTGGGTGGCTTTTAAAAAACAGAAATGTATTTTTCACAGCTCTGGAGGCTGGGAAGTCCAAATCAAGGTACAAACAGATTTAGTGTCTAATGAGGGACCATTTTTCTTCATAGATGGCAACTTCTTTCTGTGTCCTCCCGTGATAGAAAGGGCCAAAACGCTTGCCAGGATCTCCTTCATAATATCACTATTTTTTTTCATCAGCATTCCACCTTCATGACCTAATTATGACCTAATATTTCAAAGATCCCACCTCCTAACATCATTGCATTGGTGATTAGCTTGCAACACACGCATTTGATGGGGGGTAGGAGGGACACAAACTTTCAAACCATAGCACAGACCTTAATGGATTAATTTAGGAAAGTCACAAAGACATAAACAGCAGCAGCTGCAACAAAAGCAATAATAACAAATTGCAGCAACACCAAACACCATACCTAGGTAAAAAGAATGAAACTGGAGGAATCATATTACCTCACTTCAAATTATACCACAGATCTATATTAACAAAAACAACATGGTACTGGCATGAAAAACACACAGACCAATGGAACAGAATAGAGAACCCCAAAACAAGTCCACACACCTACAGCAAACTCATTTTTTGAGAAAGATGCCAAAAACATACACTGTGGAAACAGAATTATCTTCAATAAATAGTCCTGGAAAAATTGGATATTCATATGCAGAAGAATGATACTAGACCCCTATTTCTCACCACATACAGCAATTGAATCACAATAGATTAAAGACTTACATTTAAGATTGAACCATTAAATTATCATAAGAAAACATTGGAAAAAAAATCTGTGCTACTATATGATCCAGCAATTCCATTGCTGGATATGTACCAAGAGAAAGAAAATCATTATATCAAAGAAATATCTGCACTCCTATGTTTCTCAGAAAACTAAAAATTGAGCTACGTTATGATCCAATAATCACACTACTTAGTATATACCCCCAAATTGGAAATCAGTGTATAAGAGAGACATCCACAGGCCTATGTTTGTTGCAGCATTGTCTACAATAGCTAAGAGTTGGAAGCAACCTAAGTGTCCATCAATAGATTAATGAACAAAATATGTGCTGTAATACACAATGGAATAGTATTCAGCCATAAAAAAGAATGAAATTCAGTCATTTGCAACGACATGAATGGAACTGGAGATCATTACATTAAGCGAAATAAGCCAGGTACAGAAAGACAAACATTGCATGCTCCCACTTATTTATGGGATCTAAAAATAAATACCATTGAGATCATGGTCATAGAGAGAAGAAAGATAGTTACTGGAGACTGGGAAGAGTTGCAGGGGTTTGAGGAAAAGGTGAGGATGGTTAATGAGTACAAAAAAGAGTAAATAAGACCCACTATTTGATAGCACAGTAGTGTGACTATAGTCAATAAAAATTGTATATTTTAGGATGAAGCTGGAAACTGTCATTCTCAGCAAACTATCGCAAGGACAATAAACCAAACACTGCTTGTTCTCACTCATAGGTGGGAATTGAACAATGAGAACACTTGGACACAGGAAGGGGAGCATCACACACTGGGGCCTGTCTGGGGTAGGAGGTGGGGGGAGGGATAGCATTAGGAGATATACCTAATGTAAATGACGAGTTAATGGGTGCAGCACACCAACATGGCACATGTATACATATGTAACAAACCTGCACACTGTGCACATGTACCCTAGAACTTAAAGTATAATAATAATAAAAAAAGAATAACTTAAAGAATGTAATTGGATTGTCTATAACTCATAAATGTTTGAGAGGATAGTTACCCCATTCTTCATGATACGCTTATTTCACATTGCATGTCTTTATTGAAACATATCACATACCCTATAAATATATACATGTACTATGTACCTACAAACTTTTTAGAAAATAATAATTTTAAAAAATAATGGTATTGGAAAATGATATATGAAGGATCTCTTTTTTTTTTTTCTAGCTTGGCCTGATTATTAGGTAAAGTTCTGAGTTTTCTTTCATGTTGTATTTTTAGGGGGTGAGGGGGTTGGAGAGACACTATAATTTACAAATAGTAAAATATACCCTCTTCACTATAGAGTTCTATGATTGCTGACAAATATATTCAATCATATAGCCATCAGAAAAGTCAAGATACATATTTGTTCCATTACCCTAATACATTTTATTTTGCTCTTTGTAATCAATTCTTACCCCCAGTACCTGACAACCACCCATCAGGTTTCTCTTCCTATTGTTTCATCTATGGAAGAATGTCATATTAATGAAATTATATATAATATACACTTTTAATGCATGTTTTTGTTTTACAGAATACATTCGAGATTCATCCATGTTGTTGAGTAAGTATTCATAGTTGATTCCTTAATTGTCGAGTAGTATTCTGTTGTATAGATAGATGTACTGTTGTCTGCTTATTCATTAACCCATTAAGGAGAATTTTGTTTTTTTCTATTTTCTGGCAATTATGAATATAGCAATTGTAAAAATTCTTGTACAGTTTGTTTTTCATGTGTGAACTTAAAATCTTATTTCACTTGGGAAATCACCTAGCAGTAAGATTACAAGGTAACATATTAAGTGTATGATTAATGTTCTGAGTAATTACTAAACATTTTTCTCAAGTAGCAATATAATCTTGCTTTCCCACCAACAATATATGAGAGATCCAGTTGTTCTGTATCTTCATCAACGCTTGGTATGTCATTTAGAAAAATGTTTTTGCCATTGTAATGCATGTTTGGAGAAATCTCATGTTTTTTCCCTGGCAATTCCCTGATAAGTAACGGGGTTAATTTTTCACATTCTCACTTGCCATATGAATATTTAATTTATTCAAGTTTTCATTGATACGTATTGTCCTTTTTTGAAAAATTGTTGTTTACTCAATATTGAGATTTGAATGTCCTTTATACATTCTGGTTATATGTCCTTTATCAGATATATAATCTGAAAATTTCTCCCAGAAAAAGTGTGACTTTTCTTTCCATTATTAAAAGTGTATTTGAAAGAGCAGAAGTTTTCAATTTGGATACTGTTCAATTTACCTAGGTTTATTCTTCTG
The DNA here is from genome assembly GCF_049350105.2 of Macaca mulatta. Taxonomy (NCBI): domain Eukaryota; kingdom Metazoa; phylum Chordata; class Mammalia; order Primates; family Cercopithecidae; genus Macaca; species Macaca mulatta. The sequence goes on along the minus strand of NC_133426.1, from coordinate 95,712,601 downwards.
TGAAAGTGCTTTTTGTAAAATATGCAATATATATATTTTTGTAACCCCAAGAGGTAAACATTTTCTCTTATATTTTCACCTTGAATTTGTCTAGTTTGCAGTTTTATATTTAGGTCAATGAAACATTATGAGCCAGTTTTTGTATATAATGCATTTTTATTAAGTTTTATTTTTATTGGTACTAGAGCAACTAAACTTCCATAGGAAAAAAATATGAACCTTGAACTAAACCTTACTCCTCATGTAAAAATCCATTCAAAATAGATTATGGACCTAAATGTAAAACACACACCTGAAAACTTTTATTAAAATCATAGTAGAATATCTTTGGGCCCCATGGCTAGTCAAAGTGTTCTTAGATTTTATAACAAATCCAAATCCATAAAACATTGCTACATTGGACATAACTAAAATCAAAACTAAAAACATTTGCTCTTTGAAAGTCCATGTGAAGAAGAAAAGACAAGGAACAGACTGGGAAAAAATATTTGCAAACCACATATCCAAAAACAGCAGCAACAAACTTGTATCTAGAACCTATAAAGTACTAATAGCACAATATTAAATAAATAACCCAATCATAAAATGGGTTAATAATCTGAATATACACTTCTCCAAAGAGGCTCACTATATAGTATTATAAACACACAAAAGTATTTTCAACATCATTAACCGTTATTGCCACCAATTCTCTTTACCATAATAAAAGCTTCCAAAGCTCAAGTTAATGTTCAGATAGCTCCTAAAACAATTGTTTGAAACATCATAGTTAAAATCTTTTAAAGCTGGCAAATTAAATATTGTAAGTGTACAAAAAATATTCAGAATATAGTCCAGAGTGGCTGATCATTAACACTGCTAAGTTTGAAAAATTAAATTTCTGTGAAGCTCCATTACTTTGGTTTTCTTAATATCATCAGATATTCAATGTGTCTTCATTTGAAGAATTGAAGCCTATCTCCTACTTAATTAGAATTTTTAAGCAAGAAGTAGTAGAATAAATATTTTTATAAACTTGATAACTTAGAGCAATTTTAAAAATAAAACATTTCTATATATTCTGCATCCAGCTTCTCCTATAACTAGCATCTTATATTAGAAAAATAGATTTGTTATAATTAACAAACTAGCATTGATATCTTATTAACTAAAGTCCATATTTATGCACATTTTCTTAATTTTTACTTTATGTCCTTTTCCTATCTTAGATTCCTAAACATAATACCACACTATATTTAGTAGTCATGTCTCCTTTGGCTCCATGCAGCTATGATGGTTTCCCAGATTTTCCGTTTCTGTTCTGATGACTTTGACAGTTTTGAGGAGTTCAGGTTATTTTGTAGAATGTTCTTACATTGCAATTTCTTTGATGTTTTTCTCATTAGACTGGGATAATTGATATTTGGTTGCAAGATCACAGAGATTAAATGCCTTTCTCATAGCATATCAAGAATATATGCTATCAATATGACTTTTTAATGTTGATATTAATCACTTGGCTATGGTAGTTTGTCAAGTTCCTCCACTGTAGTTCCTTTTTTTAATTCCTTCATAATGTGTATGTTTTGGAAGAAAGTCACAATGTAAAGACCACATCTAAGAAACTTAGAGATGAGCTCTGCTTCCTTAAGGTGAAAATATCTTAACGAATTATTTGTAATTCTTCTGCAGAGGAGATTTGTCTATTCTCCCATATTTATCTATTTAGTCATTCATTTTTAATATCTGTATGGACTTGTAAATATTTATTTTATAATTTTAGCTATAATACAATACTACTATATTCATTTTGTTTGGTCTATCATCAATATGATGTTCTTTGTAAGTTTTCCTATCTGCCTTATTAGATAAAGGATGTTTCCCTCTGAGATGATTTGGATCTGTGTCCTCATCCAATCGCACATTGAAATGTAATCCCTATTGTTGGAGATGGGAAATGTGGAAGGTGTTTGGATCATGAAAATGTGTATCCCTCATGAACAACTTAGCACCATCCCCTCAGTGATGAGTGAGTTCCCACAAGATCTGGTTATTTAAAACTCTGCAGGATTTCCCATTCTCTCTTTGGCTCTAGCTCAAGTCATGTGATGTGCCAGCTCCCACTTTGCCTTCCACCATGAATAAAGGCTCCCAGAGGCCTCACCAGAAGTCCAGCAGATGCCAGCACCATGCTTCTTGCACAGCCTGCAGAGCTGTTAGCCAATTAAATTTATTTTCTTTACAATTTATCCAGTCTTGGGCATTTCTTTACAGCAATGCAAGACTGGGCTAACACACCTTCTATTCCTGATTTTTGAGTTTTTAGTAATAAACGGATATTAAATTTTGTAAAATGAATTTAATATATAGAGATATGATTTTTCATATTTAGCCTGCTAACAAGATAAATTACATTGATTGACTTATGAATGTAAAACCATACTTGCATTCCTATAATGAATCAGTTGTGGTATATTACTCTTTTTATATCTTACCATTTTTGAATTGCTAATACTTTAAAGGATTTTTGTATGTACTCTATGTTCATAAGATATGCTGGTAGTTTTTTTTAACCCTAAGTGTTATTTAGAGCTATATTCTCTATTTCATAAATAGTTGGGGTTTTATGGCCACATTTCAGTTACTGATTTCTAAAGTAGATCTGTTACGGTCTGACAATGTACTTTACATAATTTCTAGCATTTTCAACTTGCAAATGTTTATTTTATGGCCTATACTGTGATGTGTCTTCATGAGTGTTCCATCATGATGAGTGTTCCATCTGCACATGAGAAGAATGTGTGTTCTTATGATGCTGCACAGAATATTCTATAATGTAAATTTGTTGATAGTGCTGTTCAATTTATCTTTAGCCTTATCATTTTCTGCCTGCTCTATTTGTCATTTACTGACAAGGGAGTGTCAAATTATGCAACTGTAATAGGATATTTGTCTATATCTCCTTTCAGTTCTATAAATTTCTGCACATATTTTGATGCTGTTTTTTTAGGTGCACATCCTTTTATGATTATGTCGGCTTTGATAATTGATCCTTTTTTCATTATTTAATGTTTCTTTTACTCCTCATACTCTTTTTTGTTCTGAAGATTGCTTTGTCTGAAATTAATAGAGGTAATTCAGCTTCTTTATATGCTTTATGTTTGCATGATATATCTTTCTTCATCATTTTATTTAACTTCTATAAGTCTTTACATTTAAATTGGGTTTCTTTTACACAGCATATAATTAGGTATTATATTTTTTGTTTCGTTTTCTTGATATGGGTGTTTGGTCCTTAATCTAATCTATAATTTATTATTTTTATGCCATTTAATTAACAAATGTGCATTTTTGTCTTTATTACATATGTATGTCCCCATAAACAAATATTCTATTAATTTGTGTGTTTTAAGTTTTATATGTTGCTTCCTACTCTAAGTACCCTTTTGAAGCTTTGCTTTTCACTTAACATTATCTTTTCTATATTTATCCCTCTTGATACAAGTAAATCATCTGAATTCATTTCTAATATTATATACTATTTTCTTATAAAAATAAGCTATCTCTAAGTCATCCATTTTCCTACTGGCAGAAAGTTAATTTATTTACACTTTATTTGATGATATAAACAAGTGCTAAAGTAAATAATTTTCTTCATATGTTTCCTGGGGTATATAAAATAGAACATATCTGATATAGACATTGAGAGTTGAAATTGTCTGGTCATGAAATACTCACATTTTTAATCTCACAAAATATTGCTAAATGGCTCCCCAAAGTGATCATACCAATTAAAACTCTAATAAGTGTTGTTTGGGAGTGTTCCTAACTCTACATCTTTCCCTACACTCGTGTTTATCAGTTGATCATTCTTCCCAAATTTCTTTTTTTTCTTTTAATTCAACTTTTTATTAGATACAGGGCACACATGTGCAGATATTTTACCTGGTTATATTGCACCCAGGTAGTGACATGTTACCCATTAGATAGTTTTTCAACCTAGCTCCTTCTTCCCACCGTCCCCCTCTAGTAGTCCACAGTGTCTGTTGTTCCCTTGTTTGAGTCCTTGTGTGCTCAATATTTAGCTACCACTTATAACTGAGAAAATGTGTTACATATACACCATGAAATACTTCACAGCTATAGAAAAAAATAAAAGCATGTCCTTTGCAACAACATGGATAGAAGTGGAGGCCATAATCCTCAGTGAATTAACACACAGGAACAGAAAGCCAATTTCTGATTTTCACTGGTGTATTTAGACTATTCAGGTATAAAGCGATTCCAAACATGTTTGGAATAAAGTATATACACTATCTTTTTTTTTTTTTTTTTTTTTTTTTTGAGATGGAGTTTCACTCTTGCTGCCCAGGCTGCAGTGCAATGGCATGATCTTGGCTCACCACAACCTCTGCCTCCCAGGTTCAAGCAATTCTCCTGCCTCAGCCTCCCGAATAGCTGGGATTACAGGCATATGCCACCATGTCTGGCTAATTTTGTATTTTTAGTAGAGACAGGGTTTCTCCATGTTGGTCAGGCTGGTCTTGAACTCCTGACCTCAGGTGATCTACCTGCCTCAGCCTCCCAAAGTGCTGGGATTATAAACGTGAGCCACCACGCCCAGCCTATTATCTTTATGCTTTGTATTAACTACATTTGCTCTTTCTTTGTTTTAAATGTTTCCTTCTCTGGCTCTCTCTGCTATTTATTGAGCATTTATTATGTCATTTTTTTCTATACTGACATATCATTTATACTTCCTTTTCATCTTTTTTAGTGGTTTCCTGAGGGTTTACTATATACAGTTTTAAACAATCTAAGTTCCTCTTTAAATAATACTATTTCATTCCAATATAGTGCAGGTAATTTATGATATTCTTAATTCCTCTCTCCTCTCTTCTAACACAGTCATTATTCATTTTATTTAAACATATGCTATAAATACTCAATACATTGTTATTATTATTGCTTTAAAATTTTCATTATCTTTTGGGAAATTAAGGAAAACATAAAAGACATTTTACCTTTATTTATTTGTTGTGCTCTACTCTTCCATCTTTTTGTGTATTCTCAATTTTTCTGACCTATATAAATTTCTTTCTGTGAAGAACTTCCTTTAACAATTTTTGTAGGGCTAGTCCACTAGCAATATATATACATATAAATATAAATATGTATTATATGTATATATAATATAAATATATATAAATATGTATATATATTTTTTTTTTGAGAAAGGCTTTTTTTTTTTTTTCAATCTTAAAGTACATGTTTAGCTGGGTATAGAATTTTTGATTGGCAGAATTTTTTTTTTTTAATTTTAAAGATTTTATGCCATTATTTTGCTGTTGACATAATATCTGATAAGACGTCTTTGACAATTTTTATCTATTTTTTGGTATGTGTGATAATTAATTTTACGTGTCAGTTTGGATGCTTCTTTGTGCCCAAATATTTGGTAACAGATTATTCCAGGTATTTTTATGAGGATTATTTTCCATCAGATTAGCATATAAATTAGTCAACTTTGAGCAAAACAGATTTCGCTCTGTAATCTGGGTGGGTCTCATCCAGTCAGTTAAGAACTGAATAGAACAAAAGTACTGACTTCCCCCAAGCAAAGAGTAATTCTGCCAGTAGATATCCTTTGGATTTGAACTACAATGTTGGTTCCTTCCTGGAATTTTATTCTGATGGCCTTCAGACTTGAACTACCTTATTTGTTCTTCTTTGGGTCTCCAATCTGCCAATCCATCCTGTAGATTTTGGATTTGCCAGCTCCCATATAATAATGTGAGCCAATTTCTTAAAATAAACTTCTGTATCTCTCTCTCTACACAGAGAGAAAAATAGAGCCTATTGGTTCTATTGCTTGTATTTTTCAGGAGAATCCTGACTAATACAGTGTGTATCTTTTCTTGGTGTTCTCTGAGCTTCTTAGATTGGTGTATTGGTGCCTGTCACTAATTTAACATTTTTCAACTACTATTTCCCAAATTTTTATTTCATTTTGTTTTGTCTTTTCCGTCTAGTATTACAATTTTGCAGATATTTTCCCAGAGTTCTTGAATGTTCTGTTCTATTTTTGTCATTTTTTAATTCAATTTCAGTTTGAAAAATTTCTATTGACCTGTCTTCAAATTTACTGACATTGTATTTAGCTGTGTTGGGTATACTGATGAACCTATGGAGATCATTCTTCGTTTTTGTTGCTGTATGTTTTTAAAAAATAATTTCTAACATTTTCTTTTTATAATTGTCATCTCTCCTCTTATATGACCCTACTGGTTTTGCATGTCCTGTACCTTTTTCATTAGAGATTTTGACAAGGTAATTAATAATAATCATTTTAAATTTCCTCTCTGATAATTCCAACATCCATGTCATAAGTGAGTCTGTGTCTCTTTAATACTTTATCTTCTGGCTATGTGTTCTTTGTTTATTTGTTTGCTTCTTGCCTTTTGGGCATGTCTTAGAACTTTTTGTTGAACGCTGAAGATATCATATATGTTAGTAGATGTTTGGTATACATGTTAATCTGGCCAAGAGTTGTGTTATGTTTGATGTTTGTTGTAGCTATGGACACTGGAAGCTTCATATGTCTCTAGTAATCATGTTTTTTTCTCTCATCTTGAATTTTGGGCTTCCTAGAAAGTTTTATCTATTTATTTTTTCTTTTAGCTCTTTCAGTTGTAATCCACTGTGACCATTATTGGAGGCATTACTAGTATGGTGATAATATAGGAAAGGAGGATATAAGGCATTCTCTAGTTTTTATTTTTTATTTTCAGGCTTTGAAATGCATAGTAAGCTGTATTTCAGAGCTGTGACTTTTGTAATTCGTGTTTCTTTTTTTTCTTTAGGGGTAGACTTTTTTTCACCCTGCCGCCTAATTCCTTCTCTAGCGGCAATAAAGAATCTCAGTGTTCCCAGTGTATGTTATTAAAGTTGTCTTCTCTATAGATTCAGGCTTTTTTATCTCTTAGGTGAGACACTGTTTGGGTAGGATAAAATTTCCTTCACCCAACTGAAATGGGATTTTACTGGTGCCCTCTGACAATGTCCAGCCCCCCTAGGGATTAATCCTTTTGTTCTGAAAGGAAACCTTCATCTTCCCTTGGTAGAGTCACAAAGGGAGCACTCTTAGGATTTTTCTAAATCCACTCTATGAAAGCCTGGTGGAGTTTCTGTAGGAAAGCCTACAGAAATGAGGGGTATTCCTATGACTGCAGCCTCCAGAAGCTAGCCCACATTTGGGCACCATAAATTCATCAAAATTTCTGGTTTAACATTCTTACTGACTTCTAGGGTGTCTGGCAGTGTCTGCTCCAGATAAGAAAATGCTCACATACTTTGTCCTTCTGAAAATAACTGTTTCTAAATATTTCAAGGAAATCTAGTAACTTCTGTTCTCTGATGAGTCCAAAGGTGTCAATTGATTTTCAGTTTTTCCAGCTTTTCCTTGTTAAAAATGAAAGTGACAATTCTAAGCTCTTATGTGTCTTAGCTAATCTATCTTAGATTTCTGAAGTATCCAAACATGTTATTAGCAATGATATGGAAGGGAAGTTCTGGGAAAGGAATGGCATGATCCCTTTAAATTATATGGAAGGGGGGAAGGGTGTGGTCCCTGGCTAGGACTCCACACCCAGACCTGCGGCCACTGACCTACATGAGGACAGGCATTTTTGTTTTCCTGTCCAAATGTTGCATTTCCCAAGACCACCCTGGCCTTCCACACCCCCATCCTGTGCCTGTAAAAGCCCCAAGATGCTAGCAGGAAGACACACAGGTAGCTGGATGTCAAGAGGAGCCCATCAGCAGAGGAACACATGGGTGGCTGGATGTCGAGACGAACACCCTGAACATGTCGGCAGGCCCCCGACCAACAGAACAACACAGAGTTTGGCTGGGGCAGTTGAAGGAGAGCCCAGGCCTCCAAGTGGCCTGACTCTAAGGGAAAATCTTCTCCCTTCTGGCTCCCCCATCTGCTGAGAGCTACTTCCATTCAATAAAACCTTGAACTCATTCTCCAAGCCCATATGTGATCCAATTCTTCTGGCACATAAAGGCAAGAACCCTGGGATACAGAAAACCCTCTGTGCCTGTGATAAGGCAGGGGTCTAATTGATCTAACACAGCCATCTATGGATGGTTAAACTAAAAGAGCACCCTGTAACACACACCCACTGGGACTTCAGCTGTAAACATTCACCCCTAGACACTGCCATGGGTCTCCCTGCCCATCTGTATGCTCCCCTGAAGGTTTGAGCAACAGAGCACTGAAGAAGCAAGCCACATCCCCATGTCATGCCCTGCAAGAGGGACAAGGGAACTTTTCCCATTTCAGCAACATCATTTATAGATGCTCATACATGATATATATGTGATATATAATATATAATATATATAATGTTGCAAATTATAAAATATATAAAATATATGTAATTACATTAAGTAAAATTTCCTGACAAATATTTAAAATTCAGATAATAGAAAGCATCCTTGTCTTTTTCCTAAATATAGTATATTTTCACCATTTCTCAGATAAGAATTTTGTTGGCTGTTGGTTAGTTATTCACCTCAAGAGAGTTTAAAGTTCACAGTAGGCAGAATTTTCTATAGTCTTAGTAGGGCTGCCCATCTCTGAGGATTGACATCATTTTCAACATGATTTACGCAGCTAGCATAGACATCCACTTGCTTTTTGTAATGTAGTCCTTCCTTAGGATGAACATCACATCAACCTCTTAGAAAATATAGGGGCTAACTCAGAGTTCCTACTCATGGAGAGACCCTAAAATTATACTAATAATTAGAATAATTATTCATCTCCATGTAAGTGACAATAGAGAGAATTATCTTTATGACTCTTGTCCTTGCTTACTTTGATGATCACGAGTGCGCTAAGACTTCAAATTTTTCTATCATAAAATGGATCAATTCTTATCTTCACATGGCAGTGTATATACTATAATATGTACCAATTTTCAATCTATTCTCAATGCCTTAAATCCTCTCACTGTGCTCTCTAATGGAAAAAATGCCTCAATGTTTTCCTGGATGTCTCCATTACCTTCTTAAATTTTCTGGATGTCTCCAGAGGACAGTGTTTCTCCCAGGAGCTAAGTGAAAGAGATTCTATTATCTCACATTCTATGAACTAGTGGGCCTGAGAATACATTGTCTTAGTTTTTTCTTGCCAATTCTGGACCATTTCTTCCCTTCTAATTTACAAAAAGAAAAAATATCCTTTGGATTGCATGCCATAGTATACTATATATTATATAGATTGATATGTTGCGAGAAGTCAAGGATCCCAAATGGAGGGGCTGGTTGAAGCTGCGGCAGCAGAACATAAATTGTGATGATTTCATGGACATTTATTAGTTCCCCAAATTAATACTTTTATAATTTCTTACGTCTGTCTTTACTGCAACCTCTGAACATAAATTGTGACCATTTCATGGAAATTTATCACTTCCCCAATCAATACTCTTGTGATTTCCTATGCCTGTCTTTACTTTAATCTCTTAATCCCATCATCTTCGTAAACTGAGGATGAATGTGGCCTCAGGACCCTGTGATGATTGCGTTAACTGCACAAATTGTTTGTAGAGCATGTGTATTTGAACAATTTGAAATCTGGGCACCTTAAGAACAGGATAACAGCGATTTTCAGGGAACAAGGGAGATAACTTTAAAGTCTGACTGTCTGTGGTCTGCACAGAACAGAGCCATATTCCTCTTATTACCAAAAATGGGTAAGATAAATATCGCTCAATTCTTTCCCCAGTAAGGAATATTAATAATTAACAGCCTTAGGAAAAGAATGCATTCCCAGAGGAGGTCTCTGAATGGCTGCTCTGGAAGTGTCTGCCTTTATGCAGATGTAGATAGGGATGAAACACACCCTAGTCTCCTGCAGTGCCCCCAGGCTTGCTAGGATTAGGAAATTCCAGCCTGGTGAATTCTAGTCAGACCAGTTCTCTGCTCTTGAACCCTGACAATGCATGCACAGCAGGACATGGAAGTTCATTAGTGATTCTAGTTTCACCCTGACCTCCTGATCTCACCATGACCTCCTGCCTTGTGATCTTTTGTTGCCCTTAAAGCATGTGATCTCTGTGACCCACACCCTATTCATGCACTCCCTCCCCTTTGAAAATTACTAATAAAAACTTGCTGGTTTTATGGCTCAGGGAGTATTACAGAACCTGCTGACATGCGAGTTCTTCCCAGGACACACAGCTTTAAAATTTCTCTCTTTTGTACTCTTTCCCTTTATTTCTCAGAGCAGCCAACACTTAGGGAAAATAGAAAAGAACCTATGTGAATTATCAGGGGCAAATTTTCCCCAATAGTTATAGTATTACATTTGTATTAGTCTGTTCTCATACTGCTGTAAAGATACTACCCAAAACTGGGTAATCTATAAAGAAAAGGGGTTTAATTGATTCACAGTTTTGCATGACTGGGGATGCCTCAGGAAACTTACAATCATGGTGGAAGGGGAAGCAAGCACCTTCTTCATAAGTCGGCAGGAGAGAGAAGAGTGAGTGAAGGAGGAACTTGCCAAACACTAATAAAGCCATGGGATCTTGTGAGTACTCACTGCCATGAGAACAGCATGGGAGAAACCACCTCCATGATCCAATCACCTCCCACCAGGGTCCTCCCTCAACACCTGGGGATTACAATTCAAGATGAGATTTGGGTGAAGATGCATGAGCTAACTGTATCACTATCTCTTATATTTTTATTTATACACAGGCTAATTATTTACATTTCTTCCTTCAGAACTTTACATCTGACTTAATTTATCTCCAACACCACTCTTGTCAGTTGTCAGGAATGTTAAAATTAAAAAAAAAAAAAAATCGCTCAAACTGTTCTCTCAGTTTCTTGACTTCATTAGTGTCAGTGATCTTGTCTTTTGCCCCACCTGTGACACCTCCACCTATGATCACAGACATTATTATTTTCATTAATCACATTTACAAAATCTCAATTTCAATAATTATATTCACTAGTCATAACATCCTATATTTCTAGGTCATATCCTCCAGCATTCCTTTCCAACAATTATTTGATTCTATTGGAATCAAACTTATTTACATTACCACCTTATCACTTTTCAATGTTTTCTGCATGTTATTATTTTCCCTTATTACCCACTTTGGAGTTCATGTTCTTTCATTGCAGTCTCTGTCTTGCATGTACGAGCCACTTACCTGTTTGTTTCTCTCTTGCTTACACTTTTTATCTCTCTATTGTAGTTACCTGGCAGACCCTCAACTTTAGCTAATCTAACTCTCTACTTAGTCTATACCTATAACAAAAATAACAGGTATGGAAAAAGAAAACAAACAAACAAAGAAATAACAATAAGAAACTCAAGCTGAAAGATCTCAAGTTAATTTATGACCAAAGAAATAAAGTGAATTTTCTTTTTTTTTTTTTTTTTTGAGACGGAGTCTCTCTGTGTCGCCCAGGCTGGAGTGCAGTGGCCGGATCTCAGCTCACTGCAAGCTCTGCCTCCCGGGTTTTTACGCCACTCTCCTGCCTCAGCCTCCCGAGTAGCCGGGACTACAGGCGCCCGCCACCTCGCCCGGCTAGTTTTTTATATTTTTTAGTAGAGACGGGGTTTCACCGTGTTAGCCAGGATGGTCTCAAACTCCTGACCTCGTGATCCGCCCGTCTCGGCCTCCCAAAGTGCTGGGATTACAGGCTTGAGCCACCACGCCCGGCCTTAAAGTGAATTTTCCTGCTGCTTAGCAATCATACTATCTGTCCTGAGTTAAATTCACTTGTTCTTCAAGACAAACATGGGGTGTATAAAAACTAAACTAACATGTCCAAATAGGTATCATTGAGTATCTAGGTTATATGTGAACCTGTAAATTCTAGTTGGCAGAATAACTATCAGTTAATTTTAAATTTATAAATGTTCATATAGAGTGTTCATGTCACAGAGCAGATGTCAAACCCGTGGTTTAACACTTCCTGGAGATTTTCGTAGCATATTGCCATTGATGGTTGAAATCAGACATTTTTCATCTGCTTCCAGTTTCCTATAACTTGTAAATTATAGATTGTACAAACACAACTTCTTAATGCACTTCCACAATAAAAAAAAAAAAAAAAAAGCATGCATTGTGATACTGAGGATCTGCTTGATTACAACTGAGGAGTGTCCAATCAAAGCTTTGAACAGACTGACTAATCCTGCACTATGTAGGATGCGCATTAATAATTTGTAATTAATGATGGAAGTGAGACAGTCTAATACTGTTGTAAACCAAAGGTGTTAAAGCCTTCTTGTAGCTTTGCATCAAAGTTAAAGGATTCCATCATCAAATCCATATTTGTTACCCCTGTCAGAAAGGTTCTCCATGGGGGAGGTGGCCAAGATGGCCAACTAGAAGAAGCTAGTGTGCATGGCTCTCATGGAGAGAAAAGGAAGGGCTGAGTAAATACAGCATTTTCAACTGAAACATCCAGGCATGCGCATAAGGACTAATCAAGAAAACAACTTGACCCATGAAAAATGGAGAAATCAAAGAAGGATGAAGGCCCACCCAGGAGCGACATGGAGCCAAGTAACCTCCCCGACCCAAGGAAGTGGTGAGTGAAAGTGTGACCACAGGAACCCATGCTTCTTCCACAGATCGTTGCAACCTTTGGGTCAGGAGATTCCCCTCATGAACCAACTCCACCAGGACCTTCAATCTGACACACAGAGCTATGTGGAGTCTCAGCTGAGCAGCTGGTCAGGCACGTGCTGAGACCCTGGAGCCTTAGATACTCTGGCTTTCTGGGCTTCCCAGAAAAATTGCCTGCAATTCCAGCAAAGTGAAAGGTTAGACCCCTGTATATATCCCTAGGAAAGAGGCTGAATCCAGGGAGCTGAGCAGTGACTGTCCGCTGGTCCCACTAACAAGACACCTCACAGAATAAAACTCTGGCTTGGAATTTCAGCCAGCCACTGATAGTAATATTGCAACTGGGATGGAGCTCCTGGGGGTAGGGGTGGACCACCCTCTTTGCTGTTTGGGAGACTTAGCCGTTCCACCCTGTGGGCTTTGGAGAGTCCAAGCTAACCAGGAACAGGAGGGATCCTACAGCACATCACAACTGCTCTACGAAAATACAGCCAGACTGACTTTTTAAGAAGGTCCTCTATCCCATTCCTTTTCAGTGTACAGGACTCCCAACTGGGGTCTTTAGCCACCCCCACTGGTGTTCTCCAGTTGACAGAGATTTGAAGCCTCTCTGGAATGGAGCTCCCAGAGGGAGGGGTGAGCTGCCTTTTGTGCTGTTTGGGCGACTTAGCTATTCTGGCCTTTGAACTTTGGAGAGTCCAAGGTGACCAAGGACTGAAGCGGACCCCCTGCACAGCACAACTGCCTTATGAAAACGTGGCCAGGCTGCTTTTTTAAGCAGTTCCCCAATTCTGTTTCTCATCATCAGTGGGGCCTCCCAACCGGGATCTCCAGCTATCCCTACCAGTGTTTTTTGGCTGACAGGCGTTTCAAACTCTCCGGGGATGGAGCTCCCAGAGGAAGGGTGAGCCGCCATTTTCGTTGTTTGTGTTACTTAGCTATTCCAACCTTTGGGCTTTGGAGTGTCTACGGTGACTGGGGACTGAAGTGGACACCCAGTACAGCTGCTCTACCAAAACATGACCCGACTGCTTTTTCAAGCTGGTCTGCCAATCCTGTTCCTCCTCACTGGGTGGAAACTCCCAACCAGGGTCTCTAGCTACCTTCTACAGGTGTGTTCAGGCCAAAAACAGGTCCGGTGGGGAAGGCTGCCATCTTTGCTGTTACACTGCCTTCACTGGTGACACCTCCAGGTATTGGAAAATCTAAGGTGACTAGGGACTGGAGTGAGACCCCAGCATACTGCAGCAGCCCAATGGAAAAGTGACCAGACTTAAGTGGGTGCTTGGTCCCACATCTCCTCACTGGTGAGGTCCTCCATGCCTGGGCCTCCAGCCACCCCCACCAGAACTACTGAGCCAGTAGCAGCTGAGAAACTTCCTGGACAGAGCCTCCAGGGGCAACTGAAAACCTCTCTGCCATGGCCTCTGGAGTGAAATGGACCTTTCTACCCTCAGACTAACAAAGGAGCAAAGATCCTAGGTCCTTTATTCATACCTCCAATGCACTACGGTTAACCCAAGGAGAGGAAGCCAGTCCAGGTCCCACAGGTCCCACACTTGTGTGTGTGTGTGTGTGTGTGTGTGTGTGTGCGTGTGCATGTATGTGTATACACAAATACACACACACACACAAAGACACACACACAAACACACAACGTGGAAAGATTAAATAAAACTAAATTAACTATTACATCACTTGCTATCACTTTTTAACGAGAAATTTGAATTGTATTCTCTTAATTTCTAAATATACATTAATATCAACCATATATAGTTAATATATATAATATATAATAATATAATTTTAAAGTTAATATATAATTTTAAAATACATTACTAAAATACATATTTTGTATTAAAATGCATATTATTGTATTGTAATAAAAATATACATTGTTATTAACTATACGTGTGTGTGTGTTTGTATATATATGTGTGCTGGATTTCTCAGTGTCTATTATTTCCATATTTTTTCCATGTGCATCCACTGCTTAACTCCCACTTAAAGGTGAGATTATGCAGTATTTGTTTTCCTGTTACTGAGTTATTTCATTTAGGTTAATGGCCTCCCGCTCCATCCACGTTGCTACAAAGACAGTATTATTTTTTATAGCTGCATGGGATTTCATGCTGTATATATACCACATTTTCTTTACACAATCAACCATAGATTGACACTTAGGTTGATTCCATGACTTTGTTATTGTGAATAGGACTGCCATAAACATATGAATGCAGATGTCTTTTTGGTAGAATGATTTCTCTTCCTTTGGAGAGAGAAGCAGCAGTGGGGTTGCTGGGTCAAATGGCAGTTCTGTTTGTAGTTCTTTGAGAAATCTGGATACTGATTACCTTAGGGGTTGAACTAATTTACAGTCCAAGTAATGGTAAATAAGTGTCCCTTTTTCTCTACATCCTCATCAACATATTTTATTTTTTGAGTATTTAATAATAGCCATTCTGACTCTTATGAGATGGATTTCATTGTGGTTTTAATTTGCTCATATATGATGATTTGTAATATTGAGCCTTTTTTCATATATTTGTTGACTCGCTATATGCCTTCTTTGAGAAGTGTCTGTTCATGTCCTTGCTCACTATTTGATGAGATTATTCGTTTCTTAGTGATGATTTGTTTAAATTCTTTATAGATTATAAATATTAGTCATTTATCAGATGCATAGTTTGCAAATATTTTTTTCCATGCTGTAGGTTATCTATTTAGTCTGTTGTTAGTGTCTTTTGCTGTGCAGAAGCTCTTTTATTTAATTTTAATTTGTATATATCTACTTTTGCTGCACTGGCCTCTGATGCATTAGTCATAAATTCTTAACCTAGGCCAATGTCCAGAAGACGTTTTCCTAGGTTTTCTTCCAGAACTTTTTGATAATCCAGTCTAAAATATAAACTTTTACTCCATCTTGAGCTAATTTTTCTATTCGGTGGGAGATAATCGTCCAGTTTCATTATTCTACGTTTAGCTAGCCTGTTCTTCCTGAGGCATTTATTGAATAGGATGTCCTTTCCCCAATGTTTACTTTTGTTTACTTTGTCAAGAATCTGTTAGTGTCTGGTTTCTTTTTCTATTCTATTGATTTACGTGTCTATTTTTGTGCCTGTGCAGTGCTGTTTGGGTTACTATCTCCTTGTAGCGAAGTTTGCAGTCAGGTAATGTGATGTTTCCAGCTTTGTTCTTATTGCTTAGGATTGCTTTGGCTATTTTGGGCCTTTTTTTGTTTCCATATGAATTTTAGAACTGTTTTTGTCTAACTCTGTGAAAAACAATGTTGGTATTTTCATAAGAATTGTATTGAATCTGTAGAATGCTTTGGGGTGTATATTCATTTTAATGATACTGATTCTATTCATGGGCATAGTATGTTCTTTCATCTGTGTCATCCACAACTTATTTCATCAGCATATTATAGTTTTCCTTGTATAGATCTTTCACCTTCTTGGTTAAACGTATTCCTATATATTTTTGTGGCTATTTTAAATACGATTGATTTATTGATTTGGTGCTTAAATTGAACATTGTTGGTGTATAGAAATGCAACTAGTATTTGTGCATTAATATTGTATCCTAAAACTTTGTTGAAGTTGTTTATCAGATGTGAAAGTCTTCTGGAGCAATCTTCGGATTTTCCAGATATAAGATCATCTGATCAGCAAGCAGAGATAATTTGATTTTCTCTTTTCCAACTTGGATGTCGTTTGTTTTCCTGCCTAGTCTCTCTGGGAAGGACTTTCAGTACTATCTTGAATAAAAGTGATGAGAGTGGACATCCCTGTCTTATACTAGTTCTTAGGAGGAATGCTTTCAATTTTTCCTCATTAAGTATGATGTTGGCTGAGGGTTGTCATACATGGCTGTTACTAATTTGGAATATATTCATTTGATGCCTACGTTGTTGAGGGTTTTTATCATAAAGGGATACTGAATTTTATCTGCAACTATTGAGATGATCATGTGCTTTTTGTTATTTCTGAATATGTTGTAAATAACACATTTTCATATGTGGAACCATCATTGCATTTCTGGGATAAACACCACTTGATCATGATAAATTATTTTTTTTGTGTGCTGGTAGATACTGTTTACTAGTATTTGGTTGTGAATTTTGTGTCTATGTTCATCAAGAATATTGACCTAGGCCGGGCGCGGTGGCTCAAGCCTGTAATCCCAGCACTTTGGGAGGCCGAGACGGGAGGATCACGAGGTCAGGAGATTGAGACCATCCTGGCTAACACAGTGAAACCCCGTCTCTACTAAAAAATACAAAAAAACTAGCCGGGCGAGGTGGCCTGCGCCTGTAGTCCCAGCTACTCGGGAGCCCGAGGCAGGAGAATGGCGGGAACCCGGGAGGCGGAGCTTGCAATGAGCTGAGATCCGGCCACTGCACTCCAGCCTGGGCGACAGAGCGACTCCGTCTCAAAAAAAAAAAAAGAATATTGACCTAAAGTTTACTTTTGTGTTGAGTTCTTGCTAGATTTTGGTGTCAGAATAATACTTGTTTCATAGAATGAGTTAGGGAGGAATCTCAACTCCTTTATTTTTTGTAATAGTTTTAGTAACATTCATATCAGATTTTGTTGTACTTCTGGTAGAATTTAGCTCTCGATCCATATGGTCCTGGGCTTTGTTTGGTAGATGTTTTATCATTGATTCAATTTTTCAATTTCATAATTCATTATTGGCATAGAAGATTCCTGGAAACATGCAAACTTCCAACATTGAACCAGGAAGAAATAGAAATCTATGTCTAATCTATTTCTTCCTGGTTCAATCTTGGAAGGTTGCATGTTTCCAGGAATTTTTCCATTTTCTCTAGGCTCTCTAGTTTGTGCATGTAGAGATGTTCACAGTAATCTTTGATGGTGTTTTGTATTGCTGTGGTATCAGTTGTT
Organism: Macaca mulatta; assembly: GCF_049350105.2. Lineage (NCBI taxonomy): Eukaryota > Metazoa > Chordata > Mammalia > Primates > Cercopithecidae > Macaca > Macaca mulatta. The sequence continues at coordinate 95,695,047 of NC_133426.1, read as the reverse complement.
ACATCACCTTTATTATTTCTAATTGTGCTCATTTGAGTTGCTTTTCTTAATCTAGCTAGCTGTCTATCAATTTTGTTTATACTTTCAAAAACACAAACTTGTCATTTTGTTGATCCTTTGTATTATTTGTCCTCAATTTCATTTAGCTCTAGTATGATTTTTGTTATTTTTTTCTTCTGTTGTCCTTGGGTTTGAATTGTTTTTGTTGTTCTAGTGCCTTGAGGTGTGATATTAGGTTGTTAACTTGAAATATTTTATCTTTTTGAAATACAAGTTTAGTTTTATAAACTTTTCTTTTAATACTACTTTTGCTGCATTTGAGAAGTTTTGGTATGCAGTGTCTATATTTTCATTCGTTTCAAAAATTTTGATTTTTGCCTGAATTTTATTGTTTACCCAAAGTCATTCAAAAACAAGTTGCTTATTTTCCTTGTTCTTGTATGGTTTTGAGGATTCCTCTTGGTATAGATTCCTAGATTTATTCCACTGTGGTCTGAGGATGTAGTTGATCTGATATAGTGATAGATTTTTTTAAAGTATATTGAAACTTGCTTTATGGCCAAGTATATGATTAGTTTTGGGGAATTAATCTGTGAATTTTCATCTGTGCGTGAAATCTGTAAATTGACTATATTTCATGCACAGGTTAGAAAAAAGTATATTGTGCCATTGTTGGATGAAATATTCTGATTTATCTATTAGTTTCACTTGGTCAAGAGTACAGTTCAAGACCAGAGTTTGTTACTTTTCTGCATCAAATATTTTTCTACTGCTGCCAATGAAGTATTGAAGTCCCCTCTATTATTTTATGAATGTCTATCTCTTTCCTTAGTTATATTAGTATTTGTTTTATAAATCTGGCTTATTTGGTGTTGGGTGCATATATATTTAGAATAGATAAACCTTCTTGTTGAATTGAACCCTGTATCATTACAGAGTGCCTTTTTTGTCTATCTTTACTGTTGTTTGTTTAAAGTCTGGCTTATGTGGTGTGATACAAGAATAGCAACCTTGCTCTGTTTTGTTTTCCATGTATGCGAAATATATTTCTTCACTCATTTACTGTGAGTCTGTGGATGTCATGACACTTTAAGTAGGTCTCTTAAAGGCAACATATGGTTGGGTCTTGTGTGTGTGTGTTCTTTTAATCCAATTTGTCATTCTGTATCTTTTAGTGGAACATTTAAGCTATTTACATTAAAGGATAAAATTGATATGTGAGGTTTTGTTACTGTTATAATGTTGTTAGCTAGTTGTTAGCTAGTTGCTGTAGTCTCAATTGTGTAATTACTTTATAGGATCTGTGAAGTTTATACTTACATGTGCTTTTCGATAGAAGTATGATCTTTTTATTTCCATGCTGAGAACACATTTGAGCATTTCTAAGTGCAGTCTAGTGGTGGCATGGTGACAAAGTGTTTCAGTGTTTCCTTGTATGGGAAATACTTTTTTTCTGCTTTATTTATGAAGCTTTGTTTGGCAGGGTATGAAAATTGGGGCTGGCATTTCTGTTTCTTTAAGAAGGCTCAAAATAGAACAACACTCTCTTCTGGTTTCTGTGGAGAAATCTGTTGTCAGTCTGATGGGATTATCTTTGCATGAGATTTGTCCCCTTCTCTATCTGCTTTATGATTTTTTTCAGTAAGTTTGACCATGGATAGTCTGGATGACTATATGTCTTGGTGATATTCATCTTGTGTAGTATCTTGCAGTTATTCTCTGAATTTTTTGTATCTGGATGTTTATCTCTCTAGCAATATTAGGATAATATTACTAAATTGTTTTCCCAAATATGTTTTCCAAATTGCTTACTTTTTGTTCTTCTCTCCCAAGAATGCATATAAATCATAGGTTTGGTCACATCACATCATTTCATATTTCTCAAAGGCTTTGTTCATTTTTAAAAATTATTTTAAAAATATTTTCTGATTGGATTAATTTGCAAGACCAGTTTTCAAATTCTGGAATTCTTCTGTTTGATCTAGTCAACTTTTGAAGGTTTCAATTCTATTTGAATTTTCTTTAATTTTTTAATTCCAAAAGTTCTATATTTTTAACATAGCTATCTCATCTTCCTTATCCTGAATCATTTCTCTGTTTTTTTGTTGTTTGTTTGTTTGCTTGTTTCTTTTTAACGTTCTATTTCATCTCCTTGAGCTTCAATATAATCCATATTTTGGATTCCTTAGCTCTCATTTCAGAATTTTCATTTTGTTTAGGATCTATTGTGAGATAGATAGTCCAATCTGCTGGAGATGTTGAAACAGTCTGTCTTTTTGTACTGCCAGAGTTCTTGCAATGATTTTTTTTTCCTCCTCTGAAGCAGTGTCACTTCTCAGTTTTGTGTTTGCTATCATTTGGATGGGACCTTTTTATTATTTATTCTTTTTTCCCTTGAGGTTATTACTGTGGTGTATCTTGTGTAAAATCTTTTGGTTTTATTTCTGGATGCTTTCAAGGTGCACAGGCTTTGCATTGATTCCTTGGTTGTGGATAGCTCTTTTGCAGTATTTTTCTCAAATGCATCTTGTCGTAGCAATGCATTGAACATATGATCTATCTCCTGTGGGTCTGAGAATGCAGAAATCTCAGGAAGCTTATATCATACACTGACACTATATCCTTTCAGTAGTAAGTTTTGTATTTGGCAGTGAAGCTTACTCTCCAGTACAGTAAATGGAGCTTTAGAGTAAGAGCCAGCTCGCTCTCTCGTAGCTTGATAATAAGCATGAGCATCTACCTTCCCGGGGAGCACTGAGGGGGAGATCATGTTGGAGTGCACTAAAGTCTCCAGGATAGGAATAAGAGGGTAAAGTCTACACCAGCTTCTCATCCTGGGCAGGCAGAAGCACAATCTGTTTCCCTTAATAGGGCTAATGACCTTCAATTCATATGGATACTGTTCTTTGGCTCCGAGTTGAAGTGTGACTAGAGTCTGAGAAGTTCCCCTCTGGCAGCGACCATCAAAACAAACTCGAGGCAGAGATGCATCCCTCAGTCCAGCACAGAAAGCTCTGTGACTCGTCTGCCTGCTGTTGCCAGGATTTTGTTGCTCTGTGTAGAAAGAGGAAGATGGGCCTCATCTTTTGTGCATGCCCACTCAGTATGGTCTTACTTGCAATGGGAGTGCAACCACTGTATAAAGCAATGGGAAGGTTGTCTCCAAGTAGACTCACATCAAACCCCAGTGTGACAGCCTCTACTGTGTCTGTGACAGTGGATGAGGCAGCACAAAATTATCCGTTCTCCACGTCTGTTCCCAGTCACTGGTGCTGCCACCCTCAATGATCGGTGTTTTGTTTACATTTCCTTTGTCCCAAGATGGCGTTGATGGTTTATGCTCTCCCCGCTCCATAGGGGTGGCCCCTGCTGAAGGCCATTATGCAGGGATTATGCAGCTCCTCAGAGACTCGGCAGTCTCCTCTCATTGCCAAAGTCAGAGCAAGTCTTGGGGTATGTTTGCAGGATATCTGGTGATGCAGTGATATAAGCACTGAGGTTCCCTAGACAAAACAGTGGCTCATATTGGGTACACAAGCAGTATGTCTCTGACCATCTCGGTTCAGCCCTGAGAAGACTGTGGGTGCATTTGTGTGAACTGACCGCACAGTGCTCTATCCCTGGCAATTTCTCAAAGAGCCACCAAAAGCATTGCCCAGCGTAACTAAGACAGAAGGCCTGACAGTGGTCAGCAGATTGTTGCAGGCATGAGGAAAGTACAGAAGCACCCCAACCTGTCCTTTTCATGGGGCTCTGAGTTCTTTGGGGGATTAATTTTGCAATATACTTGCTGTTTTCCTTTTAGGGACACCAGCTGTTTCCCCTGGGCCCTCAAAGAGATCCAGGCCTTCTTTCCTCAGCTATCCATTCAATCATGGCTGTTGATTTGTAACTTTGATTTTTCTGAGGAGACCTGGAATCTGACATCCCTAATCAGACATCTTGAAAAACAAACAAACAAACAAAACAAACCTGTTACATGTTAGAAGAACAGTTTTTCCAATTAAAGTAACTAAAGTATTCTTAATTGCCAGTTTTCATATTATTTCTTTCAGAGCTTTGAATATTTCATACCATTCTTTCCTTCAGAGTTTCTGTTAAGAAATCCATTGATAGTATTCAGGACTCTCTTGTATGTCATGCAGTTCTTCCCTCTGGATCTGGATTTTTTATCCAAATCTCTGGATTTTTTTTAATCCCAAAATTTTTACTCCTTCAGTGCTGGGCAGAGTCTACACCCATGAACTCAGCAGGAAGCAGTTATAGAAGACACATCTCCATCCTTTTGCAAACCCCTTGAGTTTAAAAACAAGTATCTAATCTCTGAGTAGGAAATGAGGTAGAAGGCAGGATTTTACTCTGAATCAGACTGAAGACTGGCTGAAACGGGGAAGAGGCACTCAAAGCATATCTTCATAAGACTTGCCCGCCAGTGCCATGTCAATTTGCCATTGCCATGGCAACACCCGGAAGTTACATCTCCACTCCATGGGAATGACCTTGAAATTATCAACGGTTTTGTAGAAAATTCTGAATAACCCACCCTTAATTTGCATGTGATTAAAAGTTGGTATAAATATAACTGCAGAGCTGCCCCTGAGCTGCTGTTCTCATTCCACTGCCTGTGGTGTAGATCTGCTCTGCAGGAGCAGTCATGGAGCTGTAACACTGCCACCCTAATGAAGTTGTTTTCTTTACCACTGGCTCACTCTTGAATTATTTTTTAAGTGAAGCCAAGAATTTTTCCATTCGAATCCCCAACTTTTTGGCTCACCTGCCTTACTTCACTATAACAAAGCACTAAAAACTGGGTAGCTTAAAGGACTATAATGCATTTTTTTCACAGTTCTAGAGGTTAGAAGTGCAAGATCAAACTATTGGCAGAACTGCTTTCTGCTGACTACTGTGAGAAAGAATTTGTTTCATGACTCTTGCCTAACTTATGATGGTTTACTGTTGATCATTGGTGGCTCTTCACTTGTAGAAGCATCACTCATATCTCTGCCTTTATCATCACATGAAATTCTCCTTGTGTGTTATCTAGGCCCAAATATTTTTATAAAGGACCCCAATCATGTTGGATTAGGCTATCAACCTACTCCATTATAACCTCATCATAACTAGTTACATTGTTAATCATTGTGTTTACAAATAAGGCCACATTTGGAGGTACTGGGAGCTGGGACTCCAACATAAAAATGTTGGAATAATTCAATTAATAAACAGGCTATTTAATTACTTCATAAAAAGAAATGATAGCCATGTATATTGCTAAGAATGAAATAATTATCCTTATTGTTCTTGAAAAAATATGTTTCCTCTACTATTGTGCAATCAAAGTAACTATTATCTCTTTTATCTTTGTTTTATGTCAGAAAGAAATTATCTCCTTAGCATCAGATTAATGAATGTCAACATTATATTTTACAATAAATGATTGACAAGGAGTTCAAATACATAGTTTGAGAAATGGTATAACTGAACAGCTGTATTTTTCAGAAACTATAATGAATAAAAGAAAACAATCATTTATAAAAAAAAATTGTTCTATATTACATCCAGAATCTATTAGTAACTTAAACAACCCAACAAGCAGAAAACAAATAAGTCCATTAAAAAATGGGCAGAGCACATCAACAAATGATTCTCAAAAGAGCACATACAAATGGCCAACAAACATAAAAATACGCTCATCATTGCTAATCATCAGAAGAATGCAAGCTGAAACCACAGTGAGATACTGTTTCACAACAGTCAGAATAGCTTTTACTGAAAAATAAAAGTAAATAAATAAATAAAGATGTTGGCTTGGCTGCAGAGAAAAGGGAACACTTATACACTATTGGTGAGAATTTAAATTAGTTCAGTCACTCTGGAAAGCCATTTGGAGATATCTCAATGAACTGAGGGTTGAACTACCGTTCAACCCAGCAATCCCACACCTGGTGTATACCCAAAGTAAAATCCATCATCCTACTAAAAAGACACATGTATCCATATGTTCATCATAGTGGTATTCACAGTTTACAAAGGACATGAAATCATCCTAGTTGCCCATAAATGGTGAATTAGAAAAGGAAAATATGGTATATATACATCATGAAATACTATGCAGCCATAAAGAAGAAATAAGTTATGTCCTTTGCAGAAACATAGATACAGCTAGAAACCATGATCTTAAGTGAACTAATGTAGAAACAGAAAACTAAATGCCACAAGTTCTCACTTATAAGTAGAAGCTAAACTTTGGACACACACAATCATAAAAATGGGAACCATAGACGCTGGAGATTTCAAGAAGATAGAGGGAGGAAATCAGATAAATGTTGAGAAAAACTACCTATTGGGTACCATGCTCACTACCTCAGTAATGGAATAATTTGTACTCCAAAGCACAGCATCCGACAATATACCATTGTAATAAAGCTTCACAAATACCCCTAATTCTAAAACAAAAGTTGTAAAAATATTAAAATTATGAAATCTATTCTTTTAGCAACAAAAAGGTAAAAATATTTTAAATAAAAACAAGTTAAAATCCAAACTCAAAAGACTTAAAGTAGTTGAATGGATATTTTAAAAACAAACAAACAAACCTATGTGCTGTCTAAAAAATCCTTACGTGAGATATAGGGACTTAGGCTGAAAGAGGAGGAATAGAAAAAGATATTCTATACAAATATAAATAAAAGAAACGAGAGTGGCAATACTTATATTAGACAAAATAGACTATAATTCAAACACTGTAACAAGAGACACAGAAGGACATATAATGATGAATTCCTCAGGAAGGCCCAACAATTATAAACATGTATGTACATCTATTCAGAGGAACAAAAAATATCAAACAGACAGAATAAAGATATAAATAAACTGCAATACAATAATAATTGAAAACTTCAATACCCCACTTTTAATAACAAATACACGATCCAGATAGAAAATAAAGAAATAACAGACTTCAAATCATTAAAGACCAAATGGACCTATCAGCCAATCAAAACATTACATCCAACAGCAGAAAAATTCACATTCTCAAAATGTCTTAACAAATTTTAAAATAATGAAATCATACTAAGTATCTTTTTCTCCACAATGGAATTAAAGCAGAAATCCATAAGAGAAGGAAAATTAGAATACTCAAAATATGAGGAAATTAAACACATAATTCTGAACAATCAATGGGTCAAAGAAGAAATAAAAAGAGAAATCAGAATACCTTAAGATAAATTAAAATGTAGATACGTAATACCAAATCTCCTGGGATACAGCAAAAGCAGTACTAAATGGGAAGTTTGTTGTGGTAAATGCCTACATTAATAAAGAAGACTGCCTCTGATCCAGGAGTCTTGTAAAAAATAAAAAAGGAAGATCAAAAATTAACAATCTAACTTGATACCTCAAAAACAACAATAACAAAATAAGTCAGAAGTTAGCAGAAGAAAGAAAATAATATCTAAAACAATAATAATAATAATAATAATGAAATAAAAATTAGAACAAATCAATGAAACAGAGTTTTTTTTTTAAATCAACAAAATTGACAAACATTTAACTAGACTAAGGAGAAAAGAGATAAGACTAAAATTAATAAAATTAGAAATAAAAAGAAGATATTATAATTGTTACCACAGAAATAAAAAAGAATCACAAATATTGGTATGAGCAATTATACAATAAGAAATTAGATAACTTAGAAGAAATGGAGAAATTTCTAGAAACATACAACCTACTAAGACTGAATTCTTAAGAAATCAAAAACCTGAAATGACCAGTGACAAATAAGGAAATTTAATTAGTAATCAAATACCTCCCAACAACAACAAAACAACCTCAAGACCAGATGACTTCATGGATGAATTTTATCAAACATTTAAAGAATATATAAAACCAATCATACTCAAATTCTTCCAAAAAATTTAAAAGGAGGGAACACTTTCAAACTCATTTTATAAGTCCAGCATTATTCTAATATCAAAGTCAGACAAAGACACTACAAGAAAAGTAAGCTTCAGACCAATATTTCTGATGAACATATATGCAAAAACCCTGAAGAAAATACAAGCAAAGCAAATTTAATAACATATTTAAAAATGTACACTGTGACCAAGTAGAATTTATCCCTGGGTTGCAAGGATGGTTAAACATACAGGAGGACATTAATGTGATACATCACATTAGCAGAATGAAGGATAAAAACCTCATACACATCTCGATAAATGCAAAAAAGTGTTTGACAACATTCAGCACACTTGCATCACAAAACTTAACAAACTACATATAAAAGAAATTTATATAAATGTAGGAAAGGCCATATGTGACAGGCTCTCAGCTAACATCATACTTAATGTTTAAAAACTGAATGCTTTTCCTCTAAGATCAGACACATGACGAGGATGCATACTCTTGCCACTTCCATTTAGCATAGCACTGTAAGTTTTAACCAGAGCAATCAGGCAATAAATAGAATGAAAAGCCATCCAATTTGGGAGGAAAGAAGTAAAATATTCCCATTTGCAGATGATATGATCTTATATGTATGTAGAAAACCTGAAGATTCCACTAAAAAGACTACAGAACAAATTCAGTAAGGTTGCAGGACCTAACATCTACATACAAAAGTTAGTTGCATTTTATACACTAACAGTAAGTTATTTGTAAGAGAAATTATTAAAATAATCCCATTTATAGTAGTGTCAAAATATTTGTGTATGAACTTAAACAAGGAGGTGAAAGATTTTGAGACAGTCAGGTGGGAAGGTGTGGCTGGAGAAACTCCAACCAGCCTGCCCACTGAGGTGGAGTCTTGGAATTTCACCACTTTGGCAGCAGGGAGGAGCCTGGCCCCTCCTCTTCCAGTGTGGAAACTGAGATTCAAATGGCCTGGCTAGAAGCACTCTAGCAGGCACTCCGGCCTTGTGACATTCCCTATTTCCCCCTTTTCTTCCTTTTCACCCAATAAAACCCTGCTTTACTCATCCTTCAAACCGTCTGCAAACCTAAAATTCTGTGGCCATGGGACAAGCAAGGACCCTATCTTTAGCTGAACTAAGGAAAAGTCTTGCAATATTTTTGGTGCACAATGTGGGTGCTCGAGAAGCAGCGCGTCAACGGGGACTCAAAATCTCTCACTGTGGTTTTTCAGCCTTTTCATCCTTGGATTTCTGAGCTTACGGAGAACTGCACCCCCACACCCTGTTGCTCCTGGGGGTCAGCCAGCCGCTCCCCACTCCAGGCCGTGGCTGGGTCACATGGCCCAAGGGTCCCACGCAGCTGGCTGTGCTGGTTCCCAGCCTCAGGGCTGCCTCAACCTTCCACTTCCCCAGCCAAGAGGTTTTACTTCTCCATCAGACAGTAATTAAACTTTTCTCCCTGGTGGAGGAACCAGTTGCATAAGGGTAAGAGGTTCTTCCCCAGGCATTTTAAAACTGGTTTTCTTTCCTCTTCTCCATTCCGCCCGCAGTTAAGTTTATTATTATTATTTTTTTTCTTTTAGGATGCATTTTACCAGGCCATACCCCACTCCCCACTCCCAACCCCACCAACTATCACTGTGTGTATTCTCTGCAAAGTCTTCCTTGTGAAATCAATGCTTCATCTTGTTTTACATGGGGAGGTCATGGCTTGTAACTCCAGTGGCAAGGCTTTGTTTAGCAATCCTGCCTTAGGAAGTAAGTTTCTTTCTGGTTTGATATCCACATGTTTTCCCAGCCCTGTCTCTTAGAGGCCCCCACCCAGCAACTAGGTTTTCTTCCGCCTGTGTGTGTACTCTGTGTGATACCTGTAAAAAGAGATATCTAACTAATTTGGCCTAAAGAAAGACAAACGCTTGGATCTAATATTTTTTACAGGGAAGTTAAAAGCTGGAACCTTTCAGTTCATGTAATTTTAATCTTAGAGAAACAAAAACAGCCCTAAAGATTATTGGTAAAATGCAGGTCAGATGCAAGATTTGCTCAGTGTTTTGAGGTTACAAACTGCTTTTTGGGTTTTAGGAACTATTTGACTTGCTGGCTTCACGATTGGTAAGGCCTGGAGACATATGGAATTAACCACGCCCTTAACTAAGAAGGCAAACCTTGGCTGCAGTTAGCACACAATTAAAGCAACTTACCAAGTTTTACCTTAAAGTTAAAACTTGCTAGGAGTTAATTGAAACTACTAGAAATAGATTTACATGCAAGTTGGCTAAGAACAATAAAATGTATTTTTTAGTAAAAGGTTATAAGAAGGCATGGAAATGTAAACTTTTGCCTTGGGTTAAAGAACTGTTTTGAGTTAAATTAGGAAAAAGCCGAAGGTTTAAAGAAGTGGTGGAAGAATTGTGGGAATTAATCTTGCCAAAGAATTTCTCTGTGTGAACACATTGACTAAATTCAAAAAAGGGTATTACATGGTTTTTCTGTAAATTGAGCATTAAAATAAAAGCATAACAAGGTTTTCCTAAGGTGCTAATCTGTTCTTTGGCAAAGTTTGTAAAGGGTTATGAAAGGTTTTTCCTTCTTTAAAATTTCTGAGTCATTTTATCAAAATAAATAACTTACAGTAATCTGGAATTCTATTTCTTAACATCAAGTGTTTTAAACTTCGAAAATTTAACAGCCTTCCCTAAATCAAACTTGAGTCACACAATTGTATTCTGTGGCACCTGGCTTTTTGGATACTTCAGAGGGCCCCTGAAGTGCCCAGAAAAGAGAGGTAAACAGGATTATTTGACACATTTAAGTACACGGGATGGCCAAAATGATGCTCAATCTTCTTTAGGTTATATCTTGGTGAATAATGCTAATATATGTTTCAAAAATGTATGGCATTTCTAAAATTCTAATGTCTGAGTATATGCTATTGAAAGGTGAAGCAAGCTGGGCTTCTGGGTCGGTTGGGGACTTGGAGAACTTTTGTGTCTAGCTAAAGGATTATAAATGCACCAATCAGCACTCTATGTCTAGCTAAAGGAATATAAACACACCAATCAGCACTCTGTAAAAGTGCACCAATCAGCACTCTATAAAATGGACCAGTCGGCACTCTGTAAAATGGACCAATCAGCAGGATGTGAGTGAGGCCAAATAAAAGAATAAAAGCTGGCCACCAGAACCAGCAACAGCAACCCACTTGGGTCCCCTTCCACTCTGTGGAAGCTTTGTTCTTTTGCTCCTCATAATAAATCTTGTTGCTGCTCACTCTTTGGGTCTGCCCTACGTTTATGAGCTGTAACACTCACTGTGAAGGTCTGCGGCTTCACTACTGAAGTCAGCCAGACCACGAACCCACTGAAAGGAAAAAACTCTGGACACATCTGAACATCTGAAGGAACCAACTTTGGACACACCATCTTTAAGAACTGTAACACTCACCACAAGTGTCCACGGCTTCATTCTTGAAGTCAGCGAGACCAAGCACCCACTGGAGGGAACCAATTCCGGACACACTATCAGTCATAATTAGGGTTTTTATGTTAAGTTATTGTAAACCACGGAGATAACCAAACTTTTTTTCAATCGTGTATGTAACTGTAACTAGCCAGGCATTTTGCTATTCACAGACAATTGTTGTTTTAATTTTTTTCAAAGATGATTTCTAATGAGCTATAGAACTATAAAAGGTGCTCTCAAGTACAGGCTTCTGGTAACTTCTAAATCATAATATTGGAATAAAGGAAAATGTACAGGACTCAAGAAGAACTGAAATGTTCATGAATATTGAGCAAAACAAGAGTTAACTAAATGGACTGAACACAGAAAGCTGAAGAAACCTTTTGGATATTTGGTTTGAATATTGCTGAGCCTTGTTTGGTTTTTCATAGTGAAGGAAGCTTATTTTGAACTATTTACAACCTTTAATAATTGAGTAAGATATACTCCTATGAGCAAAATTTGAAGCATGTTTGTTACTCTCTGCCTGGTTACTCTAAAATTTAGAAACTCTTTCTGAGTATTCCTAACTTATGGCAATATAATTGCATCAGTGCACTAAGAATTCATTTTTCTTTTGGAACAGAACACAATTCGAGAAAGTGATCATTTTACGAAGTCTTAGATTGGAAGTGTATGCTTCCCTTTAAACAGTCAAGCTCAACTTACAGAGTCAATAGAAGCCCAATGGGGAAACTGGCCTCATACTCTTTTCTACACAGTCCTTGTAGAGGGTTCCTGACTTGTTATCAGTAAAGAATGCTAGTTTCCAACAGGTTTAGGAGCTCCAAGTTTATCTTGGAACCTTAAGAGGTGAGGATCACCCTACTTACAGGTATTTGAAGATACAAACCCATGGTTGGGCTTGGCTTTAAAAGCTCTTATTTGAGATTCCTTGTGGAGGAGAATTCAATCAAAGCTAATCCAAAAGGCCTATGTAGAAATAATTATTCTTGCTGCATTTTATGCAAATAATCAGACGAAGTATAAGACTAAAGTCTATTTAAATAACTCAGTCCTATGATCATTTGTGTCTTAACAAAAATGAGGACTGGAGAGAGAGACATTATGTTCCAAAACTTATCATACATTTGTCACTAAATTCTAAACTCATTAGCTGTTTTTAAGTTTTTGCCTACATTTTAGATTAACGCTGCTTGTTCCTGTGAACCTATCAGCAATCTCCAGCTGCAGCTCAGAAAGAACAAAAGGGATGGGTAGTGTACAAATCGGTGTCAATATTCTAGTTCTGAGCAATTATCCTGCAAATTTTGCCAGGTGATAGACTAAATAGGGAATAAATAGGGTGTCCATCACCTACAGGTTTCCTTCTGGGAAAGTAAAACCAAGGAAGCTAACAAAAGCCAAGCACCATGTACCCAAATCCGAGCAAGCATAACTATAGCTATCAGTTATCTGAGTGTGTCAAAAGACATTCTTTCCTTTCTCTTGTTGGGGGAGGATTCAGTTCCACAGTTTTACCGTAGCGTTTAGCTTATCATAAGGAGTCCATGCAACCACCACCCACCCCCTGACGCCCCCACCCCAAGATATATTTTTGTCCCAGACTCAATTCCAAGCTTCGGGTCAAAGCCCTAGGAAAGAAAATTGGACCTGAGGGATCCAGAGGCAAATGACCGAAGAGATTACAAGGCACAGTGCAGGTGAGTGTGGCTGGTTCCTGCTGATGAAGCCCACCCCAAACTTCCTGTTTTATGAATAAAAACCATGTTAATACACATGGCATAAATGAGGTCTAGGGAACTCTAAGGCTATTGACAGTAGGTTGGAAAGGGACACAGGTGAGAGTGGATAATTCTTATTCTCTAGGTCTCCCTGCTTCTTGGGTGCAAGTCTCATTGACATCTATGGCAGCACCTGCCAAGGTCACTGGAACTTGGGGATACAAGGACAAAAGAGGGAAAGAGGACACTCTTCTCTCCCTCCCTCATTTACCCCCGGGTATCTGCTAGGAAGAGAAGGGAACCAGGCATGCCTGCTCCCCTCTTTCTAGATAGGTAGCTGTTCATCTTCAGTCTGTACCCTTTCAAATGCATCGTGAGCCCGTGTGGCTCCTTTAAAAAAATGCCATCTTTTTATTCCTTTCTCCTCCTCAGTCCTCTCTTCACTGATAGATAATTGTTTCTCCATACTATGGTAAGCTCCCTTCAGATGCATCCTCCAAATTGGAAAGAGTTAATTTCCCAAACATTAAACTGATTGGATTAAGATTGGGCCCAGGTGAAGGGAACCCAGAAGCCTAACATGCCAGCAAAATGGTAGTTGTTTTTTTTTTTTTAATTTTTTTTTTAACCAGTAGGGCTTTTGGCCTCCCTCTCCTTGTGCAAACTGGTAAAAGGCTTCAAGATCTTTCAGCTATCCTTACCCCTTCTCTTGTTTTGTTTTGATACGTGTTTTCTAATAACCTGGTTCATCTGTTCTTGCCTTCAGGACATCACACTCAAAACAGTCATGCAACCTGAGCCTCTGACAATGGGATCAGTTTGTCATTCTGCTGGGATCCTTTAGATAGGCCTTTGAAGGAGCTCTGACTACCATTTCCCCCAAACAGCACCCTCTGTCAGCTGGAAGCAGTTAAGATCATCTTTGTCTTTATTCCTAATCTAAGGGCAGTTAGATGCACTTCTTTAGAGGGGGAAATGAGACAACCAGTTGGAAAGGAGTTCCTGGAGAAACTCCAGCTAGCCTTCCCACTGAGGTGGAACCTCAGGAATTTCATGACATTAGCAGCAGGGAGGAACTTGGCCCTTTCTCTTCCTGTGTGGAAACTGAGATTCAAATGGCCAGGTGGGAAGCACTCTAGCAGGGACCCTGGCCTTGTGAGAGTCCCTGTTTCCCCCTTTTCTTCCTTTTCACCGAATAAAACCCTGCTTTACTCACCCTTCAAATTGTCTAAGAGCCTAAATTTTCATGGCCGTGGGACAGACAAGGACCTCGTCTTTAGCTGAACTAAGGAAAAGTTCTGCAACAACTTGTACACCAAAATCTATAAAACATTGATTAAAGAAACTAAGGTAGACACCAATAGAAAAAGATCCCATTTCCATAGATTGACAGAATTAATATTGATAAAATATGCATACTTCCAAAAGCAATCTACGGATTCAATGCAATCCCCATAAATATCCCAATGAAATTTTTTACATAAATAGAGAAGAATCCTAAAATTCAAATGTAACCATAAAAGTCTGTAGATAGTCAAAACAATCTTGAGAAAGAAAGAAATCTGGAGGTATCACACTTTGTCATTTCAAAATATAGAACAAAATTACTATAGTTACAACTGTGTGGTACTGTGTGGCATTGTGTGGTACTGTGTGGTATTGTGTGGTACTGTGTGGTACTGGCATAAAAATAGACATATAGTCCAATGGAAGAGAATAGGCAGCCAAGAAATAAACTCATGTAAATACAGTTTCCTGACATTTCACAAGGGTGCCAAGGTTACCTAATCAGGAAAAAGTCACTGTATTCAACAAATTCTGTTGATAAAATCATATTTACATGCAGAAGAATGCAATTGAATACTTTTTATTATACCATATACAAAAGTGCACTCAAATGAATTAAAAATCTAAACAAAAAACTAGAAACTATAAAGCTATGGTTTTACAGAAAACATTGGGAAGAAAAATGTAGAGAAAACAGCAGATTCGGAGCCACTTCAGTTCTTGCCTCTTCAGAAGAAAGAATTCAACTGAGGAGCATAAAGCAGAAAAAAAGACTGAGTCAAGTTCCAGAGCAGAAGTGGAAGTTTATTTAAAAGGGCCTTAGAACAGGAAAGAAAGGAAGATGCACTTGGAAGAGACCCAAGTGGGCATGTGGAGGGAAAAGAGAAAGTCAAGTGCCCTGTTCAACTGTGATCCTAGGAATTCTATAAGTTCCCCTTTTTCACATGATTCTTCCGTTAGGGTGGGCTTCCCACATGCCCAGTACTTTCCTTACTCTTTGGAATTGAGCGTGCGCAGTGTGTTAAGGGAATTATGAGCCTGTCCATCTGAGGTCTTCTTCCCCTTTCTGGTGGAATGTGCCCCCAGAAGATCATACTTCACCATTTTTGTCTCTTAATGCTCTTGCCCAGGAAGTTGCTTCTCCCTTGGGCCTGCATTCAATTAACATTTTGATATTAACAGGTTTGGACCATCAGGAAATGACCTTCCTCTGGCACTACCAAATTAAAGAGGCAATGCAATAATTTCCAGACCACCACCTGACAGGAGAGGGGGAGAGCCCTCTCCTGCCCCACTCATGCCTAACTATCTGTAGCAATGTCACTAATTATCAGAGAAATGCAAATCAAAATCACAACCAGATACCGTCTCATACCTCTTAGGATGACTATTATCAAAAAAATACCAAAATATATCAAGTGTTGTTGAGGTTGTAGAGAAGTGGGAACACTTGCACACTGTTGGTGGGAATATAAAATGTTGTTTCTGATATGAATAGTAGTTTGAAATTTCATAAAAAGCAAATATAATGAAACAACCATATGATACAGCAATCCTAGTTCTGGATACATATCCAAAAGTACTGAAATCAGTATCTTAAGGTTATATCTGCACTTCCAGGTTAATTGCAGCATTATTTACAATAACTGATGTATAGAAACAACCTAAATGTCTATCATCAGATGACTGGAAAAATAAAACATAATATATATGTACATTTCAGCATTAAAAAAGAAATTCTGCCATATGTGGCAACATGGTGACCCTGGAGGGCATCATACTAAGTAAAACAAGTCATCTACAGAGGGATAAATACTGCATGGTTCTTTTTTCACTTATATTTGCAATCTAAAATAAACTTATAGAAGCAGAGAGTAGAATGGTGGTTGCCAGAGGCTGGGGAGAAGAAAGATAGGGAGTCCTTATTTAATGGCAATAATGTTTGCTATGCAAGGTAAATAAGTTCTATAGATCTGCTCCAAAACATAGTGCCTACAGTAAACAATACTGTATTTTACACTTAAAACAGTTCTTAAGAGGGTAGTTTTCATGTTATGTTCTTCCCACACGTGTGCACGTGCACACACATATGTACACACAAACAAGAAACATGAGGAAACTTGGGGAGGTGATGAAGACTTTTATTATCTTAATTGTTGTGATGGTTTAATGGGTGTATGTATATGTTCAAACTCATCTATTTATATAAATTAAATATATGAAGTTTTTGGAAATCAATTATAACTCAATAAAGCTGTTAAAACAAACAAACCAACCCTAGGTGATGCCATGAGATAAAAAAGAAGTGATATTGCTCTGACAACATAGGAGCTCTGTGATGGCTTTGGGAAAAAAAAAAAAAAAAAAAAAAAAGCCTTTGCAAAAAATGTCCAGTAATTGACAATTTTCCCTGCTATATTCCTTCTGAAGCAGTTATGCCTGTGTCAATGTCTGTGCAACTTTCAGAAGCTTGTAATTTCACTTACATTTTGTCTCCATCATTTTGAGGAAGCAGAAATAATCACATGCAGCAGCAGGAGTGCTGTGGAAAGTATAATGTAACCTATCATCACAATAGGAAAACAACTAAAAGAGAATTGCAAATGAAGTTTTGCGCGCTCTCTCTCTCTCTCTATATATATATATATACACACACACACATATATGCATTAGATATAGCTATATATAGTTATGTAATACCCCATTACATAAGAAAAAACCATGTATTTTTGTATTACTAGGGTAAATAAGCTAAGAAGAAACAATGAATAGAAGGAAGGAAGGAAGAAAGGAGGAAGAGAAAAAGAAAAGAAATGAGAAACAGAAGAATGCAGCCAAAAGAGTCTAAGATGTCAACAGAGTCAAACTATCAGATCCTTTTTCAAGGTTTATGGACATTTACAAGGTGACTGATAAGGTGGGTTCATTGCGTCAAGAGTTAGTAGAAGAAAAACTCTTTAACTGACTCCTCCATTAAGCCTATTCTAAACCATTCTTTCACTGGTAACAAATAACAAGGGACAAACTCTAGACCATTTTGACCCATAAGGCTGTGCTTTGGCCAGAGATCGGGGCAGGTATAATTAGAAATTCCAAATCTCTTTCAATACATTTTTCCCTCATGTCAACTATTTTAGAATTTCAATGAATAGCTCTATGTTTAAATTTCAAATCCCACAGCACTGCTTTAATAGAATCATCTTGCAAAAAGTTAATCCCATTCTTCCCTTTACTTGTCAAGTGTAATTATACAGTTTCTCTAAACAGAGAAAATTACTATGCATGTGGTCTGTCAATTTCAGGGAAACAGTGAGCTCAATTACTCTTGTATAATAATTTATTTGCAACTACTCTTCATTATGTAGCCCTTATCAAACATATTTTTAAAAATGGTTATTTGAACTCCTTTTCAATGACCCCTTCCCATAAATTAAAAAGAACTTTAACCTAATTTTAAATTAAATGATGAGGTAAAGCTTTTAATCTCTTTATTTAAAAAAAGTAGTCTAGAGGGCCATAATCTTTTTGCACATTACCGTGACAGTTGGACAAATGTACTGCTATTATATACTACAGTTTTCATAGTAAAGAGGACAGTAACAGTAACCTGACAAGGAGTCATTACAAACAAGGTGATTTGGCTAGTGATTCCTCATCACTTTTTAATTGATAATTTAAAATGTTCTGGTCTCTGGGCTCAGTTCAAAAGTGGAAAAGGCCAAATCTCAATGCGTGAGCGCAAAGAAAGGCACATATGAGTTTAATGAGAAACAAATTGCAAGGCAGTCAGGAATATACAAGTGAACTCAAAACAGGTTATTCCTCTTGTAAAATGGTATAGTGGAAAGAGATTTTCTTAAATCTAACCAAATGTAGGATGGGACTCCCTCACTGCATTCTGAGGAACTACGGAATTCAGCTTATGTTTCACTTGACAACTGGTAAAGAAGAGGGAAGGGAGTGGAAATACTATCTCCTCCCACCCCGCATCAATTGTTGGCAAGATAGAACCAACTAGGAATGTTGAGTTACTAAGTTAAGCAACAGCAGGACGACACTATTTTCCTTAAAGCCGAAGGGGAAAAAGGAGAGTATAGTATAGTAATATCAAAGCCCAACAGGAGTCAGATTGTAGTGAACAACTGTAAAGCAATGAGCAATTTAAAGGATAGCATCTCCTGTTAAAAAATGTAATATGGAGGCAACAATGGAGCAGGTAAAAAAATACTGTGGTATAATAAAAAATATATTTGGTCTTTGTTTCTGGTTTTAGGAGCTCCTTTCTCTCTGTGCTTAACCTATGGGGTTACTGCCCCACAGGGTACTGCCACTAACAGAAGTTAGTGATAGAATTGAATTGAATTTTCAAACACTAGATTGGTATTGGAGAATTGCAGAAATGGTGTCGAAAAAATACCTATATTTGTTGTCAGAATAAAATCATATATTTGGTGTCAGAATTGATGTCAGAAAACATTTAAAAAAACCCTCATGGCCTCTTTTTTCTCATTATCTTATCTCTTGCTTCTGTCTTCCTCTGGCTTAACACAACTGGGAACAAGACCAGCAAGGTAGCCCAGGTAGGATATTCTGACGTGGATGTTGCAGGAAAGAAATATATCATTTCTTCTCATGTTAGGTTTGTGACTGAGGCTCCTTTACTAAAGGGCAAACTAACATGAGAAAAAGCTATAAATATATTTGATATAAGTTTTACATGACACAGGAATCCTTAGAAATAAAGACCCAAAGAAACAGGTAAACCTGTTGAAGAGTGATGAAGAGTGGACAGTCATGAAGAAATACAATTGGAGCCTGTGGGGTTTTAGAGACAAGAGAGAAAATGCCATGGTTGGCGAACTGAAAGATGTTAAATGTGAAGAATACAGAATACAGAGGGTATTGGTGGGGACAGTGACAAGTGAAGAGATTGAACATATAAATGATGCAAAGATTATTAAGAAGCCTATAGAACTTGTTATAGAATTTAGATTTAATCATGAGAATAATCAAAAGTCATGGAGGAGTTTTTAGTAGATGTAGTAATAATCACATTTGCCTTTTAATTTGTCAAAATTTCATTTTTTTCTTTTTTGTTTTCTTATTTTATTATTTTAACAAATATCAATAAATGTCAATTGATAAACTACTATGTGCCAGACACTAGGTGCTGAGAATACAGTGTCAAACTAAGCTTTAGAGGATGAATTATAGGGAGCAACACAAACAAAAAGACTAGTTGTGAGGTCATTCCAATAGCCCAGTTGAGGTTTGTTAGTGGCTGATAGGATGACGTTTCTGGAAATATAGAAAAGTTAAAGGTTCTTCATGGTATTCAGGAGATATGTTTAAAAGAAATTGGTAAGTGATTGGTTGAGAAAGATGATGATGGAGAAGGAGAACTTAAGAATGGCTTCCAGGTTTCTGGTTTTACTAGATAGATGTAGACTGGTATCTTTCATTGAGATGGAGTGTTGGAGTATAAAAAAATTTAGTTTTAACATCTTGAATTTAAAATGCAGATCAGACATGTAAGAGAAGGTTAAGTGGCTCTAAAAATATACAGATCGAAAGCTTGAAAAACATCTCTTTCCAGCTAGTAATTTCTAATAATGTTACAGTTTCTTTTTAATCTTTGGAAACTGTCTCTCCGGACATTGTAGCTCAAATTGGTTAGGTTTACCATGCCTAGCACACCTAACAAATTATGTGGTATGTGCCACTAGTTGTATTGCATTAGTTTCTATCTTCATCAGAATCCTCTTACACCATTAGAGGTATGGATGAAAAGGGGGATTTCACTTATGTTGACACTGTATTTGATGTGACATAATGATGCCTCTATTTAATTCTAGTATTCTTCTAAACAATGGAATAGGATGCCGTACCCTAAGAGAACTGACATTAATTTCCTAAGCACTTCCAAAATATCATCATTGCTCTTAAATAGTGTACAGTTCCAGGAGACCTGGAATATAATAATTATTATATTCTATAGAATTCATGTTTTAGCGTAAAACACTAATTTTAATTTAGATTTAATTTTTATATATTAATTCACTTATTTTTCTTTATATTATTTGATCACCATTGGAAAAAGAATTCTTCACATCTGTTTTATTTAGCTACAAAATGTTGGGATTATTCTGAAAATTCTTGAATTATATCTTTACCATAACCATAACGCTAGCATTCATTATCTGAGCTGCAAAAATAAAATATTAGTATCTGCTTGATAAGTGAAAAGAAGAATGTTTAATGTTAGAACTTAAAAGGGTTGGAAATCTAAATTTTATTGGTTGCCTTGTTCCAGGAACTTCTGACGTGCCATTTCATTAAATCCTCACAACAAGCCTGAAAAGTAGTTTCCCTGTCCCTTTTACCAATGGGGAAACTATTTCAGGCTACATTCCTGATGACTCCCACTTGGTGAATCTATGGACACTTTAGTAGTTATTCCAATTTCAAAAGTCTATTGTAGCAGAAACTATCTGTTCTGTTTCCACAGCCTGACTTCCAGCATCAAACACCTGCATTTTGTCAGATGGCTGCCTCTTGCTAGTAGAACCCATTTTGTCCACGTGCATGGCTGACCAGAAGCACCTGGGAATGAATATTTTCTATTGCAACTTTGTTAAATGAAACATATCTTTTCTTTTCTTTTCTTTTCTTTTTTTTTTTTTTTTTTTTTTGAGACGGAGTCTCGCTCTGTCACCCAGGCTGGAGTGCAGTGGCAGGAGCTCAGCTCACTGCAAGCTCCGCCTCTGGGGTTTACACCATTCTCCTGCCTCAGCCTCCCAAGTAGCTGGGACTACAGGTGCCCGCCACCTCGCCTGGCTAGTTTTTTGTATTTTTTAGTAGAGACGGGGTTTCACCGTGTTAGCCAAGATGGTCTCGATCTCCTGACGTTGTGATCCGCCCGTCTCTGCCTCCCGAAGCATATCTTTTCTTATGAGATAGCAGCATATAACTGATATCTTGGTAGTACTTCATTTCCAACAAATCAGCTTTTTTTTTTTTTTTTTTTTTTCCTTTTTAGTTCTTCTTTACAGATGAGGTAAGAAAACTAAATATTACTTGAAACTTTAGGGAAAATGAGTGATACAAAAAGAGAAGTGATAAAGAAAATAACTGATTATGATTATTTAAAAACAAGTTTATAAAACTTGGCCAAGTGCTCATGTACTTAAAATTTTTAAATGTAAATTTCAATGTCAATTTAAAATTTAAATTTTAAATATAAATTAAATTTAAAAATGTAATTCATGGAAAAAGTAAAAAACTGGCTTATTATGAATTATTAAATAAGAATGTCTGTGGATTTTTTAAAGATATCTCTGGGATTGAGCTTTTTGCAAGCAAAATTTAATACATGCTTTGCTTTAACTTTTGAAGAAGTTAAAAAGTCACCAGATTCTGGCCGGGCGCGGTGGCTCACACCTGTAATCCCAGTACTTTGGGAGGCCTAGGCGGGCGGATCACGAGGTCAGGAGATTGAGACCATCCTGGCTAACACGGTGAAACCCGGTCTCTACTAAAAAATACAAAAAATTAGCCAGGCGTGGTGGTAGTCCCAGCTACTAGGGAGGCTGAGGCAGGAGAATGGTGTGAACCTATGAGGCGGAGCTTGCAGTGAGCCAAGATTGCGCCACTGCACTCTGGTCTGGGCGGCAAGCAAGACTCTTATCTAAAAAAAAAAAAAAAAAAAAATCCTGATTCTAATTGTCAATCAAAAACTTTCCAGCAGTACACACTGCTCCATAGCAGTACCCGCCCATGGCGGGGAAGGAATAAATGGTGTCTGAAAATAAAGCAGTTTTATGATTCTTAAAATCCATTGAATTTTAACACAGATGCAAAGAAAACATCACTTTCACCCTTTTGTTTTAGTCTTTCATGCTTAAAACACGCTATGTTAAATTGCTTGAATGGAAATAGATAGAAAACTCCCTGACATTTTTCAAGCTATTGAGCTGGATGAAAAGGTTTTGTTTTCTCTGGAGAGTTTTCATGCCATCTTTTATGGCAACTGCTGCGAGTAAGAACCGACATGCAACTTTTTCATGTCATCTCTTGATCGCTCTCAAAAGAGTTCCACTCAATTGCAATCCTCCATAACCTTTTGTATAATCTTCATGATAGTGTTCACCTCTGTGAAATATTCAATTTGTGAGGCAGGTGGGAAAAAAGAAGGTATTTGCTGCTAACTACTAGTAACTATTCAAAAATAACAAAAGGGCTATAAACTCTCTGCTAATTTTATGGCATTAAATCAAAATTAACCCAGAAGTTGAAACTGTTGATTGTCATGACAAGTTTTTCAGTTCCTAAAATTATTGTTTACAGTAGTACCATTGTTAGACTGCTTTTTAATGACATATGTGTTTTTGTTTATACACGGCACTTATACAAATGACTCACAAGTTATTATAATATAACTTAATATAATATATAATATATAATTTAATATAACTCAAGTTATATTAAAAGTTATTATTTAGAATGACAAAGTTATTCTATTAAAAAGAGTTTTCCTATTTTAAAAAAAACCTATAATGGTGCTTCATTTTCATTTTGCATTTATATTTATGAAATTCATTATACCTTTGAAGTTTATGATTTTGTTCATTTAAAATCTCCCTATTAGGAAACTGCTTAATAAATTCCAAATGCAATTAGAAAGCAAAAATTTTATAATTCTAATTAGACTTAAAGCTATGATTTTATTTTTATTGTTAAATAGAAGTAAAAGTCAATTCGAATATAGGAGATCCTGTCTTATGTATAGAACCTTCTGCCGTAATTTTGTGTCTGTAGAAACCTATGGTTTAGTGTACCTTTATGGATCATTTATTTAAATTTCAATTGTACACTGTAATTTTCAGAGATTGAAGTGCTGTTAAACATTTTCATATAATAAGAAAGGCACAATGAACCTAAGACCATCTTGAGGATAGTGGTTGCAGATTTGCAGATTTCAAATTCAAACTACTGTGAAATGTAGTTTATTGTGTAAATGTATCAATGTAACCTAATTCCCATAATCGTATTATAGAGTAACTTATTAAAAGCCTACTTACACTACCATGGCACACTATTACTTGCTCACATAAAGTATTTTGCTATTATAGTCAAGGTATATTAGTACATTGCATTTTCATATTTATTTGGACAAAGGCTAAAAACAGTAAATATTTTTATACTGATATTTAACCCTTAGACACAGTTCCGTGTTTAAGTGAGTAAGAGTTTGTCTTACTGTAAAATTATAAAAAAAAAAAATCCAAGACCAAGCCTGATCTACAGCTTGCAATGGGAAATAGCAAATGCCTGTCTGAGGGAGGATGGAGGATGGGAGATGTGGGAGTCAATTATCAGCTCACTTCAGAATAATTACTTTTCCTCTCCGAGTTTTTTGTTTATCATAACCATTGCTTCAATGCCTTTTAAAATATGACATTTGTACCTCATTTGATTTATCCAATTGTTGCAATAGGAATTTGGGCCTTTCACCATATACTGTATCTTATTTGAAACTAAATAAATGTAGCTACATTTGAATGTGCTTTGTTTTACTTAAATATACCTTAGGGAAATAAAAATGCAAAACACAAAATGAGGGAAGATATTTGCAACACACATATTGCAAATGACTAATATCTCGATTATATAAAAAAGAAGGCTAAAAAAAGGCAAAGAAAATGAAGTATTGGAGAGTAAGTGAAACAATTGGAATTTTCACAAAGCACTAATGGAAGAATTAACTGCTATAGTCATTTTGTTAAACTACTTTGTATTATCTACTAAAGCTTAACATGTGCACATCCTAAGACCTAACCATTCCTACATACCCTTTCACTGCCTCTTTCAGTGATACAACGTTAAAAACAGGTACTGCGTGTGCTCACTTGATTTTTGTCTCTTATGAAGGTTTCTTTTGCGTATATATTTGTTAAATTGGTGTCCTTGCAAGAGAGGCAATCAGTGGACCCTTCTATTCTGCCATCTTGCTCTGCTTCAAGTCTCACCTTGAACAGTTTTTGACCAATTTCAACCCAAGTAGTATCTCCAGCTCTGAGAAAGTTTCAAGTTGGCTAGATAAAAACAAACAATACTAATTTTTTGAGAATGAGGTAGTACGTTTCCCTCTACTACTAGAAAACCAGTACCAAACATTTCTTCCAGGAATGCGGCCTATTGTCTTCAAGGTCATCACCAAAGTGAGTAGTAGAGAATGGTACCAAAGTAAATAAAAATGCCACAAAGCTCTTTTACCAAGACTCAGCTGTTATTATTTTCTTCAATAGGCACTCCCCTGGTTTCTGTAAGTTTTTATTACATTTGGGAGTTCTGAGAAAGTTGATTCTGATTATTTGTGCTAGCTTGTTCTCTGCTTTTTGAGTGGGATGGAATTTTTGTGTTTCCTTTTTGGCTACTTTTTTCTAATATCATGTTACCTTAATAAATTAAAAATAGTAGAAATCATATAATATATGTCCTTAGACCACAATGGAATTAACGTTTAAATCAATAGGACAAAAGCTGAAAACTTTTAAAATATTTCAAGATTAAGTACTAAACTTTTAAATAACAAATGTGTCAAAGAAAAACACACAAGGCAAATTAAAAAAAAATATTGTTAGGTAAAACAACAGAAAAATACAACTTATAAAAATTTGTGGAAGGCATCAAAAGCAGTGAAGAGTGGAAAATGTATAGAATTAAATGCAGAAATTAGAAAATAACAATCGTCTGAAATCAGTAATCAAAGTTCATCTTATAAAACTAAATAGTAAAATGACAGTGATAGCCTAAAGAAAGTAAAATAATAAATGACTTAAAGTCTATAAATCAATAAAATTAAAAGCAAAAATAATATGTAGAAAAAGGCAAAAACAAATCTGGTTTTTGAAAAGATAATACAATCTTTTAACCTCTAGCAAGGCTAGCCAAGAGGAAGAACAAAGAAATAAATTAACAATATTTTTTTAAAAATAAAGTCAGTCTGCTAATCACAAATAATTGACAGTAACTCCCAAGAAGCTATAAGCAATTGTCACATTGTCACAAAATATACTGTTAATATACAAAATTTGATGCCTAGGAATACATCTAACCAATAAGGTTAAAAAATCTACACACACACACACACACACACACACACACACACACACACACAATAAAACATTGCTAAAGAAGTCGTAGGTGACATAAACAAAAGGAAAAGTCTTCTGTGTTCCTGGATTGGAAGAATTAATGACATTAAAATGTCCATACTGTCCAGAGCAACTACAGATTCAACACTATTCCTATCAAACTACCAATGTAATTTTTTTTCACAGAATCGGTAAAAACTATTCTAAGATTCACAGAGAAACAAAAAACAGCCCAGATAGCCAAAGCATTCATGTAGAAAAACGTCAAAGCCAGAGGCATCACATTACCCAACTTCAAACTATGCTATAAGTCTACAGTAACCAAAATACCACAGACACCTATAAGAATGGAAGATAATATGTAACCCACAAATAAAACTGCACACCTACATTTATTTAATCTTCAACAGTCAATAAAAATAATCAATGAGGAAAGGACTCCCTATTCAATAAATATTGCTGGGATAGCTAGCAAAGCATATGCAAAAGAATTAAACTGGACTCCTACATTTCACCATATACAAAAATAAACTCAAGATGCATGAAAAATTTAAATGTAATACCTCAAAGTATGAGAATCCTAAAACAAAACCTAGGAAACACCATTCTGGATATAAACTTTGGGAAAGAATTTATAACTAAGTCCTCAAAAGCAAATGCAACAAAACCAAAAAATGGACAAGTGGCACCTAATTAAAGAGCTTATACACAGCAAAAGAAACTATAAACAGAGTAAAGAGACAACCTACAGAATGGGAGAAAATATTTACAAACTATACATCTGACAAAGGTCTAATATCCAAACTTTATAAGTTATTTAAACAACTGAATAGGCAAAGAATAAATAAACCCATTAAAAAATGGACAAAAGACATAAGAGAAACTTCTCAAAAGAAGACATACAAGTGGCCAACACACATATGAATAAATGCTCAACATCACTAATCATCAGAGAAATACAAATCATAGCCACAATAAGGTACTTTTTAATACCAGTCAGAATGTCTGTTATTAAAAAGTCAAAAAACAACAGATGTTGGTGAGGCTGCTGAGGAAAGGGAATGCTTGTACGCTGTATTAGTCAGGGTTCTCTAGAGGAACAGAACTAATAGGATATATGTATATATGAAAGGGAGTTTATTAGGGAGAATTGGTTTGTATGATCACAAGGTGAAGTTCCAGAAAGGCCATCTGCAATCTGCAGAAGAATCCAGTGGTGGCTCAGTCCAAGACCAAAAGCCTCAAAAGCAGGGAAACTGACAGTGAAGCCTTTAGTTTGTTGTTGAAGGCCCAAGAGACCCCGGCAAACCACTGGTGTAAGTCCAAGAGTCAAAAGGCTGAAGAACCTGAAGTCTGATGTCCGAGGGCAGGAGAAACAGAAGTAAGCATCCAGCAAAGGAGAAAGATGAAAGCCAGAAGACTCAGAAAGCCAGTTTATATTCCACTTTCTTCTGCCCACTTCTTTATAGTCCTTCTGGCAGCCTATTGATAGTGACCACCATGTTTTAGGTAGGTCTTCCTCTCCCAGTCCACTTATTCATATGTCAATCTCCTCTGGCAACATCCCCACAGACACACCCAGAAGCAATACCTTACCAGCTAGGCAGGAATTCTTCAATCCAGTCAAATTGATACCTAATATTAACCATCACATACACCATTTGTGGGAATGTATACTCGTTCAGACTCTTTTGAGAGTAGTTTGGAGATTTGCCAAGGAACTTGCTATAATTTGACCCAGAAATCCCATTACTGGATATATATCCAAAAGAAAACAAATAATTCTATCAAAAAGACACATGCAAGTGTATGTTTATCACAGCATTATTCACAATAGCAAAGACATGCGATCAACACAGGTGTCCTCTAAGAGTGGATCGGATAAAGAAAATGTGGCACATATACACCATGAAATACAATGAAGCCATAAAAATGATGGACATGGATGCATCTGGAGGCCATTATCATAAGCGAATTAGCACAAGGACAGAAAATCAAATACCACATGTTTTCACACATTTAAGTGGGGCTAAACATTGGGTACTCACGAGCATTAAGATGGCAACAATAGACACTGGGGACTACTGCAAGGGACAATGGTTGAAAAACTGTTGGGTACTCTTCTCAGTGCCTGGGTGATGGAACCTTTCATACTGTAAACTTCTCAGCATTACGTAATATACCAAGGTAACAAACCTTTTATGTACCACCTGAATCTAAAATAAAATTTGAAAAACAAAACAAAAAAATGGAATTTTTTAACAGAAATGAACACTTGGAATTATATGTAAAAAATATACTTTGCTTTATAACTTAAAAACAATGCAAAATCACCTAGGAGCATATTTAATAAAATATGTATAGTACTTGTACACAGAAAACTACAAAACTCTAATGAAAAAATCACAGATATAAATAAATGAAGAGATAGTTCATATTTATGGATTAGAAAACTCAACATTGTTACGATGTGAATTTTTCCCAAATTGATGTATAGCTTTGACAACAATGTGAAATAAAATTTCAGGAAGATATTTTGTGGTTTTTGAAAAATTAATATTAATGTTTATATGAGATGGCAAAGGACTCTTTTTTTTTTTTTTTTGGAGGTGGAGTCTTGCTCTGTTGCCTGGATTGGAGTGCAGTGGCCCAATCACGGCTCACTGCAACCTCTTCCTCCTGGGTTCAAGTGACTTTCCTGCCTCAGCCTCCTGAGTAGCTGGAACTGCAGGCATGTGTGACCATGTCTGGTTAATTTTTGTATTTTTAGTAGAGACGAGGCTTCACCATGTTGGCCAGGTTGGTCTCGAACTCCTAACCTCAGGTGATCCACCCACCTCAGACTCACAAAGTGCTGGGATTAGAGGTGTGAGCCACCATGCCCGGCCAGGACTCTTAATAGCCAACAAAATCCTGAAGAAAAAGAAAAAAATTGCAGGTATGACATACCTAACTTCAGGCACAGTATAAAGATACTGTAATTGAGACAACATTTCATTGGTAAAATAATAGATATATAGATTAATGGGACATAATAGAGAATTCAGAAATACACGCATAGAAATATAGTCAACTGGTCTTTGTCAAGAAAAAAGGAAATTGAATGGAGAAAGAATAATTTGTCAACAAAGAGTCCTGGAATAATTGGACATACATTATGTAAGAAAAAAAAGTAATCTAGGCACTATCTTTATGTCTTTCACAAAAATGTAATCAAAATGAATCAGACCTAAAGGTAAAATGCAAAGCTATAAAACTGATCGAAGAAAACAAGAGAAAATATAGATGACCTTTGGTTTTATATGATTTTTTTTAGTCACAACACCAGAAACAGAATTCATAAAAGAAAAATTGATAAATTGGACTTTATTAAAATGTAAAATATCTGCTGCATAATTTATGTGGTTCAGACATTGAAAGGAGAAGTTAAAAACTAGAAGAACAATATATCTAATAAAGGACATGTGCCCAAAATATACAAAAATGCTGGTAACTGAACAATAAGAAGCAAACAACTCAATTAGTAAATGGGCAAAAGACTGTGCAAACATGCCATGAAAGAAGATGGCAAATAAGCAAGTGAAAAGATGTTCCAGTCATATGTAATTAGGTAAATGCAAATTAAAAGAATGGGATACCAGTGTACACTTAATAAAATAGCTAAAATTATAAAACTGACTATACAAAATGTTGACAAGGATGTTGCTGTGGTTTGAAAGTTTGTATCCCTCAAGATTCATGTTGAAACTTAATTTCCAGTGTAACAGTATTAAGAGGTGGGGCCTTAGGATGTTATTAGGCCATGAGGGATCTGCCTTCACAGATGGGATTAGTGTTCTTTAAAATAGGCTTGATGTAGAGACTATGGCCCCTTTTATTTTTTTATTTTTTTGCCCTGCCATACCTTCTGCCTTATGAAGACACAGCATACAAGACACTATATCAGATGCAGAGACCAGGGCCCTTACCAGGCACCTAACTTGCCAGTTCCTTGATTTTGGACTTAGCCTTCAGAACTGTGAGGAAATACATTATTACTTATAAATTACTTACCCAGTCTCAGGTATTTTGTTGTAGCTCCACAAATGGACTAAAACAAATATTGAGCAATGGGAATTCATTTTTTGTTTTCTTTTTTTTTTTTTTTTTAATTATACTTTAAGTTCTAGGGTACATGTGCACAATGTGCCGGTTTGTTACATAGGTATACATGTGTCATGTTGGTTTGCTGCACCAATCAACTCATCATTTACATTAGGTATTTCTCCTAATGCTATCCCTCTCCCAGTCCCCCACCCCCTGACAGGCCCCAGTGTGTGATGTTCCCCACCCTGTGTCCATGTGTTCGCATTGTTCAAATCCCATTTGAGAGTGAGAACATGTGGTGTTTGGTTTTCTGTCCTTGTGATAGTTTGCTGAGAATGGTGGTTTCCAGCTTTATACATGTCCCTGCAAAGGACATGAATTCATTCTTTTTTATGTCTGCTTAGTATTCCATGGTATATATGTGCCATGTTTTCTTAATCCAATCTATCATTGATGGACATTTGGGTTGGTATCAAGTCTTTGCTATTGTGAATAGTGCCACAATAAACATATATGTGCATGTGTCTTTATCGTAGAATTATTTATAATCCTTTAGGTGTATGCCCAATAATGGGATTGCTGGGTCAAATGGTATTTCTAGTTCTAGATCCTTGAGGAATCGCCATACTGTCTTCCACAATGGTGGAATTAATTTACACTCCCACCAACAGTGTAAAAGCATTCCTATTTCTCTACATCCTCTCCAACATCTGTTGTTTCCTGACATTTTAATGATCGCCATTCTAACTGGCATGAGGTGGTATCTCATTGTGGTTTTGATTTGCATTTCTCTAATGATCAGTGATAATGAGCGTTTTTTCATATGTCTGTTGGCTGCATAAATGTCTTCCTTTAAGAAGTGTCTGTTCATATCCTTTGCCCACTGGGAATTCTTAATCATTGCTGGTGGGAATGCAAAATGGTTCAGCTAGTTTGGAAGACAGTGTGGCAGTTTCTTACTAGTCTAAAAATAATCATACCACACGATCTAGCAATGGTGCTCTTAGGTATTTATCCAACTGAGTTGAAAATTTATGTCCATACAAAGAAGTGCAAAAAATGTTTATGGAAGGTTCATATATAATTGCCAAAAATGAGAAACAAATAAGATTTTCTTCAAGATATGAATGCATAAACAGACTATAATACATCTATAGGTTGAAGTATTATTTGGCAAAAAATAAAATATATTAACTATAAAGCAACCAAAAGACATGGATAGACCTTAAAAGGATAGTATAGTATAAAATAAGTCAATCTGAAAATGCTTTATACTTTAAAATTCCAATTATGTGACACTTTTTAAAAAGCAAAACTATAAAGACAGTAAAAAGGTTTATGGTTGCTAGAGGGTTTTTGAGGAAGGTAGAGAAGGCAAAGGTGACAAAAAGCGAAGTTTTAGAGAGATAAAATTAATTACTGTGATACTGTAATAGTCGACACATGCCATTATGTCTTTGTCAAACCCATAGAACTTTATACTATATAGAGTAAACTTTAAATGTATGCATATATAAAAATAATTAAGAAGGTCAGAAGGACTGGGAAAGAATGCAGACTGTAACAAGATCTAACTGTATTATCAATGTCTGAAACAGGGTAGAGGAATAAGGTACTGACCTAAGTTACTTAGAAAATGAGCAGAGAATGCAAAGCTAAATAAGAAAATGGACTTGCCGGTAAGTACTGTACTCTTGTTAACCATGTTAATATTCATAGGAGTGTGTATTAGTCCATTCTCACATTGCTATAAAGAAATACTGTGACTGGGTAATGTGTGTGTGTATATATATATATATGTGTGTGTGTGTGTGTGTGTGTATGTATATTTATATATAATATATATGTGTGTATATATAATATATATTCAGGTACCTCACAATTATATATATACAATTATATATATAAATTACAAATAGATATGTGTGTGTATATATAAACTCTCTCTATATATAAATTATATATATATATATGTAGTTTAGTTTGCTCATGGTTCTGCAGGCTGTACAGGAAGCATAGCAAAATCAGCTTCTTGGGAGGCCTCAGTGAACTTACAACCATGGTGAAAGGCAAAGGGTAAGCAAGGCATCTCACATCATGGAAGCAGGAGCAAGGAGTAGGGGTGTGCTACACACTTTTAAACAGCCAGATATCAGGATAACTCACTCACTATCTCTAAGACAATACTAAGGGAAATGGTGCTAAACCATTCTTGAGAAATCTGCCTCCATGTTCTAATCACCTCCCACCAGTCCCACCTCCAACAATGGGGATTACAATTCAAATAATATAATATTTAGTAGGGACACTGATTCAAACCATAATGTTCTGCCTTTTGCCCTCCAAATTTCATTTCCTTCTCAGATTGCAAACTACAATCATGCCTTCCCAACAGTCTCCCAAAGTCTTAACTCACTCCAGAACTAACTCAAAATTCTAAAGTCCAAGTTCTCATTTAAGACAAGGTTAGAAGTCCCTTCCACCTATGAGCTTGTACAATCAAAAAATGTTAGTTACTTCCAAGATACAATGGGAGTATAGGCACTGCATAAATACTTTCTTTCAAAATATGAGAAATCAGCCAAAAAAAAACAAAAAAACAAAAAACAAAACAAAACAAAAAAACAAAAAAGAGGGGACTCCAGGCCCTATGCAAGTCCAAAATCCAGCAGGGCAGCCATTGAATTTTAAAGTTCCAAAATTATCTTGGAACCCATGTTTCATATCCAGGGCAGTCTGATGCAAGGAGTTGGCTCCCGCAGTCTTGGACAGCTCTGCTCCCTTGGCTTGACAGGGTTCAGTCCTTATGGCTGCTCTCATGGACTGGTGTTGAATTCCTGTGGCTTTTCCAGGTGCATGGCGCACCTTTCAGTGGCTCTACCATTCTGGGGTCTGGAAGATGGTGACCGTTTTCTCATGGCTCCACTAGGCAGTGCCCGAGTGGAAACTCAGTATGGGAACTCCAACCCCACATTTCCCCTCCACAATTTCCTAGTAGAGGGTCTCCATGAGGGCTCTGCCCCTGCAACAGGCTTCTGCCTGGATATCCAGGCTTTTCAATACATGTTCTGAAATCAAGGCAGAGGCTTCCAAGCTCAACTCTTGCACTCTGTGCACCACAGGCTTGACACCACTTGGAAGCAGCCAAAGATTATGGCTCGCACCCTCTGAAGTAGTATCTTGAGCTGTACCTTGGCCCCTTTGAGCCACAGCTGGAGCTGGAGTGGCTAGGATGCAGGGAGCAGTGTCCTGAGACTGTGCAGGGCAGCTGGGCCTATGGCCTGGTCTACAAAACCATTATTTTATCCTGGACCCTGGGGCTTGTGATGGGAGAGGCTGTCATGAAGATCTCTAAAATGCCTTGAAGGTCTTTTTTTTTTTTTTTTTTTGTCTTGGCTATTAGCACTGGCCTCCATTTTACTTATACAAATTTCTGAAGCCTGCCAGAAATGCTTCCCAGAAAATGAGTTTTTCTTTTATGCTACATGTCCAAGGTGAAAATTTTTTAAACTTATATTCTGCTTCCCATTTAAATATAAGTTCCAACTTCAGGTCATTTCTTTGTTCATGCATATGAACATAGGCTGATAGAATCAGCCAGAGAACATCTTGACCACTTTGCTACTAAGAAATTTCTTCCACCAGATGACCTAAATCATCACTCACAAGTTCCAAAAATCACTAGGGCAAGGGGCACAATGCCTCCATGTTCTTAGCTAAAGCATAACAATTGTGACCTTTGCTCCAGTTCCTAATAAGTTTCTCATCTTCATCTGAGACCACCTCAGTGTGGTCTTTATTGCCCCTATCACTATCAGCATTTTGTCAAAGCCATTCAACAAGTCTCTAGGAAGTTCCAAACTTTCCCTCATCTTCCTGTCTTCTTCTGAGCTCTACACACTCTTTCAACCTCTGCCTGTTACCCAGTTCAAAAGTGGCTTCCACATTTTTAGGTACCTTTATAGTAACACACCACTCTTGGTACCAATATTCTGTATCAGTTTTTTCTCATATTGCTATAAAGAAATATCTGAGACTGGGTAATTTATAAGGAAAAGAGATTTGGTTGGCTCATGGTTTTGCAGGCTGTACAAGAATCATAGTAATATCAGCTTCTGGGGAAGCTTCAGGGAACTTACAATCATAAGCAGAATGTGAAGGGGGTATGAGACATCCTACATGGTGGTGGCAGGAGCAAGAGAGAGAAGGGGGAGGTGCTACACACTTTATACAACCAGATGTCATGAGGACTCACTATACCAAGACAATACCAAGGTGGATGATGCTAAACCATTCACTAGAAACCTGCCTCCATGATGAAATCACCTCCAACCAGGCCCACCTCCAACATTGGAGATTACAATTTAACATGAAATTTGATGAGAACACGTTAAAACCATATCAGGGTGTTAGCCAACAATTCTGATACTGCTATACATGTATATTAAAATTGAACAATTACATAACTGTGTAGCAGATGGTGGGAGTCAGGTTGTGCTTTTGTACTGGAAAGTTATGGGAAAACAAGAACAGGCTGAAATAATCCATATGGTAATGCATTAGAGTTGGATGCATCAGAAAATAAACATGTTTAACTAAATGTAGAGACAGATGGTAAAATAGAGACGTATTTATACATATGTGTATATAAATAAGTTAGTATACACATAAATAGTTCTTTGCTCTGTCAGCAGAGTGCCTAAAAGATATAATATCCTAGCAGCAACAAGACAGCTAGGGCCTAGGTCTTGGTTCCATTTTCTCTTCAAAATATCCGGGACTTCTTTGAGAAATGGCTGATACTAGGATTGCAGTAGGAAATATAGAAGATGAGCCTAAAGATTTGAGTAGTGCCAGAAAATATGGGTGTGTTCAAAAACAAAGTAACATTGATGGAGTTATGTCAAAGGGATACAGAAGTCAAATGAAAAAGCTCTAAGTAGCCAAACTTGGCACAATTTAATCAATAGAATAAATAAAGTAGTACTGCAGTATAATACAAAGTCTAAAATAAACACCTATGAGTTCAAACAGAAATAAATGAATTATTGAATAAATTAAAATTTGGGGAAAGAGGCAAATCTTCCATCTTGGAATCCAGATGATTTATGTAAACAGTGTACTCTAAAGGAAGTAGAAGATAACTTCCCATTCCTTAAATGTGGACTGCATATAGTTACTGTTCTCTAGAGTGTACTATATCTTAAGGAAATAAAATGAATTTTAAAGTGGAGAAACCTTAAAACTAATACTTCAGCTAGGTAATCAAGATCAACATAACTACTCATAAATCAAGTACATACCTAGATATAATATGAGAAAAATTCCACTTTGTCCTGTGATGTTTTTCTTCTAAACCCGTAACATCAATCTATTCATGAAAATAGAATCATGGGGAATAAAACATCAGGAAAATTCTAATAGGGGAACATCCTGACCAGTGGTAAAGAAAAATATATGCAAATATTTGTATTAGAGTTTTCCAGAGAAGCAGATCCAATAGGATATAAAGAGAGATGTGTAGAAAGAGATTTATTCTGAAAGATTGGGTCATGTGTTTATGGGGAATGAGAAGTCCTCTGATCCTCCATCTGCAGTCTGGAGGCCTAGGAAAGCCAGTGGTATAGTTCCAATTCAAGTCCAAAGGCCTGAAAACCAAGAGAGCTCATAGTGTAAGTATCTTCAGTCTGAGAGGGAATGCCTGAGATCCAGGGCACTGATATCCACAGGCAGAAGAAGATGGATATCCCAGCTCCTGAACAGTAAATTTGACCTATCTCCATTTTTTTTTTTTTTTTTTTTTTCTTGTCGTTGTTCTTTGTAGGCCCTCATTGAATTGAATGAGGCCTGCTCACATTGCTGAGGGTAATCTTTTTTTTTTTTTTTTTTTTTTTTTTTTTAACGTAGTGTACTGATTCAAATGATAATCTCTTCCAGAAATACCTTTATAGACATGGCCAGAAATAATGTTTACCAGCTATCTGACATCTATTAGGCAAATCAAATTAACACACAAAGTTAACTACCACACTTTCTAAAACCACAAGGAAGAATGTATTCGGGACTATTGCAATAAATGTCAAGATCATCACGATAAGGGAGAGAGATTGATTTCAGCTCTGCATATAGCTTAGATATCTGGGAAGTTATAGCCAGTGAATCGTTAAGGGGTCAAAAGATGAAGAATTACCACAAAAGACAATAGGAAAAAGATATTTTTGCTAAACCAATTTAAGATTATTGCTGAACGCAGGGCAATGTGACAAATATCAAGAGTGGGAAACACTTTCCAAAGTTATTTAGGAGTATTTTTGCTAAAACTAGGCTGTGCAGACCTGACCAGGATGGGGGCCAAGGTTGAGGCCTAGTCCAGAAGAAAGCTCAGAAAAACCTGACTGAAGTTTTATCAAGAAGAGAGTCTGTTACCAGTGCTCCTATCAAAGTAATAAAAAATAAAGTCTGAGACAATGTTAAAGCCAAGAGTAACCTAAGGATACAAGACAATCAAAGCTAATGTGGTATCCTGAATGGAATCTTGAAGTACAAAAAGGCCATTAGGTAAACACTGAGGAAATCTGAATAAAATATGGAATTTGTTTAATTCGTTAATTTAAAAATGCACTCACACTAATGTAAGATATCAATAATGGAATTGTGCAAGTCAGGGAATGGGGAGGTATACAGTTAATCTCTGTTCCATTTTTTTTTATAAATCTAAAGCTACTCTAAAAAAATAGTCTATCAAGTAAAATGAAAAAAGAGAGAAACATGTATTTATGCCCTACTAACCAACTGATGGGTCTCCCGGGTATAACTTTATTTGGAACAATTAATTAACAAGCCATTAGTATGCCTAGAACTATTCAAGGTTTTATGGAAGATTCTATAGACATACACTACGGCTTCTGCCCTCAGGAAGATTGAAATCAACATATCCTCATTATTCACCTATAGACTGTGGATGCAGCAACAGACCTAAGGAAATTAGGAAAGTTTGCCCTTAGACTTCCTGCCCTTTAGATGCCACTCCCCCTACCACCATATACTAGTCCACATACATGCCTATTTCTTCTGCTTTTTCTTAAACATTATCTCATGTTGATGTTCACTCAAGTCGACATTCTCTGAGACTGATTTATGTAGGATTTGATACTGTCCTTTCTAACTCTTGACCTTCATTCTCATACCTGGTTACACGAGCTTCTTTTCCACTTTAAGAAAGGTAAGGTACACCAGAAGTTGTCTTTACTACGGAGATGTGCTGCTTTCCCCAGTGCTATATTCTGGACACGAAATTTTAATTTGAAAACTTTTTATGACTCTCATCTACATTTCCCTCTACTGTTGCTTTCCCCTCCAAGCGCGACTCTTTGATCTTGCAGAGGTAAGAATGTCTTACTCTAGGTTAAAATAAAATAAAGCAAAAATCCAGCTCATGTTAACGTCTTAGAGTAATGACAAAGAAATCATCCCCTGCCAGGTAACAATGCAATTTAGATAATGACTTTTTAGAGACAGTGCACCTACTTTTATTTAATGCAGAGAAATTACCAGACTAATGACTGGACCCATTCCATATTTAGATACAAATACATGCCATCGTGTTACCATGACCTACATTATTTACTACAGTAGCATGCTGTATACGTTTATAGCCTAGGAGCCTTAGGCTATACCATCTAGCCTAGGGCTGTAGTAGGCTATACCATCTAGGTTTGTTTAAGTACACTCGATAATGTTCACACGATGAGAAAATTGTCTAATGACACATTTCCCAGAAATTATCCCCATTATTAAGTGATGTGTGACTATACTTTCCTTTATCTACACCATTTAGCTGAATGCCTACTCCACATGTGCACAGGAACAATTACTTATGAAAAACAGTAAAATCTCTGAACTTGTATATTTAGATATATCTAATATTGAAGAATATGTGGAATATTTAATTTTCTTCTAATTGGCAGGTTCAAGGGAGAGTAAATTATTTGTTCTAGAGAAACAAGTCATTTAGCTTTGTTTCCTTTGTTAGGGTAATGTCAATTTTTAGCTATTTCATTTATACTAACATTTAATTTTAAAAATTACATTAGGAACAGATGACTGAAGACATCAGGGTCATAGCCGTGTTTTTAAAATAAATAAAAATAACACTCTAAGTTTGTAGTTTCTGGGTTGGTTTGTCATTGTGACAAGATGATATCATCTAAAAAAAAAAAAAAAAAAAAAAAGCTAAATCGGCTTCATCTCCAGGGAGCCTTCAAATAGATATGCATGCAAAAAGGGTTTATATTCTCCTTTAGTGCTCAATCTAGACTGGCAGAGTATATGTAGCAGGGTAAACATCAAACACTGAATAAAATACATTTTATTTTATCTTCAAGAATGAGGTTAAATTCAAAAACTTGTCTTATCTTCCCTGCCTGATGAAGCTAAATCTGCAAAAACATTTTAAATTACAAAATTAAAAAAAAAAATTGTATCTGACATTAAACACCTATTGAGCTGGAGACATTTTCTTTTTGCTCAAAGAAAAATTAGCCACACACTGCAGCCGCTTTTTTTATGAAAAGCAAAGACGAAAATCCAAAATCATGAGGAAAAATAATGATTAAGCTACCAAAATAGTTAATGTATAATTGGTAGGTCAGCTTCTTCAAAGAAATACCTGTTCGTGTAATTATAAAATTAATGAAGAACTTTCTATTTTGAGAAACACGTTATTACTTTACAACATTATTCTACCTCAACTCATGTAATAAAGCCACATAGTGAAGTTGATTTCAAAGAAACAATTTTCTTAGCTTCTCTCAAGATCTTTAGTTGTAAGATAAGAAAAAGGGACATGCCACAATGTAAGGATTGCCCGGGCATCACAACCAAGTATGTACATAACCCATGATCCCAGTAAGAGATAATTTTTACTATCAAATCACCATTCCTTGTCTTCAGATCTTAAATAAATGGTGGTGTATTCTGGAAAAATCTTTTACAAATAATTGGTTCTTGGCTTCTCCCAAGAAGGAATTCAAAGGTGAGCTGGTGGTAGAAGGAAACACCTTTATTGAGGTAGCAGTGTTAGGGCTCCATAACTCCTGCAGAGCAGGACTACCTCACAAGCAGTTTATCTAGAGTAGCAGCTCAGGGCAGTTCTGTAGCAGCTTTTATATCCATTTTAATTACATGAAAATTAAGGGGTAGGTTATTCAGAAATGTCTAGAAAAAGAGTGATAACTTTTGGGTCATTGCCAGGGAAGGGGTAAACTCATAACTCTGGTGGGCATGTCTTATGGAGAGGTGCTTCGGATTCTTCCCCGTTTCTCAGTCTGGTCCAGAATGGAGTCCCACTTCCTATTTCTCTTTCATTCAATTTGCTATGTCATCCCCAGAGAACAACCATACTAATAATATAAAATATTTTTAAAAGCAGACTTTTAACAACAGTGTTTCAGCTTTCATAAGTTAGTTACATTCAGCCCACACTCAGTAATTTTTCCACACCATTTTTCTCTTTAAAGCTCACTTACTGTATTTATAGATTGCCACTTCTATTAGATATTAACTTCTAAGGGCAGGGCTTGTATTTTATTCATCATTACATCTCCTAAATCTGTAGAAGCAGTGTTTTATGCACAGAAGGCCCTGAATACGGCCGGGTGTGGTGGCTCACACCTGTAATCCCAACACTTTGGGAGACCAAGGCAGGTGGATCACGAGGTCAGATCAAGACCAAGACCATCCTGGCTAACATGGTGAAACTCTGTCTCTACTGAAAATACAAAAAAAAAATAGCTGAGCATGGTGGTGGGCGCCTGCAGTCCCAGTTACTCAGGAGGCTGAGGCAGGAGAATGGCGTGAACCCAGGAGGTGGAGCTTACAGTGAGCTGAGATGGCACCACTGCACTCCAATCTGGGCCACAGAGCAAGACTCTATCTCAAAAAAAAAAAAAAAAAAAAAAAAAAGCCCTGAATATTAGTCTCTTGTACTAAACTTGACTGAAAGAGACCAACATATATCAAAAATATAATACAGGCATTACTAGTTAAAGGTGGAAAGCAAGAGAAAGGGAAGGGTAAAGTATAGTTGGAGGGCAAATTATCTATCTATCTATCTATCTATCTATCTATCTATCTATCTATATGAATAGTAAAAATAAAAAAAAGTAGGAGAAAGGAGACATTAGATGAAATGACAAAAAGAGGGAGGAATTTCAAAAACCTATTAATTGAATGTCAGACTTTAATAAATGAACTTCATTGTATTATCTTTTTGTTGTATAAGTAGCTATGCTGTTCCTACTGTGTATCAGGTACTGTTCTAGGTGCTGGTGATTGGTTTTCAGTAGCTGACACTTGTACAAGAGATCAAGCAGTGAAAAACAAATACGAAATAAATATTAAAAATTAGACAGAAACAACTTACATGTAAAAAATGATGGTAAATGATACAATAGACCGATTGGAACCCTAAGAGTTAGTGAAGGACCATTTGAGGAGGTGATATATATCTAAAATCTAAATGACACTAAGGTCCAGCAGTGTGACATCAGGGAGAAGACCAGTCCAGAAGTGGGAACAGGTAGTTCAAAGAGTATAATATGGGAACTCAGGTAGTATACTTTTTTTAAAAAAGAGTATTGGTATTCCTGAAGCAAAGGGGTTAGTAGAAAAGTGGTTCAAGATGAAGTTGAAGAAGGAGGCAGAGGCCAGATCATGGGGTCAAAGTAGGTAATTTGGTTTTTATTCCATAATAAAGGGAAGAAAACAAAGGATTTACATGGCCATTGTGTTACACAATTCCCAGGGATACAATTCACCTAATATTTCTATGAATGTTTCCCCATGGAGATTATGGTGTAGCAGGCAAAGAAGTCCAAAGTAGACCAGTGTAGTATAA
Source organism: Macaca mulatta (assembly GCF_049350105.2). Lineage (NCBI taxonomy): Eukaryota > Metazoa > Chordata > Mammalia > Primates > Cercopithecidae > Macaca > Macaca mulatta. Next base: position 95,654,522 of record NC_133426.1, on the reverse strand, counting down.
AATTATCTTGAGCTTAAGAAAGGTGAATGCATAAAAATTTTGATCTGCCTAAAAGCAGAGCCTCCCAAAAGGATGCAAAGGAACCCAATTGTCATAAATCTCCTCCCTTGGGGCAACCAAGGAAGACTGACTCATCATCAGAGATGAGTTATTCAGAATTCTATATAACTTTACATCACGCCCAAACAGACATGATAAAACGGTCATATTTATTCCATCTATACTCCTAAGACCCCTTTGTTTTTCCTAAAAATTATTTGTTTTTCCACAAGTGCACTATACCTCTCCTATTTCACCTATTAAGAAGTCATTTATTTTTCTGTAAGTGCCCTTCTCTCCTTCCACTTTTCCTATTAAGGCGGTATAAAAAGCCCCAAATTCTAAATGCTTCCTTGAGTCACATTTTTCTGTGAACTCTCATACATAGTACAGGATTAAACCTGTTTTTTCTCTTGCTGATCTGTCTTTTGTCAGCTTACATTGCAGGCTCCAAAGTATAAAGCTAAGAAGGCAGAAGAAAAGTTTTTCTTACGGACACAGTCCCGGTAAGCTTGGGCATGAAATGATCTGATTTATGATGATTTTGTTTTAAATGTATTTGCTGTTGCTCTATGGAGAGCAGCTTATAGGAGAAGAAGCAAAGAGACTATGTAACAGGATATGGTCGAGAGAGAAATAATAATAGCTTAGGCTAGAGAGATAATAGGGAGGAAAGCAGCTAGAATTTTAGTATGTATTTTGGATGTAGAATTAACAAAATTTACAGATAAATTGGATATAGAGAGATAGAGAGTAAGAAAAAAAGGAATCAAAGTTTTTTTTTTTTTTTAACTTTACAAATAGATTGAAATCTAGTTTCATTTATTGAGATGGGAAAGACAGAAAGATAAATTAATGGAAGTAAAAGGCCTGCTACTTTGGTTATTCAGTTTGTCCCCTGCATGTCCCTAGAGAAGCACCATTCTCAGCTTAGGCATTGCATATTTTGATACTTGTTTGGGAAACTTTTTACAGATTGCAGAGAAGTGTCCTATTTGAATACTATCTGCATATTATACTTTTCTTATAATTGTAATAATGGTATCTTAAACAGGATTCCATTTTTATAATTCATGTAAAGGGGCAGGATAAGAGAGTTGAAATCAATAGTTTTGTTCTAGCCATATTCAATGTAAGGTATATAGTAGGTATTCCAGGAGAAATGTCAAATAGGAGGATGGATCTTAGAGCCTAGAGTTCGGAGAATAGATAAGGGTTAGACTTACAGTTCTGGGAATCACTAGCATCTATAAAGCATTTAAAGCCTAGAAAACAGATAAAATTACAAAGGGAGAAAATACAGGTAGAAGTGATATATTAATCATTTTTTATCTCTTAACTTTCTCTAATTAAAGAATAAAATTCTGGATTTAGAAGGTAACCCAGAGGACATCACCATTCCACTCTAAAATTCACGAATCATCATTATAGCATTCCTGAGATGAAATCATATAATCTTTGAATATTTCCAGGTATAAGGAGTTTGCAGCTATGCATGGAAGCCCATTCCATCATTGAATTATTGGAATTTTAAAAAGACATCCTCACTTACAAGTTCTGCACTGATGACAGTAGACATTTTCTGAAATGCTCGATATAATCAAGCAAAGAGATTTTGATAAGCTTCCTGGAATTGGAGCTCCTCATCTTGCTCCAGCAATCTGAATTAATGTCTCCATAAATTTACCATCAGTAAATAATGTAGCATTAGAAAGACGCTGACTTACTGTATGTTTTTATGAGATTCTAAACATATGTAATAATATTACACATTTTTATTATCAAGACTTTATTCAATAAGGCTATTCTTTTACTCACTCAATATATTTCAGAGCTATGCCTTATAATGATTCATAATACCCAGTCAGATATAAAGTACTCTGTGAAGAAGTAGTAGTGTTCACTTTGTTGTAAAATTGCCTTTTGTTATCAAGAGAATATGCCTGCATTAAAAACATGTAAGGAATTTTCTCCCCAGGTGTTTGGGTTCAGGAATAAATTTTATATAACTAAAGTCACTCAGGGCAGAGCATTTGGAGCTTGCTCAGCAACTGCTGCTGCCCTGAAGCCAGATGCATGATATGAATGACCTATGCAGGTTCACTGCATTTGGCTGCTCGTACTGTGGCATAGAACAACTACAAGGGCACTGCTCCTATACACTGTGATGTTGTGATGTGACTGATGATCCTAGAGTTTTGCAACACAGGAGCCCTGGTCCCAAAAAGTAATCAGTCTTCCTCAGACCTAAATATTGGAAAAGGCAGAGAAGTGGACAATAATAACAATTAGTGCCAAATTTTATTGAACAATAAAGGAAATGCTTTACCTTGACATTTTTTTTGACCTTCATAGCCATCCTGTGGAGTAGATAATATTTTCTGTTTCACAGATAAGGAAAGTAACAAGTACAAAATGACACATTCCTGTTAACAAGTTGTTTACATTCAGTAAGCATTCAGTCTTTTAGGAATCATCACAATGCAATTTATTCCTCTTCAATGCAAAAACCTCTGAGTCATCTTTGACTACTTCATCTCTTTCGCCGTATTTAGTAAGTTATCAGTTCTTATCAATCACACTTCCAAATGTCTATTATTCTTCTCGTTTCTGTCTACCTTCACTGTCACTGTCATAGTGTTATTTTTTTCCCAATTTTTTTTAAGCCTTCTAACTTGTCTCTGTCATTAACTTTTCCACCTCCAAACTATTGCAGGAATACCTAGTTTTATTGCACTTCATTTTATTGTACTTCACAGATATTGCATTTAAAAAATCATATATATGTATATATAAAGACATTTTACATATTTATGGGCTACATGTGAGTTTTTTTACATGTATAGAATGTGTAATGATCAAGTCAGGGTACTTGGAATATCTATCACCTTTATTATTTATCATGTTTCTGTGTTTGTATTATTTAAAGTTCCCTCTTTTGGTTACTTTAAAATATACATAATACTGTTGCTAACTATAGTTATCCTAACCTGCTATCAAACATTACAATTTATTTCTTCTATCTAACTGTACTTTTGTACCCGTAGCTAACCTCTCTTCATCTACTCTTCCCTCCATTAAGCCTTCCCAGTCTCTCGTAAGTATCACTCAATTCTCTATGTCCATGTAGTTGTCTTTTTACTTCCCACATAAGAGTGAGAACATACATTATCCGTCACTCTGTGTCTGGTTTATTTCACTTAACATAATGACCTTCAGTTCGATTCATGTTGCTGAAAATGACAAGGCTTCATTCTTGTTTATGGCTAAATAGTATTGGTAAACACTAAGTTTGATTTCCCTGTGAGTGCAGGTATCTCTTTGATACGTTGGTTTCCATTCCTTTGAATAAGATACTCAGTACTGACTATGTTGGGTCATATAGTAGCTCTCTTTTTAACTTTTTGAGAAATCTTCATACTGTTTTCCATACTGGTTGTGCTAATTTACAGTCACACCAAGAGTGTGTAAGAGTTCCCTTTATTAGGCATCCTCACAAGCAGCTGTTATTTTTTTTTTGCCTTTTTAGTAATACTCATTCTAACTGGTGTGAGATGATATTTCGTTGGGATTTCGATTTGCATTTCCATGGTGATTAATGATGTTGAGCATTTTTCGAATGCCTGTTGGCCATTTTAAGGTCTTCTTTTGAGAAGTCTATGCATGACACATAGCCATTTTAATTGATAGAATTTTTTTTTGTTATTGTTTAGTTGTTGAGTCACTTGTTGGATAAGTAATTTGAAAATATTTTCTCCTACTTAATAGGTTGTCTCCTCACTCTGTTGATAATTTATTCTGCTCAACCAAAGCTTTTTAGTGTAATGTAGTCTCATTTGTTTTTATTTTTGTTACCTGTTCTTTTGAGGTCTTATAAAAAATTTTGCCTAGACCAATTCCTGAAGGGTATTCCCTATGTTTTCTACTGCTATAGTTTTGACTTTTACATTTAAGTCTTTAGTCCATTTTGAGATTACTTTTGTATGTGGTGAGAGATGGGGTCCAGTTTCATTCTTCTGTATCTGGTTATCCAATTTTTCCAGGACCATTTATGGAAGAAGGTGTTCCTTCCCCAATGTATGTTCTTGGCAGCTTTGTCAAAGAACAGTTGCCTCTAAATATGTGGATTTATTTCTCTGTTGTCTATTCTGTTTCATTGGTCTGTATCTATTTCTATACCAATATCATGCTGTTTTGGTTATTTTATTTTTGTAATCTGTTTTTAATTCAGGTATTCTGATGCCTCCAATTTTGTTTTTATGCTTAGGATTGCTTGATTCTTCTGGCTTTTTTTTTTTCAATATAAATTTTAGGATTTTTTTTCCATTTCTGTGAAAAATGATTTTAGTATTTTGATATGGATTGTATTGAATCTGTAGATTGCTTTGGGGAGTATGTTAATTTTAATGATACCAATTTTGATACACAAGCGTGGGATGTTTATCAGTTTGCTTGTGTCCTCTTTATTTTTTTTCATCAGTATTTTGTAGTTTTCCTTATAGAGAACACGCCACCTCCATTGTTAAATTTATTCCTAGGTACTTTATTTTCTTTAACATTGTAAATAGAATTTCCTTCTCGATTTCTTTTTTGGATATTTAATTATTGCTGTATGGAAATGCTCCTGAGTTTTAATGTTAATTTTGTATCCTAAAACTACACTGTATTTATCACTTCTAAAAGTTTCTTGGTAGTCTTTTCATTTGCGTAGACATACTATCATGTCGTTTGCAAAGAGGGACGGTTTTATTGTCTTTTTTCCAATTTGGATGTGTTTTGTTTCTTTTATTAGTACATAGAAACTGGCCATGTATTTAACTTTTTTATTTTTAAATTTTCTAATTTTATTATTTCAATAACTTTGTGGATACAAGTGGCTTTTGGTTACATGGATGAATTGTATAGTTATGAAGTCTGACATTTTAGTGTACTTATCATCCAAGTAGTGCATACTGTATACAATACGTCATTTTTTATCACTCACCCTTTCTGTCTCTCCCTTCTGAGTCTCCGTAGTCCATTATAGCCATCTGTCGGCCCTTGCAAACCCATAGCTTAGCTTCCACTTATAAGTGAGAACATTCAGTATTTGAATTTTCATTTTTGAATTACTTTACATAGAGTAATGAGCTCCAGTTCCGTCTAAGTTGCTGCAAAAAGCATTATTTCATTCTTTATTATTGTTGAGTAGTATTCTATGGTATGTATATATATATCACATTTTTTTGTCCACTCATTTGTTGATGGGCACTTAAGTTGGTTCCATATCTTTGCAAATGTTAATTGTGCTGCAATAAACATAAAGTGCACATGTCTTTTGGATATGATGACTTCTTTTCCTTTGGGTAGATACCAAATAGAGGTATTGCTAGACAGAATGGTATATCTACTTTTAGTTTTTTGATAAATCTCCGTACTTTTTCCCATGAAAGTTATCCTAATTTACATTCCCACCAGCAGCATTCCATTTTCCTCCCATCCATGCCAACATCTATTCTTTTTGACTCCTTAAGTAATAGCCATTCTGGCTGGGGTAAGGTGGTATCTTATTGTGGTTTTAATATGCATTCCCTAATAATTAGTGATGTTAAGCATGTTTTTATATGTTTGTTACCCATTTGTATATCTTTTTTTGAAAAATGTCTATTTATGTAATCTGCCCAGTTTTAGATGGGATTACTTGTTTTTTTCTTGCTGGTTTCTTTGAGTTCCTCGTAGGTTCTGGATATTAGCCCTTTGTTGGATGCATAGTTTGCAAAGATTTTCTCCCACTTTGCGGGTTGTCTGTTCACTCTGCTGATTATTTCTTTGACTGTGCAGAAGCTTTTTAGTTTAATTAGGTCTCACTTATGTATTTTTATTGCATTTTCTTTTGGGGTCTTAATCATAAATTCTTGGCCCAGGCCAATGTCTAGAAAAGTTTTTCCTTGGTAATCTTCCAGAATTTGTATGGTTTAAGTCATTGATCCATCTTAAGTTGATTTCTGTATAAAGTGAGAGATAGGGATACAGTTTTATTTTTCTACATGTAACTATCTGGTTTCCCAAGCACCATTTATTAAATAGGGTGTCCATTCTTCAATTTATGTTTTGAGTGATTTGTTGAAGATTAGTTGATTGTAAGTATTTGGCTTTGCTTCTGAGTTCTCTATTCTGTTCCATTGGTCTATGTATCAACTTTTATACCAGTACTATGCTGCTTCATTAACTATAGCCATGTGGCATAATTTGAAGTCAGGTAATGTGATTGCCTCTGGATTTGTTCTTTTTGCTTAGGCCAAATCAATAACTAATTTCCTTTTACAATAGTTGCAAAAAATACCTAGGAAAATTATTAACCAAAGATGTGAAAGTTTTCTACAAGGACAACTACAAAACACTGCTGAAAGTAATCATAGAAGATACAAACAAATGGAAATGCATCACATGCTCATGGATTGAAAGAATCCATACTGTGAAGATGACCATACTGCCCAAAGCAATCTACAAATTCAATGCAATTCCTATCAAAATACCAACATCATTTTTCACAGAATCAGAAAAAAAAAATTCTAAAATTCATATAAAACTAAAAAAGAGCCCTAAAAGCCTTGCATTTTTTTTTTTTTTTTTTTTTTTTGGCCTGATTTCTTCTAGCTAGCACTTCCAGCACTATGTTAAATAGCAGTGGTGAAAGTGGGCATTCTTCTCTTGCTCCAGTTGTTAGAGGAATTGCTTTCAACTTTATCCTAATACAATATTATGCTACCTGGAGCTTTGTCATATATGTCCTTTATTATTTTGAAGTGTGGTTATTCTTGGTCTGATTGTTGAGAGAGTTTACCATGAAAGGTTGTTAAATTTTGTCAAATGTTTTTTCTTTGTCTGCTAAAAGGATAATTTTTTTCTTCAGTCTGTTGATGTAATGTACCATGTTTACTGATTTGCATGTGTTGAACCCTACTTGCATCTCTGAAATAAATCCCACTTGATCATGATGTACTTTTTATTGACGTGAAGTTTGATTCAGTTTGCTAGTATCTGTTGAGTATTTTTCCTTTTATGTTCATCAGGGATGTTAGCCTTTGGTTTTCTTTTTCGTGATGTCTTGATTTGCTTTTGGTATCAGGGTAATGATGGCCTCATGGAGTAAGTTAGAGAGAATATCCTCCTCTTCAATTTTTAGAAATAGTTTGTGTACATTTGGTATTATTAATTTTTCTTTATATGTTTGGTAAAATTCAACAGTGAACTCATCTAATCCTGGACTTTTCTGGGGAGAGGGGAGATTGTCTGTTACTAACATAATTTCATTACTCATTACCAGTCTGCTCACATTTTTTTTTTTTTTTTTGATCCGATCTTGGTAGATTGTTTGTTACAAGGAATTTATTTATTTTCTCTCAGTTTTTCACTTTGTCAGTTCATAGTTGTTCATAATAGACTCTGATGTTCTTTTGTATTTATGTAGTATTAGTTGTAACATCTACTTTTTCATTGTTGATTTTGTTATTTGGGTATGCTTGATTAGTATTGTTAGCAGTTTAACAATTTTGTTTATCTTTTCAAAGAACCAACTTTTCATTAATTATTTGTGTTTCTTTAGTCTGTGTTTTCTTTAGGTTTCCTCTGATCTTTGTTATTTCTTCTGTCAATTTGGGATCTGGTTTGTTCTTGCTTTTCTAGTTCCTTGAAATATGGCATTATGTTGCTTACTTGAAATTTGTCTTTTTTTTAATTTGTTTATTGTTATAAACCTCCCTTTAGCACTGCTTTTGCTGTATCCCACAAATTCGGTGGGTTGTGTTTCCATTTTCATTAAATATATTTTTTAAAATTTCCATCTTAATTTCTTCATTGGCCCAATGATCTTTTTAAAGAAGATGTCGTTTAATTTCTATGTATTTGTATAATTTCCAAAGTTCTTGTTACTGATTTCTAGTTTTATTCCATTGTGGAATGAGAAGATACTTGATATAGTTTTGTTTTTTTTTTTTATATTTGTTAAGACTAATTTTGTGGCATAACATATGATCTATCTTGGGAAACGTTCCATGTATTCATAAGAAAAATGTGCATTCTGCAGTTGTTGGATAAAACATTCTGTAAATGTCTGTTAGGTACATTTTCCCTGAAGTCCAAGTTAACTTCAATGTTTCTTTGTTAATTTTCTGTGTAAATTGTGCATCAAATGCTGAGAGTGAGGTACTAAAGCCTCCTATTATTATTGTATTGGAGTCCTTTTTTTTTAGATCTAGTAATATTTACTTTTTAAATCTGGATGTTCCAATACTGGCAGCATATATAAAAATAAACAACAAGAAGAATTTTGGAAACTATACAAATACACAGAAATTAACATGCTCTTGAAAGAGATTATTGGGTCAAGAAAGAAATTTAGATAAAAATGGTAAAAAATTAATATAAATGAAAATGGAAACACAACATACCAAAACTTGTGGGATACAGCATAAAAACACATAAAAAGATAAATTTCAAGTATGCAATCTAATGAGGCATCTCAAAGAACTAGAAAACAAGAACAAAAACAAACAAACCTCAAATTAATGGAAGAAAATCAATAGTAATCAGAGGAGATCTAAACAAAATACAGACTAAAAATTGAATTATGTCCTTTTGCTGGATTAATACCTTTATCATTATATAATTATCTTCTTTGCCTTTTTTAATGTTTTTGACTTATAGTCTGTTATAGCTGATATAAATATAGCTATTCCTGTCCACTTTTGGTTTCCATTTGCATGGAATATCTTTTTCCACCTCTTTACTTTTAGTCTCTATGTGTCTTTACAGGTAAGGCACATTTCTTGTCAGCAGCATATTGTTGAACTATTTTTTGTTACCCATTCAGCTAGTCTATGTATTTTAAGTGGAGAATTTAACCTTCAAGGGTATTATGGATATATGAGATTTTTTCAATTCATATTGATAACCATTTTTTACTTGTTTCATATATTCTTTTTTGTCTTTTCTTTTCTTCTCTTATTGTTTGCCCTTGCGGTTCACTGTTGTTCTGGGGTGGTAACATTTGAGTCTTTTCTTAATTTCTGTGTTTACTTTACTAGTGAGTTTTATACTAACATGTTCTTGATGGTAACCATCATCCCTTTGCTTTTAGAATTAAAACCCCTTTAAATATTTTTTATCAAGTCAGCCTAGTGGTGATGAATTTCCTCAGGATTTGCATGTCTTGCAAAGTCTTTATTTCACCCTTACTTATGAAGGGTAATTTATCTAAATATAGTGTCCTTTGGTGGCAGATTTGTTTTTTTCATTCAGCACTTCGAATATATCATTCCATTTTCTCCTGGCCTGTCTGGTTTCTGCTGAGAAGTCTGCTGTTAGTCTGATTGGAGCTCCTTTATAGATGACTAGTTGTTTTTCTCCTGCTATTTTTAGAATTGTCTCTTTGTCATTGCCCTCAGACAGTTAGACTGTAATGTCCCATGAAAAATACCTTTTTGCATTGTATCTGTTTGTGTATCGTTGAGCCCATTGTATCTCAATGTCTACATCTCTTGCTACACATGTAAACTTATTATGTATTATTTCATTAAATATGTTTTTGAAAACCTTCATTTTCTCCTCCTACCTTTGTATCTTTGAAGATACTGATAATTCATGTATGTGATGGCATTATGGTGTCTCATATATCAGGAAGACTTTGTTAATTTATTTCTTCATTATTTTTGTTTCACTGTGTTATTTCAAAAGATCTTTGCGCAGGTTATGAGATTATTTCTTCTGCTTCATTTAGCTTATTTTTGAAGATTTTGAGTATATTTTGTTCTTTATTCAAGGACTTCTTCAATCCTAGAATTTCCATTTGGTTCATTTAGATAATAGTTTCTTTTTTGGTAAATTTCTAATTTATATTATGCATTGTTTTTCCAATTCCTTTGATTATTTTAAGGAATTATGTTTTATCTTGCTGAGCTTATTTAGTACCATTTTTAATGCTTTTTTTTCTGGAAGTTTGACAATGTTTTTATTGAGATATATTACTAGGGAACTATTGTATTTCTTTCCTAGTATCACATTTTCTTGCTTTTTCTTGCTTTATTGGGCTTTACATTGATATCTACACATATGATGTAATAGTTGCTTCCTCCATTTTTTTGAATTTGCTTTCATAGGAGAGGACATTTTCCCAAAAATGGACCAATAGTGCCAGTTGAGCAGGCCCCTTTGGCTTTGATTCTAGGTGTGTGTGCAGTTGTGTAGTCTGCACGTAAGTTTTTCTACTATAAACAACCTCAATGGTACCTGTGATTTCTTCAGTGGTCTACAGTGTGGCTATTAATGGAGGCTATGGTAAAATTTTCCTGGGGATGGAGATACTAGGTGGGCCAGTCTTCAGGCCCTAGTGATAGCAGTGGAGGGTTGAGTATGCCTGTTCTTGGGCCCCAGGACAGTACACACTGTTACCAATGTTAGCAGCACCAGCCAAGCCAGTTCTTGAGTCTCAAAGAGGTATCCTCAAATGTTGGTTGTGGCAACAGTGGGCTCGGTGAATGAAAAGCTTCCCTGGTCCCTGGGCAGCTAGTTCGATGTGGGCAACGGCAGTAGTAGTTATAGGAGGATAGAGTGGGTAATGTGCGGTATGTGCTGGTCTTGGCAATTGTTGCAATGCAGGTTCAACACCCAAAGCCCTGGACAAGTAGTTCTCATGCTTGCCCACTCTAAGCAGCAGCAACTCTAAGCATGACAACACCATGTAAAGGTGTGGAATGGCCCCACTCTTTATGAATGAGCCAAAGCACAGAGGCCATGCCACCAGTGGAAGGACTGCCACTACTCACAACCCCAGGCAGGCAGCAATTTTGCTCATTCACCCCAGTCCTTGGTAGCAGCAGCAGCAGCAGCTGTGGCTGCAGCGGTGCAGAGAAGAAAAGGTGAGGGGGGTGGGCAGGTACTTATCTTTACGGAGGAGACTGAGCACAGAGGCCACTGTGATGGTTGAGGTAGAGTCAGTTCCTCCAGCCTCAGAGTGTCAACTCTCAGATTTACCAACCTGGGTTCCTACTTGCAGCAACTGCTGTGGCAGAGTGCAAAGTGGGAGAGGGGATCATACTGTTTGTTGCCAGTCCAAGCAAAATTCTTTGCCACTGCTGGGAAAAGCATCTCTTTTCACAGCACCAGAGCTCTGGGGCTCTGGAAAGCAAGTGCTTTGGTCACCTTTTGGTGTGTTGCACTGTCCTATTCTCAGGAAATGGTACTCCCTATTGACTAGAGTCTTGAGAATCATGTGACACCTTTGGGTTCAGCCAGCGCTGTGCCACTGTAGCTCTCTGAGTTTACACTGGGGGATATATGTTGGAGCTCCCAGAATGTGGAGATATGGAGGCTGTGACTCCCCAGGGCAGGATGCAGTCCCATTATGGCTATGCTCTCACAATGGTGCCCTAATCCAACCACATAGGTGTCTGGGGTGTGAGTGACCAGGCACACATCCCCTGTCTGGTGTAATGCTCTTACAGGGTCTCCAGATTACTGACAATGGTAGTCAGGGTTTCTGTGGGTAGCAGAGCTCTCCTGTTGTTTGGATTGCAACAATTAATGGTGGCGATGCGGACTACTAGCATTTCCTCATTTACTCTTTACCTGCAAGAGCAAGCTCCTCTAGGCTCCAGCCAATGTCAGCTGAGCTGGCTACTGACATCCATCTTTTTCTGTGCTTCAGGTGTTTCCCATGACTTCTGTGCTGGACTCTAGTGTCCCTCTCCTAGATGCTCTATTTGTAGCATAATTGTCTATTCATAGTTTGGTTCTTTGTGTTCTGGAAAACATAAATGTCTAATGTCTCTCATCAGGTATTGTGAACCAGAATAAATATTGCATTTTTAAAAATGGAAGATCTATGTCAATCCTGCATCGAGCAATGTTATTGGCACCACACTTCTAACAGCACGTGATCACTACATCTCTGTGTCATGTTTTAGTAATTCTTGAAATATATTAAACATTTTTCATTATTACTAAATACGTCATAATGAGCTATGCGTGCAGTAGTGTACTCAGTGATCTTTAATATTATTATTATTATTATTACTGTTTACAGGCACCATGAACTGCACTCACATAAGACAGTGAACTCAATCAATAAATGCATGTGTTATGACTGCTCCATCAACCTACCACTCCCATTTCACTTTCCCTCTGTTTAGTCGTCCCTCTTCTCTGAGAGACAAGAATATTAAAATTAGGCCAAGTAATAACTCTAAAATGGCTTCTAAGTGTTCTGGTGGGAAAAAAAAAAAAAAAACAGTAACATATCTCCACTTTAAATGAGAAACTAGAAATGATTAAACTTAGTGTGGAAGAAATATTCAAAGCGGTCATAGGCTGAAAGCTGTGCTTCATGCACCAAACAGTTAATCAATTTGTGAGTGCAAAGGAAAAGTTATTGAAGAAAATTAAAAGTGCTACTGTAGTGAATGCACAAATGATAAGAAGGCAAAACAGCCTTATTGCTGATGTGAAGAAAGTTTTAGTAATCTAGATAGATCAAACTAGCTATAACATTCCTTTAAGCCAAGCGTAATTCAGAGAAAAGCCCTCTCTTTAATCCTATAAAAAGCGAGGATGCTGCAGAAGAAAAAGTTTGAAGCTAACAGAGTTTGATTCTTGAGATTTAAGGAAAGAAGCCATCTCCATAAGGCAAAGCAGGAAGGGCTGATGTGAAAGCTACAGCACATTATTCAGAGGATCTAGCTAAAATAATCGATGAAGGTGGCGACACTAAACAACAGATTTTCAGTACAGACAAAATAGGGTTATATTGGTAGAAGATGCTATAAAGGGCTTTCATCGCTAGGGAGAAGTCAGTGTCCGGCTTCAAATCTTCAAAAGGCAGGCTGAATCTCTTGTTATGGCCTAACGCAGCTACTGACTTTAAGTTGAAGCTGAATCTAATTTGCCATTCTGGAAATCCTTGGGTCTTTAAGAATTATGCTAAATCCACTATGCCTGTGCTCTATACATGGAACAATGAAGCCTGGGTGAAAGCACACCTGTTTACAGAATTGTGTATTAAATATTTTAAACTCACTTTTGTGATCTACGGCTCAGAAATAAGATTTATTTCAAAATATTACTACTTATTGACTATGCACCTGATCACCCAAGAGCTATGATGGAGGTGTTCATGGAGATTAATGTTGCTTTTATGCCTACAAACACAACATCTATTCCCTAGCTTATGGATTAGGGAGTAATTTAAGCTTTCAAATTGTATTATGTAAGAGATATATTTTGTAAGGCTCTAGCTGCCATAGATGTTGATTCCTCTGATGGACCGGGGCAAAGTACATTGAAAACCTTCTGTAAAGAATTCACCCTTCTAGATGCCATTAAGAACATTTGTGATTAATGAGGGGAAGCAGAAACATCAACATTAACAGGAATTTAGAAGATATAGACTCCAGCCCTTATGGATGATTCTGAGAAGTTTGAGCCTTCAGTGGAGAAATTAACTTCAGATGTGGAGGAAATAGCAAAAGAACTAGAAGTGGAGCCTGTAGATGTGATTGTATTGCTTTAATGTCATGACAAAACTTGAACAGATGAGATGTTGCTTCTGATGGGAGAGCAAGGAAAGTGGTTTCTTGAGATAAAATCTACTTCTGGTGAAGAAACTGAACACAGTGAAATGACAACAAAAGTTTTGGAAGGTTATATAAACTTAGTTTATAAATCTGCAGCATAGTTTGAGAGACCATTTACTTCAATTTTGAAAAATAGTCTATAGGTAGAATGCTATGAAACAGCATTTCATGCTACAGAGAAATCTTTCATAAGAAGAAGAGTTAATTGATGTTGCAAACTTCATTGTTGTTTTATTTTTAAAAATTGCCACAGCCACCTGACTTTAAGCAATCACCATCTTGAACAGTAAGCAGCCATCAACATCAAAACGAGACCTTGGACCAGCAAAAAAATCATGACTCACTGAAGGCCCAGATGATCACTAACATTTTGTAGCAGTAAAGTATTTTTAATTAAAATATATACATTTTAGACACATGCTGTTGCATACTTAACAGACTAATGTATACTACAAACATAACTTGTATATGCATTGGGAAACCAAAAAAATGTACATGGCCTACTTTATTGTGATACTTGCTTTATTGTGTTGGTCTGGAACATGACCAAAGGCGAAGAGGAGCCTGCATGTACGGAGATCACATGACAGGAGAGGAAGATAGAGAGAGAGGGAAGGGAGGTGCCAGGCGCTATTAAACAATCAGCTCTCACCAAACCTGCAATATCTCCTAGGTATCCCTGTGTCTTTGTTCTGTACGAGTGATTGCTCTAAAATAAATATCTGAATTTCAGCTGTGTGGTAGATTGAATGCAGCATAGGTCAGTGGTTCTCAAAGTGTGGTCCAGGACTGCCAGTCGTTCACAACATAAATTCAATGAATCTGTAAGGTCAAAAGTATTTTCTGTTACCACTGGCATACTTAGTCATTGGCCAAGAGCAGCCTAAGGAATGCAAAATTTTAGCACAATGTAAGTGGTGAATCCAGAGGTGTGGCAACATGGAATATCAGTCAACTATGCTCCCTGGAGCTGGCCATCTGAGTAAGAGATTTCCATGGCCACTACCATAGGGGTGGGAGACTATGCATGTGCTAAAGAACAACGGTGTGCCCTTAGTGTGTGGTGATGATGGTGGTGGTAAGTGAACAATAGGCTCATCTTCCATAGTAAGTAGTCATCACATTATATACAGTGCTGAAAATCAAGGAATAATAGTATAAGTGTGTTATTATGAAACCTAGTAGTAAATACCACAATAACTAGCTAAAATAATTTTTGGTGACCACCTACAGTAAGTTTTTTAAAACATGTATGCCTATAACTTCGATATAGAATAAATAAAACATATTTGGACAGGTCACCTACTAGTGGAAACCTCTTTGGTGAATTCCCATTACCTTGAGAATAAAATCTGAACATATTGAAGGCAATGCATGATGATCTATTTCCTACCTCCCTTTTGAGACATTCCTTGTATTTGTTCTTCTATTGTCTAAGCTCCAGCCACTCTGGAATGACCTAACCCTCAAAACACACATTTTTTGGTAACATTAGCAATTTGGACATATTATTTTTTTGTGCTGAACTGTAGTATATAAAACAAAAAGGAGGTTTTCTAGTTGACAGAGGAGATTCAATATTTTGAATCCACCAAACTTGATTTGAATCCACCAAAACTTACCTTAGTACTTGTTCATAGAAATGTAATGCTCTATCACACATTATTTGTAGAACTCCTGTGCTAGGCACCTAGCAGTGTCAGAGAACTCAAAGAATGTGCACTAAATAGACTACCTAGAACAATCCTGGAACATACAGAAGCAGAGCTTTGGAAACCCAGAAACATAATGCTTTTAGAACTCTTAGAATATTTTCTTTATGTTCTTCCTATTGTACCATTATTGTCTTAACCTGTTTCTGTTGCTGTAAAAGAATACCTGATACTTGGTAATTTATACAGAAAATATATTTGTTTGACTAATGGTTCTGCAGGCTATACAAGAACTATGGAGACAGCCTATGCTTCTGGTGAGTGGTGCAGGCTGCTTCCACTCATGACCGAAAGCGAAGAGGAGGCTGTAGATGCAGAGATCACATGGCAGGAGAGGGATATAGAGAGAGTGGGGAGGGAGGTGCCAGGCTCTATGAAACAATCAGCTCTCATGCGAATTAATAGAGAGACAGCTCAGTCGTTACTGTGTGGAGAGCACGAAGCCATTCATGAGGAATCAGCCACCATGACCCAACCACCTTCCACTACGCCCCACCTCCAATACTGGGGATCAGGTCTCCACATGAGTTTTGGAGTATCCAAACCACAGCAATTACCTATAAAATAAGGTAAATACTTAAATATTCCCTTACCATCTTTCAAGTTCTAAAATGTTTGAGTCTGTGAATGTTCAAACTATGTAAAATTAAACACCTCAAATGGGTACGAAAATTTATTTTCCTTCTTGTAATGGCTGCAGAGTGATCCATTCACTTATTAAGCATTATTTAATACTTTATGATGTTAATTGAACTTTACTAGGTACTAGGGATATGATGTAAATGAGGTGAGAACACAACGAACTTGCCAAAGAGAAGCTCCAGATAGAGCAAGAAAGAACGGCAAAAAGTTGCAAATATATACACAGATTAAGCACTCATGTTCATATATGTATAGTCCGTTCGTTTGTTTGTTTGTTTGTTTGTTTTTGAGCCGGAGTTTCGCTCTTGTTGCCTAGGCTGGAGTGCAATGGTGCAATCTTGGCTCACTGCAATTTCCACCTCCTGGGTTCAAGCGATTCTCCTGCCCCAGCCTCCCAAGTAGCTGAGATTACAGGCAGGAGCCACCATGCCCAGCTAATCTTTTGTATTTTTAGTAGAGATGGGTTCCACCATCTTGGCCAGGCTGGTCGGGAATTCCTGACCCTCGGGTGATTCACCCGCTTCGGCCTCCCAAAGTGCTGGGATTACAGGCATGAGCCACTGTGCCCGGCCTCATGTTCATATTTTAATCAAACCACAGGCATCATTGTTCTCTCAAGTATAAAATCATTGTTCTCTCAAGTATAAAAGCAATGACAAAAGAAAACACAAACATGCACACACACAAACACACACACACATGATTATCAATATAATCAGAAAACATCTCGGTTTTTATGAAGGTTTGTTTGAACAGGGAGCAACGTGTCAGAGAACATATTAGGTGAAGTGATCTTTATAAGTAAAGTCATTGTTACAAAAGAAAAAGCAGTGCCTATGGGATAGAAAGGATCATGGTCAACTGAAAGAGAAGAGGTATGCATAGAAGTAACAAGGAATGTTATGGAGTGAAGAAGATAGGAAGCAGAGGAATGAGAGCATTTAATTGAAGGAGAGCTTTAGATGTCCAGATTAGTAGGTGAGCTTTGACCTTACTATCAACAGGTAATCTCTCTAATTTTGTCACATCAAAGAAACCAGTTAGGTTTTTGCAACAATGTGGGGACAAGTCTAAGTGAAAATGGCATAGAAATGGAGAACAAAGAAGAAACCAAACCACATTTCAAGGGAAGAATTCCTTTACTCAGTAAGTGATTTAATACGGTAAAAGAGAAAAATTAACAAATTTCCAAGGAGGTGTTCTCTGAAATCAAGAGGAAGATAGTACCAATGGTTACATTCGGGGATTTAAAAGGGGCCAGATTGGTAGGAGGGAAGAAGAGGTAAGATCATTAAGCTAATTTTCAGGTTTTAACAGAGCCACTAGTCTTTTTTTTTTTTTTTTATACTGGGTACAGCTAAGTGAAGATAGAAATATAAGTAAACATCTACACACTCCACTGACCTTAAGAGTTAATTAATTTAAAAACATACATTACCGGCCGGGCACGGTGGCTCACGCCTGTAATACCAGCACTTTGTGAGGTCAACGCGGGCAGATCACGAATTCAGGAGATCAAGACCATCCTGGCTAACAAGGTGAAACCCCGTCTCTACTAAAAATACAAAAAATTAGTGGGCATGGTGGCGGGCACCCGTAGTCCCAGCAACTCGGGGGGCTGAGGCAGGAGAATGGTGTGAACCCAGAAGGCGGAACTTGCAGTGAACAGAGATCTTGCCAGCACACTCCAGCCTGGGCGACAGAGCGAGACTCCATCTCAACAACAACAACAACAACAACAACAACAACAACAACAACAAAAAGACACATTATGTTCTTACTAAACCTAACAGTATTGAACTTAAATTATTTTTGTATTTGATGTTCAACCATCTTCAAACTGCTTAATAAACAGCAAACATGGCAAGTGCTGCCTAGATTCCTCACTAAACTTGCAATATAGGAATTAGTTATCACACAAATACTATTATACAGCTTCAGATTACCATTTTAAAGAGAAAAGAAGATTTTTATTTAGAATCAAATCTTCTATCATATTATTTGTCATGGCTTTGGGGCTGTATCTGAGAAAAAATGAAGCACAATTTTTTTTTTTTAAATATGCATACAATTTTTTTTCTTTTTTTTTGAGACGGAATCTGGCTCCGTCACCCAGGCTGGAGTGCAGTGACACGATCTCTGCTCACTGCAAGCTCCACCTCCTGGGTTCACGCCATTCTCCTGCCTCAGCCTCCCGAGTAGCTGGGACTACAGGCGCCCGCCACCACGCCCAGCTAATTTTTGTATTTCAAGTAGAGACGGGATTTCACTGCGTTAGCCAAGATGGTCTCGATCTCCTGACCTCGTGATTCGCCCGCCTTGGCCTCCCAAAGTGCTGGGATTACAGGCATAAGCCACCGCACCAAGCCATGCATACAAATGTTTGACAGTTTTATATTTCTTATCTTTTCCCTGAACACGCTGATGAAGTCTATTTACACTTATGTCAACGGCTGACTTTGGGGAATGAGGGCATTCATACTAAAAGAACAAAAATTATGGCATGACATGTATACACAATAAAGTTATTTTAGTAAAACATGGATATTATACTATATGAATTAAATGAAAATAATCCTCCAAACAGCTTTATTATTTCAGGTATTTGGATCTAGTTTTTGGATGCATCCAAAAAAGTTAAATATTTAACTTCCATGTTTTATTTTAAAACATTAAAATAACAAAATCAAATGGGGCCATTCATCTCAAATAGTCTTTCAGACTGAGTTGCAGTGTGGTATCCCTATTTATAGAACTAAATTATTTGCTGATACCTGGCTCTCACTCTGCAAAAACTATTCTCAGTGTTCTCTTATTTTGTTCAGTAATAAAATCTATATGCAGGAATAACCAGCACTGAGTTCATTTACCTAAAATGAACTTAAAAAACACAGTATTTGCCCCCTCCTTTCAGTATACTTGATTTTCTGATATTACTATTATTCAATGTCTGTGAACCTGCCTACTTTGAACTAAAACAGTAAAACACACTAAATCTACATTAACTAAAAGGAAAAATAAAAGCTCACCTGTGGTATGCATGTTTTCTTCATAATGTATTAATTTAAATGCAGATGACCTAAGATAATAAAAAAAGTCTTCCCCTATATAGTCATGTATATTATAATGATGGAGTGATTAGACATTGCAATTTGGGCCACATTGGGTCAAGATTTTGGTTTCAAATCTATTATCAAATTTCTGTCTTTAGAGCTTTGTTTACATTCAAATTATTAGTTGCAAAGGATTTTACCTGACTTAGGGTTTAATAGAATAAAGAAGAAACTGAATATGTTTAGTAGTTATGGATGCAAGTCTAACAATTGATAGAATTTAACCACAAATCCTATACTGCCCCTTAAATACATAGAAGGTAACTGAATTGCAAAATAAGGGCCCCTAGAAAATCTGACTTTATAAAAGAATAATGAGGACAAGTCACTGGGAATATCCCTTAATGTGATGTTGGAAAAGCAGCAGTAGTGTTTAAAGTCTAAAGCACAGAACCTTCTGATATCTTTTTAAAGACACAGTAATTTTTGCAAGTATATAGAAATCTATAGTTTCTTCATGTTTTTTATATTGTTCTAAAAGCAACAACTAGCCTTGTTAAATACTAAATATTTTTATCTACATCAATTGAAAACAGTCACCATATATAAATCAATATTATATATTTTACTCAGACATGTTAAGAATCTAACTGTGATGTGAACAAATATCTTCTGCGTGAGGTCTCTGTATCAAAAAATAATAATTTATATATGCATATTAAGAAGAGGAAATTCACCTTTAAGGATATGTTTATAGGAGAAATACAATTCAGGACAAATGTTAATAACATTGAATACTTTGTTTTCAGCTCTTTAATGTTATCTATAGTTGATGTTAATGATTGCAGCTTTGTGTGTTTCTTTTATCTTTGATCTTTGTTATTGGTTACATACATTCATCTGGGGGTTAGCCTTTTACCTCAGAGAATCTATCTATCTCACTGTTTCTGTGTGCATTTTAAGATCACAGAAGCAAATATAATTGGTAGTAGATTAGGTTCAATTTATAATCTATATTTTTCTACTAATGCATCTTAGTATAATATTTGCGACACAAAGGGTATAAAAATAAAAACTTAAATTTTAAAATTGTCTTTTTGGGAGAGCATGAGAAAGATTTTGAGGTGATGGTAGTATTCTGTATGTTGATTGTGATGATTGTTATACAATCTATACATGTTTGTCAAAGAAAAGCTAGAACTGGATAGCAGTTAAAGCAGTAGAACATATTTTACCCAGAAACTACTGCAATAAGGGGAAAAAATATCTCAGAATAAAACTGGAATCAATTCTAAATACAATAAAGAAAAGTGGAAATGTACAGTCAAGAATGTAGGGGAGAAGGTGTAGTTGCAAAGAAATTACTAATCGAAGACATCAGGAATAAGGGAGGATTCTGGCTAAACCTACGTAACACAATTCCAGGTGAGGTCAGACTAGCCATCAGATATCATTTGGAGGATTGTGGGGGATGAGGAACACAATCAGATGTACAGTAGGAGATTCTGGCTAAACTAGCTTAGCAGGATTCTGGCTAAATTTGGACAATGCAGAGAAGAACATGAAAACCCAGGAGTCAAATCCTGGTTGGGAGGACTGTTCAGAGAAGCTTGAATGGAGTTTTGTCAAGGAGACTCTTATTGAATATCAATCAAAATTTAATGTGCAATAATTTGAAAAATAAAATAAGTTTTTAAAAACCTATTTTATGACTTTTATTTTGTTTATTTTATTTATTTTGAGACAGTCTCACTCTGTCACTCAGGCTGGAGTTCATTTTTTTTATTTTTAAAGGAATATATATTAAAGCAACTTTACAAATTCAGATTTACAGGGAATTAAGTGTTCACATTAGTTCAATAGTTTAATATTCTGATATACTTATGAATAACTAGAAAATACACCTATACAACTTTTTAATGGCTCTTGTATTTCTTGAACGAACATGACAATTTTCTTTGAGAATTTATATCATCAAATAATTTCCCTGATATTTATTCTCTTTTTCTAAAAAGCAACTGAACAGCCAAGATAAATAGTAACTTTCTAATAGTTTCTAGCCACGTAATCCCAAATATTATATAATGTATTTCACACACACACACGCGTGTGTGCACACACATATATATGTATATCTATATATACATACAATATACAATATAATTTCATAATATCTGAAATGTTAAGAAAACAGAAATAAGGCTTTCTATTAGTTGAAAGACAAGTAAAAAAAATCAGTTGATCTCAAAACAGAAAAGAAATAGTTGAAAAACAAATATTTTAGTAGTAAAATAGCATAGTTGGTTGGTTGGTCAACAAACAAATGTACACCAATCACTAACTTTTCTATGTATCAGAAATAATCGGTAGAAATATTAACTAGGGAAATAGCACATTAGTATAAGAACAAAATATGTTATCTAACCAGATGGCATCTTAAATAAAAATATGTAAAACCTAGTTGAGGAAAACTCAAAATTAATTTGTAATTTGGAGACATGAATATGTTTTAGACATTTAAAAATGTTATGTAAAGATATGCAATATTTATTAACTGAGAATTAATGAAAACTCTTACTGTAAGAAGTGATAGAAACACAATTTCAAAAAGTTAAGCAAAAAGTGAAATCTGTTGGTTTAGTAGATAAACTACATGGTGGAAAGAAGTGAAACTAGCCTCGGAAATTATAGGAACTGTGGACTCAAATGCCATCAGGACTCTGATTATCTTCTCTGCTTTCTCTCTGCCTGTTAGCAGCAATTGGATTGCCAATGGCACCTGACTCACAACCTTACAGGTCCAGAAACAAGGGAGGAAAGATATTTTCAGCACCAAATCTATGAAATAGATTTTTAGTTTATAAAAATGAGTGGAAATAAGGCCAGGCGTGGTGACTCACGCCTGTAATCCCAGCACTTTGGGAGGCCGAGACATGTGGATCGCAAGATCAGAAGATCGAGACCATTCTAGCTAACACGGTGAAACTCCGTATCTACTAAAAACATTTAAAAAATTAGCCAGGCGTGGTGGCGGGCACCTGTAGTCCCAACCACTCGGGAGGCTGAGGCAGGAGAATGGCGTGAACCCGGGACGCTGAGCTTGCAGTGAGCAGAGATCATGCCACTGCATTCCAGCCTGGGCCACAGACTCTGTCTCAAAAAGAAAAAAAAAAAAAAAAAAAAAAAAAAAGAGTAGAAATATGTTTGAACCACATTAATAAATACTTTATGAACTACTACTGAGACAACATGGTTGATTAGCATTAAAAAATGGAAAATTCCATTCAAATTGAAAGTACAGGCTGGTGGAGGAAAGGGGGAGGTTACCAAAATAAAGAAGCAACACATTCCTGACTACTAGGAAAATTGTGGTAATTTGGACGACAACCCCAGATTCTGATTGTTGTACAGAGAAAGATTGCATATTGCAAGTATGTTAATACTTTAAAATCAACAGCAGTAAGTTTAGTGCGATTTCAATAGGATTTTTGTTGGAAGTATGGCAGTAAGGAGGGAATTTTAATACAATTTTTGTTGAAGAGGGTGTGGCAGTGAGGAGAGAATTTAGAAAAAAAAAAAAAAAAAAAAAAAAAAGATCCTATAAGATATTTGGAGGGCCAGGTGCGGTGGCTCACGCCTGTAATTCCAGCACTTTGGGAGGCCGAGGCGGGCAGATCACGAGGTCAGGAGATCGAGACCATCCTGGCTAACACGGTGACACCCCATCTCTACTAAAAATACAAAAAATTAGCCGAGCATGGGCGCCTCTAGTCCCAGCTACTTGGGAGGCTGAGGCCAGAGAATGGCGTGAACCCGGGAGGCGGAGCTTGCAGTGAGCCGAAATCACACCATTGCACTACAGCCTGGGAGACGGCCAGACTCTGTGGCAAAAAAAAAAAAAAAAAAGATATTTGGAGGAATAACTATGGAATATAATCTTTTGTGTCATAACATCAGATCATTATGTATTCAGATACTAAGACATATGGGACACTAATATATGACAAATTCAGTGGCTGAATTTAGCAATGAAAGATAGACTATTTTATGCATTATAATAACATATATGCTTTTTAAATCTAGAAATAAATAAAGATGAGACTCTCTATCTTATAGAGGAAACAAAAATAATTTCCAGATGTACTAAAGTTTAAAATGTAAATATTAAAAAATCTTGCTGTATGAATGTCTTCTTTTGAGAAGTGTCTGTTCATATCCTTTGCTCACTTTTTGATGGGGTTGTTTTTTTCTTGTAAATTTGTTTGGGTTCTTTGTAAGTTCTCAATATTAGCCCTTTGTCAGTTGAGTAGATTGCAAAAATTTTCTCCCATTCTGTAGGTTGCCTGTTCACTCTGATGGTAGTTTCTTTTGCTGTGCAGAAGCTCTTTAGTTTAATTAGATCCCATTTGTCAATTTTGGCTTTGTAAAGAAGACATTCATACAGCCAACAGACACATGAAAAAATGCTCATCATCACTTGCCATCAGAGAAATGCAAATCAAAACCACAATGAGATACTGTCTCACACCAGTTAGAATAGAGATCATTAAAAAATCAGGAAACAACACATATTGGAGAGGATGTGGAGCAATAGGAACACTTTTACACTGTTTGTGGGACTGTAAACTAGTTCAACCATTGTGGAAAACAGTGTGGCGATTCCTCAAGGATCTAGAACTAGAAACACCATTTGACCCAGCCATCCCATTACTGGGTATATACCCAAAGGACTATAAATCATGCTGCTATAAAGACACATGCACACGTATGTTTATTGCAGCACTATTCGCAATAGCAAAGACATGGAATCAACCCAAATGTCCATCAGTGACAGACTGGATTAAGAAAATGTGGCACATATACACCATGGAATACTATGCAGCCATAAAAAAGGATGAGTTCATGTCCTTTGTAGGGACATGGCTGCAGCTGGAAACCATCATTCTCAGCAAACTATCTCAAGAACGGAAAATCAAACACTGCATGTTTTCACTCATAGGTGGAAATTGAACAATGAGATCACTTGGACACGGGAAGGGGAACATCACACACCAGGGCCTATTATGGGGAGGGATAGCATTAGGAGATATAACGGAACGTAAATGATGAGTTAATGGGTGCAGCACACCAACATGGCACATGTATACCTATGTAACAAACCTGCACATTGTGCACATGTAACCTAGAACTTAAAGTATAATAATAATAAAATAAAAAGTAAATAAAAAATCTTGCAAGAAACTCTAAAATCCTACACGTAAAATTGAAGGGTGTTGGAGTCTTCCCCAACCAAGATGAGAAAATATAAAGTTAAAAGGATACATGTTTGAATTGTATTTTTTAAGGACAACCCAGTCTTTTCTTTTGAGGCAGCCTTATCTCCTAAGGCATAACTTTATTTTGGCCTGTGAGCTCTTATTCACCTGGAGGTACTGGCTACTCAGATTGTGCTAATTTTTCAGGGCCAAAAGAACTACTTCCAGAGAGGAGGTGAACAAGTTATACTATGAAAAGCCCAGGGGCCATAAAACCATAGTTAATCATTCACCTAACCAACCATCTCTTCAGTTATGTGTTTCAATTTTAAATCCTCAGAAGACCGTAGTAGACCACTCACTGGGGGAATGGAGTAAAAGAATGGAGGCTGGTAAATAGCATTCCAGTTAGTAGCAATCTTTCACCCCAGCAGTGTTTTATATGCTACTCTGATATTAGCATTATTTACCCTTGCATTAGCAGTGTGGAAATAAATGAAGACCAATGAAAACAAACAGAGGCTGTTTAATTAGAACTTGCTACAGTAAGGAAGTCAATCAACATCACTTGATTTTGGCAGACTCAAAAATATGCAGGGAAGTGGAAAAACTATGATTAAAAAAAGGGAAAGCATCAATTATGTTCTGATTAGAGGTGGTTGGCATGAAAAAGCTAGAGGCATGCTAACTAGAAGTGGGGCATCTTAGGTGATTGATTGGTTTGGGGAGCATATTCAGCTTTCTCTTATTAGTCCCTAGTCCAAAGCTGGGAATAAAAAACAGGGAAGCTTGCAGTCACCGACCAAGTCCTGACTCTTCCGGGCCGATTGCTACGTAAGTGGTTTGACTTCCTGGGCTGCTTTCGGCAGAGGCTATAGGTCAGAGTTCTGTTTTCACACATGATCTGGGATGGTCCATTTGTCTATTCAGTCAGTGGTCTGAGTTATTGCCTCAGGATTACTGTAGTGAAGAAGCAGATATTCATTGTTCCCAAGGAAATGGCAAGGAGAATGGAAAAACAAAATTCAACAGTCTTTTTCAAAAATGTATTCATTTTCACACTCCAGTCTGAATGAGAATCATCTGATAGTCTTGTTCTAACAGTTTACTGGCTACCACAGCCAAGTGTTCCGGTCCAGTAAATGCACGGCAGGGCCCCCAAATTTGCATTTTTAACAATTTCCCAAATGACGTTGATGCTGGTTGTCTGGAATCACACTTTGAGAAGCACTGCTCAAATTTATTATTTCAGAGTTGAACCTAATGCCTCTTGCTATAGACTATAGACACATACCATTTCTCCTGCAGAAAGTTAAAACAGTCTTCTTACACCTGGGTATTTTTCTCCCTGTTGTTTCAGATTTCTCTGTTCCATATTCTTTCTATCATTTGCCAGAGTTCATATTTTGGGAGGAGAGAACCAAGAACCCGTGTTAGTAATTCTTTTGTTAGAAACCAAAACTACTCTAGAGAGACAAAAAGTTACTTCTGTAATGCATACATAGTTCTTTTAAGTTGACAAGGAAAAAATGTAAAAATCCCAATAGAAAAGAATGGGAAATAGATGACTACGCACTTCACAGGTGATCAACCCCAAATGGTAAAGATTCCACGTGAAAAACATTTTCAGTTCTAATATCTGATAAGAGATGTCCCCAGGGCTTTTTAATAATGTATACATTTTAATTATAGGAAAAAAATGGAAAAAAAAAGGTTATTTTGATAAATTTTATTTATTTATTTATGTTTGAGACGGAATCTTGTTGTCACCCAGGCTGGAGTGCAGTGGTATGATCTTGGTTCACTGCAATCTCCACCTCCCGGATTCCAGTGATTCTCCTGCCTCAGCTTCTCGAATAGCTGGGATTACAGGCATGCACCACCACACCTGGCTAATTTTTGTATTTTTAGTAGAGATGGGATTTCACCATGTTGGCCAAGCTGGTCTCGAACTCCTGACCTCAGGTGATCCACAGGTCTCGGCCTCCCAAAGTGCTGGGATTACAGGCTTGAGCCACCATGCCTGGCCAATTTTGATAAATTTTAGTAACTGGAAATGTGTAAGTTTTATGACAGAAATTACTGTGAACTGAAAGCCAATAAATCAATAAAGTGAAAATTCATATATTTTAAAATTATATGTATTTATTGCCCATTTGTATAAAGCATTTTCTAATCCCTTACTAATTTATCTATTTAAAAAATACTTATTGAGCAGCTATTATGTGCCAGTCATTATTCCAAAAGTTGGGGAAACAGTATTGAACAAAATAGAAAAATAAAATTTCTATTCAAAATATAGTGAAGAGACACAAACAAACAAATATATCTGTAATATTATAAGTCAGAAAGTGATAAATATTAGGAAGAACAATAATACCTAAAAAGACAGTGAGAGGTACTCTGAGGTGGTTATACCTGGGAGAGGAAGAGATTGCAATTTTAAATACAGTGGTCAGAGATTACGCTAAATAGGTGACATTTTGAGGAAACCTCAGACGGAAGAAAACTTTTTATGTCCTATGCCTATACAAAATATCTTAAAACGTTTTTAAAGTTACTTTTCACTCCATAAACACATAGTACATTGGTGAATGATCATTTGAGGCATTTATGTACCTCTATCTCAACCAGTAGGCAGAAAGTTACTTTTTTTCTGATATAGTGTATTAGTCTGTTCTCATGCTGCTAATAAAGACATACCAAAGAATGAGTAATTTATAAAGCAAAGAGGTTTCATGGACTCACAGTTCCACATGGCTGGGGAGGCCTTACAATCATAGCAGAAGGCGAAGGAGAAGCAAACACATGACTTTACAGGGCAGCTGGCACAAGCACATGCAGGGGAACTACCCTTTATAAAACCATCAGATCTCATGAGACTTATTCAGTATCACAAGAACAGCACAGGAAAAATCTACTCCCATGATTCAATTACCTCCTACTGGGTCCCTCCCATGACACATGTGGATTACGGGAGCTACAACTCAAGATGAGATTTGAGTGGGGACACAGTCAAGCCATATCATATAGGGAGGACTTATTTTGCGTGGGACTTTCATCTTCTGCTTTTAAGAAACAGAAGGAAGATCAGAGCATTTTTCTTGAATTTGCTGTTTTTTAAGTGCCTTTAACTGAAATTGCCAGTATGCCAGAGTGGAATATTTTGGGATGTTGTATTCTGTCATGAAGTAGGTTGTACCTATATTATTAACTATATTTTATACATTTTATAAAGTTATAAAATGAATACATTGAACATTTAAGAGATTAATGACTTGGCCAGTGTTAAAAACATAGAAAGTCACAGAGCTTGAAATTTGAATGATCAGAATTAGAAATAATTGGCCGGGCGCGGTGGCTCAAGCCTGTAATCCCAGCACTTTGGGAGGCTGAGACGGGCGGATCACGAGGTCAGGAGATCGAGACCATCCTGGCTAACACGGTGAAAGCCCGTCTCTACTAAAAAATACAAAAAACTAGCCGGGCGAGGTGGCGGGCGCCTGTAGTCCCAGCTACTTGGGAGGCTGAGGCAGGAGAATGGCATAAACCTGGGAGGCGGAGCTTGCAATGAGCTGAGATCCGGCCACTGCACTCCAGCCTGGGCGACAGAGCGAGACTCCGTGTCAAAAAAAAAAAAAAAAAAAAAAAGCTGACCCTAAATTGAGTGCTATTTCCAATAATGTCTAAAAAAGTGATTGTATTATTTGTCTAACTGAAGGAAGTGTATAACTAGCTAAACTACTTCTTCAACACTTATTTAATTTCTATTCAAATCATTACATAACATTGTCAGTGCATTTATCTGGAGAATTTTTCTCGCTTTGCACTGTTTGAGAGAAATGAAGGGATTTTCCTTATTTTATTCCTTCAGTCTTTCAATACAGAAAGGACGTTGTTATGGAAAACAATTTGCCTGAGAATACGATCTTCTGAGGCCAAAAACTTTGCTGAAGGCACTGTAGGAGTGAAACCTCCACCTAAAACATAATTTTCAATGAGCTTTTACTAGCCCTGTGTACATAAAAAGTTCTCGAAGCTAACAGTGAATATGTAATCTTGCCAATGGTGTTCTGTAGGAAAAACAGCATATGTTAGCAAATATATTATTATACAGTCAGTTAAAGTGGGTAATTAAATTATTATAACAATTATTGTTTCACACGTAACTTCTGATGTCAAAATACAATGCTTTCAACTAAAAGAGAAAACTCAGTAGCTATTATATTAACAATCATTGCTTACACAGAAAAAGCATCTCTTAGTTTTATACTTAGTACAAGATCAGAAATACCATACATGAAGTTTCTGCAGCTTTGAAGAATTTTTTTTAATTTTATTAGAATTATCTCAATTAGGAGGTTTTAAATTTAACGCGTGGACATATTTTTACAATTGCAGTAGAATGACTAATGCATTTCTTAAAGTATACAACGTAATTAAAAGTTACTTTACCCAATTGGTAATATAGACAAAATTTCAAATTTTGATGTCATATTTTTGCAATAAATAAAGTATCATAAATCAACATAATAAAGAATAGAATATAATGCCACAAATTATTTTATTTTTTTGCATTAATTTGAGATGTTTGATCATCAGCTGATTATATCCAGCTTATCAGTCCTGCCATGCTTCTGATAGATAAGAAAAATAACTTCAGTTCTAAATCTAGCTCGATCAAGTTCATTTATCCCTGTCATTCAGTCGATGTAAGAGGAGAAAAAGTCTGAATTAAATCCAATTTTCTGACTTAAAAGTTATTTTATGACTCACATCCACCTCTTCTCACAGCAAGTGAATTGGATGTTAGTCATAATGACCTTTTTAAATGTAACAACTTGAAAGAGTTGAACTTTTTAAATCAACTTCATAGTTAATTCCCAAGTATTGTATTATCTGTCCAATGGAGAAATTAAGAAAATTTAGGCTTCCTGTACAGGGGTAAAGACTGTTCACTGTCTAACTTGTGAATTATGCGCTTGAAATCATTTCCAATAAACGGTATTTACATTTAACTAATCATTTCAGTAACAAGAATGCTGCCTGTTCTTCCGTAGCCTTATACTCCTCAAGAACATTTTATCTAAATAAAGTTTATATTGGAGGAAATTAAAGTGTTTTTACCTAATCCCCTTTCCTCAGTTTCCTAATCTACACATTGAAGATAATAACAGTAACTAACACACCTGTAAACAACTTAAAACTGTGCCTAATGCACAGTCCGCATTCAATAAATGCTGGTATGTAATATATTGCAGTCTAGGACAACAAAACAGTTCCAAGAAATCCTAGATTCTTCTTACAGTTTGTATAACTAGACTGGAGAGGTGTATCTTGGGGGCATATTCAATTAATACAACAGGAAAATATTTTCAATAGTGACTACATTTTCAATCAAAATGGGAAATACGTAGCACACTAGTCAACACTAGCCACCCACCCAACTATCTATGTTCATGTAACTTTTCTCTATTTAGAGAAGACTTGATCTCCAACCCTTATCTCAATGTAGCATGCCGCTACCATCTATTTGAATGTGGAACACAAAAACAAATCTGTTTTCCATCTTTGACTTAAATGATCAAATGGTAGTATGGAAAATTAAACACACAAAAAGAAAGCCATATATCTAGGTAGCAAATATTAATGATCCATTAATAAATGTTATTATTTATTAATAAATGTTATTAATTATTTATTGATAATTAATAAATGATATTAATTATTTATTGATAATTAATAAATGGTATTAATTGTTTATTGATAATTAATAAATGATATTAATTGTTTATTAATGGATTCATTGCAAGACTCCCTCTCGACAAACACTAATATAAAGGTTTTAAAGCCTTTGGGAAGAGAGATACTTCAGGTTGAACAAAGCAAGGAAAAAGGGAAGATAAGAGAGAGAGAAAAATAGCAGTAGATTAGTAAGGGGTGTCAAAGAGAAGCCACATACATAAATTCTCTGGAACAGAATATGGCACTCCTTTGGGATGTTCTAAAAGTTGTTTCAACTGGATTGAGATGAAGTGTCTAGTAGTAAATATTTCAAAAGGATACACAGTTTATTACCTGGGAAAATATTCTGTTTGTGTTTTCTTATGACATAAAATTATTATCTTACCACTGTGACCAGCAATTGTCTATTTCATGTCGGTTTGTGTTTGTTTTGTTTTTCACATGAGTTTTCTGAGATCTAGTGCATGATTGCAGGCTAAAACATGAACCAAAAAAACTTTAATTTAATTGGCATAAAATGTTCAATGTAATGTGCAGGAAAATTGTATTCTACAATAGTTTTGTTGTCTCAAAAGTTATGCAATATAAACTATTTGAAATTCATCCTTACCAACTTATGCAAAGTGTTTTCCTGTATTCGTTCACCTTTTAGGGTATTTTTAGCTTTCTTTGTTTCATGCATGTTTCACAATCATTATTCTAACTGAAAGGTTTGTGAATATGAGCTCGAAAAGAATGAAAAATATTGGGAAATAGTGCACGGAAGGTTGATATAGAGGGAAAAAAGTCTATTTCATATTTTTGAATCAAAGAATTATAGTGGCCTACTTTATAATAGATTTTAATTTCTATTAGGTGACATTTCCAATGGAAACAAAATCTTTATAAGATAACAACAGTTTTGTTTGGTCTTGTTTTTTTAGAAAAGAGAATCAGCGTTGGAGTTAAGCAGACCTGGGTAAGAATGTAAGCTTTGGCACTGAAAAGCTCAATGATATGGATAAGTTATTAACTTTCTTTTAGCAACATAATTGTAAGGAAGGTATAATAACTATAATTTTTCCCATCTGAAAATGTGTTTTATTATTTATATAAGATATGTAAAACATTTTATAAACATTCATCTTCTTTTGATATCAGATTTCAGAAGGAAACAGAATCTAGGGAACTCCACTGATGATAACAGGTGAAATGCTAACGTATGCAAAATTAGGGAAATACAACCTATATACAAGCAAGACAGCTTTAAAATCCTATTGTTCGATGATTCTGTTTGCTTGGAAAATGTAAATCTGACTCATGGTGCATCTCTATTACAGATGTATGAGCAAATAAATGGGCTAAGAAAGAAAAAAAGATAGGCCGAGCATAGTGGCTCAAGCCTGTAATCCGAGCACTTTGGGAGGCCGAGACGGGCGGATCACGAGGTCAGGAGATCGAGACCATCCTGGCTAACATGGTGAAACCCCGTCTCTACTAAAAAAACGAAAAACTAGCCGGGCGAGGTGGCGGGCGCCTGTACTCCCAGCTACTCGGGAGGCTGAGGCAGGAGAATGGCGTAAACCCGGGAGGCGGAGCTTGCAGTGAGCTGAGATCCAGCCACTGCACTCCAGCCTGGGCGACAGAGCGAGACTCCGTCTCAAAAAAAAAAAAAAAAAAAAAAAAAAGAAAAAATAATAATAAAATGTTGGCTGATTATTATCAGGGTTCTGTGGAATAAGTTTGTTTCATGTTTGTTTGGCATTAAAACAGAATGCCCATCTCTGCCTGGGTAAAATTTCCATTAAATTCAACAAACATTTATTAAATATATAAATATATATTTAATAATATATAAATATAAATATATATTTAATAATATATATAAATATATATTTAATAATATATAAATATATACTGTGGACAAAAGCACTCTGTGAGGCAACTGTAGAAAGGAGGAAATGAACAGTAGCTCCTCAGAGCCTATAAACTTTGTCAGTTTATGATTATAAAATTCTCAACAACCTAAGTCAGAGTCTATAGAATGCATATTTTTAGTTTGGCTCAATATGAAATACAGTTTAAAAAGTACTTATGATCCTGTCTTCTATATCATAAATGTACAGTTGTCCTTTGGTATTTATGAATAATTGGTGCTAAGGCGGCCCTCAAGTAATAAAATCTGTGAATGCCCAAGTCCTTGTGTAGAATGATGAAGTATTTGCATATAGCCTATGCATGTCCTCTCATATGCTTTAAATAATCTCTAGATTACTTAAAATACCTAATACAATGCCTACACATCACGTCATTCACATGGATTCAAGATAGTACTCAGAGTGTGGCAAATTCAACTTTTGCTTTTTGGAACTTTGTGGGAATATTTTGCTGGATATTTGTTTTTCTGATTTGGTTGAATTCACTGATATGAAACCCATGGCTGCAAAACCCATTCATACAGAAGGCCAACTGCATATGTTGTTTGTGAGCAGTATGAGTATATAAATATATATATGTGCAAATATACATATCATATAATTTCTCCTTTGCACATATATCCAAAACTGCATGTATATAATTTCTTCATATATATGTATAATGTATACAATTTTGATATTTTACAAAGTTTCTTGAATTTTTAAAACATAATAATTATAGCACATGACTATTTCCATAGTTCAATGTGTCTTGGAATAATTAAGTTTAATTTTTCAGTCTTCGGCATAGGATCGTGTGTCTTTGGCCCTCTTTCACGATAGTTCAGATAATTTTTTCTCAATAGCACTTGTGTGCTAGAAAGTGTATAAGTATGTTAAGTCTTAAAACCTTCTTGAAATGTGGGCCAATAATGTATAGAACTAGTTTTATGTCATATTTAATTAGAATCTTAACTAGAATTATGAGCTTTATCAGATCACTCCAGCATCAATTACTTACTGCATAAAATTACAGAGTCAGAACAGGTTGGTGAAAGCACAAGTAACCAAATAAAAAAATAAATAAATAAAGCTTTATTGAAGTAAAAGCCATTTATACTACAAATAAGAGCATCTAGAGAATAAAAAGACAATCTACACAATGGAAGGAAATATCTGTAAACCATACATCTTATAAAGGTCTGATATACAGAATATACAGAAAACTTATAATTCAACAATAAGTAGTCAATCCAATAAAAAACAATGAACAAAGTGTTTTCCTTCAAATAAGCTATACAAATGGCCAATAAGCCCAAAATATAAGCTTAATATCATTAGTCATTAAGAGCATGCAAAGCAAATCTACAATGCAGAACTTCACAGTCATAATGATGAGTCTAATTTTAAAAAATTATAATTGGTTTTTGAAGATATGCTGACGTTGGAATGCTCATACGTTGCTAGTGAAAATGGCAAATTTTGCAGCCACTTTGGAAAACAATTTAGTAATTCCTTAAAAAGTTAACCATAGAGTTCCCATATTGCCCAGCAAGTGTACTCCGAGGTATATATGCAAGAGCATTGAAAACATATTTTTACCCAATATCTTTATACACAATTATTCATAGCCACATTATTCATAAGAGCAAGAAAGTGGAAATAACCCAAATGTCCATCTAAAGAATGGATAAACAAAATATTTTATTATACAAACCATAGAATCTTAATGATAAAATGGAATGAAGTACTGACAAATGCTACTACAAGAATAAACCATAAAAATTTGTGAAGTAAAATAATCTAGACACAAAAGGCTATCTAGTCCACTTAGCAATTTACATGAAATGACTGGAATAGGCAAATCCATAAAAACAGAAAGTAGATTAGTGGTTGCCAGGGTCTGGGTGAGGGTGAGAATGGCACCCACTTTACTACTAATGGGTAAAGAGTTTCTTTTTGGGATGATAAAGGTGTTCTGTTATTAACTTGTGATTACGACTGTACAACTTTGTAGATATACTAAAAGCCACTTAATTTGTACAGTTTAAAAGGGTTAGTTATATTGTATATGATTTATATCTCAATTAATATAAATAAGTTGGTTTTCAAAATCTAACAGCAGAAGCCTTCCGATTTTTAATCAGACCTTACACAACCCTCCAATATATGCGGAAACAAATAAAAGTTGAGCTGCTCTTTTTGAAGTGGGAGATGTAGGATTCAGTGCTATCACACATGGCTTTTCCCTAGCCCACTAGAACAACCTTTTATATAACAGCAAAAAATGCTGAAGTCTCACAGAGTTTAAAAACTATTGGGTAGGCTGGGCGCGGTGGCTCATGCCTGCAATCCCAGCACTTTGGGAGGCCGAGGCGGGTGGATCACGAGGTCAGGATTTCAAGACCAGTCTGGCCAAGATGGTGAAACCCTGTCTCTACTAAAAATCAAAAAAAAAAAAAAAAAAAAAAAAAAAAAAAAAAAAAAAAAAAAAATTCCAGGCGTGGTAGTGGGCGCCTGTAATCCCAGCTGAGAATTGCTTGAACCCGGGAGGTGGAGGTTGCCGTAAGCCGAGATCGCACCACTACACTCCATTCTGGGCGACAGAGCGAGACTCCATCTTAAAAAATAAATAAATAATAAAAATAAAAAGTATTGGGTAAAATGTCTTTTGAAGTCTCTTGTAGCTCTCAGAATCTGTTCATATAAATATAGTCTAGTTAGACAATTTCAGTTTAGTTAACAACTCACTTAAAATGCAGTCTAATTCACAAGGTCACCAAATGCCTAATTTAGAAACAATTGACAACCACTTCATATGTGAAAAATAACATAAGAAATGCATAGAGTGATCTAACATTGTTTTAGTTTAAACAGTCCACACTTGAAAACATTGAACTTCTTCCCACTTTAATGAATCATCCAAAATAAATATCCATTTTTTCTAGGTCATTAAATTATATTGATGTCATAGGAAATATATGTGGAAAATTAAGTGAAAATAATTGTAAAAAATATGCATATACATATATGTGTATATATATGGTAATAGAGTTCTAACTGTAATATATTAAACACTTAAATCCATTAATATTATTTAATTTATAAAAAAGACACGGGCAAAACATTTGAAGAGCTTTTTCATAATAGATGTTATACAAATAGCCAATAAGCACTATATAGTGGTATTTGAAGGTGAATTCATTTTTTTATGTTACTTATATTTAACTTTTAGGTTCGGCAGTACATGTATAAGTTTGTTATACAGGCAAATTATGTGAGGTGGGGGTTTGGTGCACAGATAATTTCATCGCCCAGGTAATAAGTGCAGTACCTGATAGGTAGTCTTTTGATCCTCACCTTCCTCCCATCTTTCACCCTCAAATAGGACCCAGTGTCTATTGTTCCCTTCTTTGCGTCCATATGTACTCAATGTTTAGCTCCCACGTAAAACGTAAGAATATGCGGCACTTGGTTTTCTGTTCATGTGTTAGCTCACTTAGGATAATGGCCTCCAGCTCCATCTATGTTGCTGCAAAGAACATACTTTTATTCTTCTTTATGAGTGTATAGTATTCCACAGTGCATATGTACCATATTTTCTTTATGCAGTTGACTGTTGATGGGCGTTTATGTTGACTCCATACCCTTCCTATTGTGAATATTCCTGTGATTAATAATCATATGCACGTGTCCTTATGGTAGAATGATTTATATTCCTTTGTATATATCAAATAATGGGATTGCTAGGTCAAATGGTAATTTTGTTATAAGTTCTTTGAGAAATTGCTAAACTGTTTTCCACAAAGGTTAAACTAATTTACGTTCCTTCCAGTTGTATATAAGTATTCCATTTTCTCTGCAACTTTGTCAGCATCTGTTATATTTTTACTACAATTACTACTAATTGTAGCCATTCTGACTGGTGTGACATGGTATCTCACTGTGGTTGTGATTTGCATTTCTCTAATGATTAGTGGTGTTGAGCATTTTTTTCATATGCTTGTTGGCCATACATATGTCTTCTTTTGAAAATTATGTGTTCCTGTCCTTTGCCCCAGTTTTAATAAGGTTGTTTGTTTTTTGCTTGTAAATTTGTTTAAGTTTCTGATCGATTTTGGATATTAGGCCTTTGTTGGATGCATAGTTTGCAAACATATTCTCCCATTCTGTAAATCATCTGATTACTCCGTCTATGATAGTTTCTTTCTCTGTGCAGAAGCTCTTTAATTAGGTCTCATTTGTCAATTTTTATTTTTGTTACAATTGCTTTTGGAGTCTTCATCATGAAATCTCTGCAAGATCTTATATCCAGAATGGTATTTCTTAGTTTATCTCCCAGGGTTTTTATAGTTTTGGTTTTACATTTAGATCTTTAATTCATTTTAAGTTGATTCTGGCATATTGTACCTTTGTTCTCATTAGTGTCAAAGAACTTCTTGATTTCTTCCTTAATTTTATTGTTTACCCAAAAGTCATTCATGAGCACGTTGTTTTTAATTTCCTATTGTGAATATTCCTGTGATTAAGTGATTTAAGTGTCTTAAGTGATTTTCTTAGTATTGTTTTGGGGTGGAGAGTTTTGTAGATATCTATTAGGTCCATTGGATCAACTGTTGAGTTCAGATTCTGAATATCATTGTTAGTATTCTGCCTCAGTGGTCTAATACTGTCAGTGGGGTATTGAAGTCTCCCACTATTATTGTGTGCTTATCTAAGTTTCTTCATCGGTCTCCAAGAACTTGCTTTTGAATCTGGGTGCTCCTGTATTGGGTGCATATATATTTAGGATAGTTGGCTCTTCTTACTGAATTGAATCCTTTTACCATTATGTAATGCCCTTGTTTTATTTATTTATGTATTTATTTATTTATTTTGGTTTAACATTGATTTTGTCTGAAATTGTAATAGCAACCTCTGCTTTTCACTGTTTTCCATTTTCTTGTTATATTTTTCTCCATCCTTTTATGTTGAGTCTGTGGGTGTCATTACATGTGAGACATACCTCTTAAAGGGAGCATACCATTGGGTCTTACTTCTTCTTCTTCTTTTCTTTTTTTTTTTTTTTTAGATGAAATTTCGCTCTTGTTGCCCAGGCTGGAGTGCAATGGCTCAATCTCAGCTCACCACAACTTCTGCCTCCCTGGTTCAAGCGATTCTCCTGCCTCAGCCTCCCTAGTAGCTGGCATGCCCGGCTAATGTTGTATTTTTAGTAGAGACGGGTTTTCTCCATGTTGGTCAGGTTAGTCCTGAACTCCCAGCCTCAGGTGATCCACCTGCCTCAGCCTCAAAAAGTGCTAGGATTACAGGCATGAGCCATGGCGCTATGCCGGTCTTGCTTCTTTATCCAGTTTTCAACTCCGTGCCTTCAAATCAGGATATTTAGCCCATTTACATTCAAGGTTCGTATTGATATGCATGGATTTGATATTGTCATAATGTTTTTATTATGCAGACTTGGTTGTGTAGTTCCTTTAGAGTGTCAATGCTCTATGTACTTGTGTGTTATTGTAGTGGCTGGTGAGGATCTTTCCTTTCCGTATTTAGCACTTCCTTCAGGACCTCTTGCAAGGCAGGTCTGGTGTTAAGAAATTCCCTTACCATTTCCTTGTCTGAAAAGGATGTTATTTTTCTTTCGCTTATGAAGCATAGTTTGGATAGACATGAATTTCTTGGTTGGAATTTATTTTCTTTACAAATGCTAAATATAGGCCCCCAATCTTTCCTGGCTTGTTGGGTTTCTGCTGAAAATTTAACTCTTAGCTGGGTAAGCTTCTCCTTGCAGGTGACTTGCCCCTCCTCTCTAGCTGTCTTTAATATTTTTTCCTTTCATTTTTACCTTGGAGAGTCTTACGACAATGTGTCCTGGGAATAGTATCTCACAGAAGTTCTCTGCATTTTCCGAATTTGGATGTTGGCATCTCTAGGGAGGTTGGGGACATTTTCAGAGACAATATCCTGAAATCTGTTTTCTGAATTGCTTGGTTTTGCTTCCTTTTTCAGGGACACCAATGAGTGGTAGATTTGGTCTCTTTACATAATCCCATATTTCTCAGTGGTTTTGTTCATTCTTCTTCGTTGACTTTTCTTTATTTTTGTCTGAATTAGCTGATGTTTCTCCTGTCTGTGTCTAGTTGGCCAGCTTGCTCTACAAACTGAAGGTGAATTTAGATTAGCTAAAAAATGTATATTTTAAATTTCAGCGAAATAACTAAAAAGTTAACTTGATTTTTTTAAGAGAAGAGATAAAATAAGATCGCTTAAAATTTTCAATTAAAATCAACTAAATCTGAAAAAGGAACATGAAGTATAATCTGCTTTACTCAAAGTCTACCAATTTAAATGTTAATCTCATTTTTAAAATATTCACAGAAACATCTAAAATAATGTTTGAATCAATAGCTCAGTACTATAGCTTAGCCAAGCTGACACATAACAGTAACCATCATAAACTGTATGAGCTCAAATTTGATAATTTAGATAAAATGGACCAATTCCTGTGAAGACACATCCTACCAAAAACCCTCACATGGAGAAATAGCCTGAATAACCCTAGTGGTTAAATAATATAAAATTTTAATTAACAATATTCTAAAAAAGAAATTACCGGGGTCGGATGTTTTTACCAGTGAAATCTACCAAACGCTTGAGAAAGAAATGATACAAATCCTCCACACTATCTGCAAGAAAATAGAAGCAGAGAGCATACTTCCCCACTCATTCCATGGGGTCAGCATTACATTAATACCAAACTCAATTAAAGACATTACATGAAAGGAAAACTATAGACCCATATTTTATGAACATAGATACAAAAACATTCAACAAAATATTAGCAAATCAAATCTAACAATATATAAAAGAATTATACACTATAACCAGTGGCATTTATTCTAGGTATGCAACACTTATTCAACATTCAAACGTCAGTTGATGTATTCCACTACATTAACAGACTAAACAAGGAAAATCATATGATTATCTCAATTGACACTGGAAAAACACTTGACGAAACACATCATCCATTAATGGTAAAAATTCAGCAAACCAGAAATAGAGGGGAACTTTTCAATTTTATGAGGAACCATTATAAAAATTCTCCAGTTAACAATATTTAATTGTGAGAAACTATACACTTTTTCTATATGATTGGAAATAAAATTAAAATGTCAGGTTTCAAAATTCTTATTCACCATTTTACCAGAAGTCCTCATCATTGTAATAAGGAATGAAACAACAAGAAAATATATATGAATTAGAAAGAAATAAAAACTGTATTTATTTTCAGACCACCTGACAGAGAAAATATCAAAGAATCAATACAATCACTCCTGTAATTAATAAGCAAGTGTAGCAAGGTCACAAGTTATAAGATTAATATCCAAAAGTCAATTAATTTCCTATATAACAGCAATAAAAATTTGAATTTAAAATGAGAAGAAAATATCATTTGCAATAGAATCCAAAAAATTTGATACTTATCTATAAATCTAACATAATATGTATTAAATATACATGTTTAAAAGTACAAACCCTTATGAAAATTATCAAATAATATATAAATTGAGAAATATGTTGTGTTCATCAGTTGAAAGACTCAATATTGGCAAGATACCAACTCTTCCCAACTAAATCTATAGATTCAATATAATCCCAATCAAAACCCAAGCAAGATATTTTACAGATTGTAACATATTGATTTCAAATTTGTATGAAAGCACAAAAGACCTAGAAGCAGGGCAAATAAATTTGCATGCTTTTCTCTGGATAATGTGTGTGTGTGTGTGTTTTTATATATATATAAGGGCCTCATCTATGAGCCTAGTAATTAATAAAAAGAAATATTCCCTTTTTGTAATGCAAATCTTACACTGTGCACAAAAATTAATTTGAAATTATCATAGAGCTGAATGTAAAACAAAAAACTTTAAACATTCTAGAAGATAACAAGAGAAAATTTAGGTGATCTTAGGTTTGGCAATAGTCTCTAGTAAGTCTCTAGAGACATATTCATGAAACAAAAGAAATGATACAGTTGGACTTTATTGCAATTAATAACTGTTCTGTGAAAGACAAGCCACAGACTGGAAAATAATACTTATTTTAAGTAGACTACATTGTTTGTAAGCTATAATTGATGAACTCTGTGACCTTTTGTCAAAAGTGAGGCTGCTTCTGTGTGTGTATATGTATTTCTTTTTTTGTTTTTACTGAAATGCATTGTGTATATATATGATTGGGAGTACTTTGGAAGGACTATAGAATTATGAAAAATAATTAGTAGCAATTTATTTTATTGCCAAGGAAAGTATAGACAAAAAATGTTTCCTAAGTGATGTCTACTTTTTAGTCAACCTATTAGTCCTATTCATTGGAAAACCTAGCATGTAAATTTTTGTTTTGACTTGTTTCTATGCAGGATTCCTTTAAGAGAAAGCATCATTCCTTTTATTCATATTCAAATCCATGAACACTTAAATTACTCCCTATTTTACGAGTAAATAAATGCTGGATTCAATAGAAGGCTTAATAAAAAGACTATGCAATGAACAGGAACATTTATTAAAGATTGATAAATTCATCCACAGAAATACAAAATGAATTTAATGATATATACAAAAAGAAGATACTTGAGTACAACAAGGTAAAATTCATTTCCAAATTTGCAATATTTTATTTGTGCTTCTATTTTATGGGTATTCTTAACAAAAATGTTTCAAGGGTAAGAAAATCATAGATGTTCAAAAATACATTTTAAATATTGAGAAAATATGTCTATACTAAATACTAATTATTATTATTGGGTCTCTAACCAGTTATCCTCCTGTTTTCAGTTTAACAGGCTTCCAATTCTTTTTTTTTTTTTTTGAGAAGGAGTCTCACTCTGTCACCCAGGCTGGAGTGCAATAGCGTGATCTTGGCTCACTGTAACCTTTGCCTTCCCGGTTCAAGCAATTCTCCTGCCTCAGCCTCCCGAGTAGCTGGGACTACAAGCATGTGACACCACGCCCAGCTAATTTTTGTATTTTCAGTAGAGACAGGGTTTCACTATGTTGACCAGGCTGGTCTCGAACTCCTGACCTCATGATCTGCCCACCTGAGCCTCCCAAAGTTCTGGGATTATAGGCGTGAACCATCACACCCAGTCAGGCTTCCAATTCGGTATAGAAAAAAGATATGAATGAGGAAAATTATTTTATGTAAAATAAAATGCTGTACATATATATAATTTAAATGGCCACATGGCAAGATTTTTTCTAGATCTTACCTGAAATCTTTTCCACTTATTGAAGTCTGTTGATGAACCCCGAACTGTCCAACTTAGCTTGATGACACTGCTATAGCCATGACTAGGTAATATATTTTAAATTTGGGCATGTAACATACAAATCAAGAAAGCTAGATGTATAAACACCAGAGGAATTTTGATGTCATAAGCTTCAAAATTACCTCAGGTGTATGCAACCATCTTTCACACTTCTTATCTTACTGACAAACACTTTATCAACAGCCCTTAGAATGTCTGCTCCCCTAAAATGAGAAAGTTTCTGATTTTAGTCTTTTTTAAAAAACATATATAATTATAAATTTATAAAAACATTACAAGTACCCTACAACATAATACCAACATAATGCCTCACTATTGCTGAATGTATTAGTGTGAAATTTCTACAAGCAAGGGCATTTGCCTACATAACCACAATATAACCATAGAAATCAGGAAATTAAAACTGATACTTTGCTATCATCTTATGGTCAGACTTCATTCAAGTTTCATCAGTTGTCTCAGTAATATCCTTAACAATAGAAAGATCCAATTTAAATTCATGTGTTACATTTAGTTGGTGTAGGAGAGAAAACAATTTCTTTCGTTTCCTTTTTTGAACTCCTTAGTTGAGACACAAGAAAATTAATAAAAGTCCAATTAATAAAACAAAAACAAGTAAAGTTGATTAATGCGTGCTATACCCATCAAATGAGAAAGGCCACAGTTCAAAAGTATTTCTCTCTCAAAGTGGTGGCTTAACGGCCTTAAATAAATAGTATTTTAACAAAGAGCCATAAATCC
The DNA here is from genome assembly GCF_049350105.2 of Macaca mulatta. Classification (NCBI taxonomy): domain Eukaryota; kingdom Metazoa; phylum Chordata; class Mammalia; order Primates; family Cercopithecidae; genus Macaca; species Macaca mulatta. The sequence continues at coordinate 95,612,505 of NC_133426.1, read as the reverse complement.
TACATAGTGAGAAGACAAAGGACATAGCAGTTGCAGTCTTTTAAAGGGTGGAAAAATGCGTAAATATAGTAACATCAGTTTCCAGATTCCTCTGGTGCTTCTAGTGCCTTCTCTGGGCGGATAATGAAGTGCTGTTTTCAACAAAGAAAGATTTATGTCCTACCTGCAGGCATATTAATGCTGAGGCAGAGCGTTCCCCTGCATTTTCAAACGTCTTTAATTTAATAATCCTCAATATTTTGGAAAAAAGTATTTTTGTTTCCTTTATTGACATGTCTCTTTACTCTCCTTTAGTTTTGAAGTGTTCCTAAATCTTCCTTTGATGTTCATTACCTTTGCACATTGGAACATTACAGACCAGAAATTTTGTAGAAAGTCTTTACAGTGGGTTGCATAGTGTTCCCCCAAATTCACGTTCACTGGGGACCCCAGAAAGTGACCTTATTTGAACATAAGATTTTTGAAGATGTAATGACTAAAGGATTGAGATGAGATCATACTGGATTAGGATGGGGTCTAATTCCTTAAAAGAAGAGAAAAAGACACACAAAGACATAGAGAAGCCGACTATGTGAAGATGGTTAACAGTGGTTGGAGTGAAGGGTCTACGAGTCAAGGAACACCAAAGATTGCTTGGGGTCATTGGAATTTAAAGCAGGCAAGAATAAGTTCTTCCCTAGAGCCTTCAGAGAAAGCACGCCTGTACCGACACCTTGAATTCAGGCTTCCTAGCCTTAAGAATTGTGAAAGAATAAATTTCTTCTGAGTTATGCCATCAAGGTTTGAAAACTTGCGATGGCAGCCCTGGAAGACTAATGCAGTCCTTTAATTTGGGTCTGTGTGATTCAAGTTACACATTTTTGGCTGAAAAATTACTGAAGTCATATTTTTCTCATTCTTCTTAGTTCATCTTCAGTGCACCGAATTTTGATTTATCCCATTCCTGATAATGTTCCTTCTACTTACTTGATTGAGGTGATATCTGCCAGTTTTCTCCACTGCAAAGTTATTTGTTTGCTTTTGTAATAAACAGGTGTTTTGTGGGGAGATGGATTAATACTGTGGAAATATCTGTTTTGAAAACTTTCTCCACTAGCTTTAAAATTGTAGCTGAAATAATTATTAATATCATGGCAATAAAAAGGTGATTTTCACTTCCAATATTATGTCTACAGTTTCACTAGTTGGTCTTCTACTGTTAAAAATGAGATTTTTCCTCTCTGATTAATTTATTCATTTATTTATTTATATCACTATAGGCTCATGAATTTTTATTTATTCAATGGGTTAAATTGATTATTATCATTATTTTCTTTGAGGCTCAAATTATACCTAATTTGGCAGTGAAGCTCCTTCAAACTGGCTCCTATATTCTCTTGACATGCTCCCATCACTATTTGAGTACTTCTTTGCTTTCTAGCATAACAAAATGTTCCAGGCTCATCTTGTTTTTTTAACCCTGTCTCAGTTTTGAAATTAACCATTTTTTTCTAATAAGTCCTTCTTTCTGCCAGTGGACAATGGTATTTAGAAAGCAAGATCTGGGTGCAGGTATGCTCAATGCTATTAGGTAGCACCGTTCCCAGACAAAGGTAGGAAATATATGTATGTGCAAACACACATGTACCTAAACTTATATCTTCCTCTACTCCATCTCTTTATAGATTAAAAAAGATTAGAGTTCATGCCAATAACTTTACTTTCATTATAAAACCACAGTGTTCATTCTAATGTTCTGCCTTTTCATAACTGTAACTGCCTTTTCTGACAGTGAAAATTATGACCTCTGTTATCTTAAATATACTTACTTGTTTGCTTAATCGGCTCTCTGTATAAGCAATCGCCAATCATTGCTTTTAACATTTTATCCCTTGTCCACCCACCACACGTTCCAGCCTGTTTGCCCACTTGGGTACTGATACCACATGCTGTGGTATCATAATTTCATCATCAAATTATGATACCAAATGGCCCAGCATGTGGCATCAGTACCCAGTACCATTATGTCCTTATCGCCATGCATGGATCACAATACTCTGTCAGATCTCTGCATGGCTCTTCTCTCACTCCCCCAAATTGCACAGATGACAGCCTTGTTTGGCCCCACCTAATGGCTTTTAGATTACTTTATTCAGGAAGAAAGGCAGATGAGTTTTGGCTTTTAAAAACCTGTTCCATTCCTCGTCCGTAACTACTATCTCCTAGCTCTAGAGTCTATTTATACTGTACTGGATTGGTTTCCAGGTTGGAAATAAAACTTTTCTACTCAATACTCAATCTTGATCTATAAGAACTATTATTTTCTTTTAACATTGTACCTATATAAATATAGCAATTATTATATTTAGCAAATTCACTATTAACGTGTTTTCAAAAGCTGTGTATTTACTTACAACGGAGTTTCCATATAACCTGCTGAATTTGAGCAAATAATAATTCAGTAAACTAGTCAAGATTATTGAATCAGTATGACCAAAGCCACTGAGTAGATGCCGGTTTATATAGAAAGTTGTTTGCAACTGTAACCAAATAACCAACTTAAAAAGCGCTGTTGGACACACTACCATACTTCTTTCATATGCCTGACTCTTTGAGAGGTGATGAGTTACTAATTCTATGTACAAAATGTTTTGGGCTACTAATAAAATAGGAAATAAAGCTCAGTACCCATCAAAGGGATAAATGTTTGTCGTAAAATCTCTTTTTTGATTTCCTAAAAAAGATTAGGAAATCAAAGGTCTACATTCAAGAAAGAGTTGACAGCACAACACATTATTTCCTAACACCTAAGGGAACATCATGAGGTATGGGAGGTATGGGGGCTCTTGGTTTTCCAGGTGTAAGTATTATGTAATTGCTCATGTGATAATAGAGAGTAACAATACGTCTGCTCTGTTCAGATCATTTGTATATGTTATCCTTCTTTGCTTTCTGTCCTCAAGTTTGGCTCTCTCATTATAATACTGAAATAATTAAATCCAATATCCCATTTCCTTTCCTCAAACAAAAACAATTACAATAGCAGCAGCCCCAAATGAATATTAGTATAATTAGAATGCTCAATAGATTGAGGAGAGGTATAAAAATTGGCCATTTCATATTTTCTATATACAGATTTTTATAACTCATAAGGCTGAGTGTTACATAAAAAGGATATGGACTTTTGGATCCCAAAATATAAATCTGAATCTTCCACTTAGTATCTGTGGACTTTGGGCAAATGACCTCACATCTCTAGGTCTTGGTTTCCTCATTTCAAAAATATAACAGACAAACACCTTCCTAGATAGCGTTATTGATCAATTCAATGACACATTGCACGTAAAGTGCCAGGTGTTGCAGCCTAGTTCCTTTTGCTTAGAACTTGGGGATTACGTATATATCTAGGCCCTTGAAAAAGAGAATAATCCAGGAACAGTTTGGCTGTATTCCCATAGGGAGTGACTAACATTGCAGATTTTAATCTGCAGGGACTGCAGAAAATGAATTGCCATCCAGTTTAACATCAATATACAAATGATCCAAAAGGAGTATGGGGAAAATGAAGAACATGGTTGGAATAAAGGGCTAAAGGATAGGCCAAAAGGATTCTAGCCTTCTCCAACTTGTTTTGGTTCTTCATTTTTAGGTGTGAAAAATGACTGTATTTCCGGAAAGAACTGTCACAGATGGTACAGGAAAAAGATGCCTGGTGTAGAAAAGATAAATCAATGCCCTGGGAGAGAATTAGTAATTTAGGGAACTAGGAAGCATAAATTGACATAGAAGCTCAGTTGGTTAAACTAAATATACCCAGTAGAAATTAGACAGAAGTGTCTGTGGCATATGCACAGATTATGACTTCAGATGCCCTGAGATTGAGGCCATGATCTCATTCAAAACTCCTGTGTATTCATGAAAAAAACTGTTTAATACACTTCAAAGTTTTACTCTCATTAATTGAGAAATTGTGCAGAGATGAACCTACAGAAGGTAAACATTTTTATACCTGTGTCAGTGAATGTCTAGGGAATAGCTGAAGTGATTTGGTTTTTATTCAAATTTCAAAACTGAATTATCACTGCTACTTGTAAGTATCCCATAAAATCCTAACAGGCTCCAATAGAAGGATACCGTTCTATGAGACTTACTGCAAAAACACTCTGCTTTGGCTGGGCGTGAAGGTTTCCGCCTGTAATCCAAGCATTTCGGGAGGCCGAGGCAGGAGGATCATCTGAGGTCAGGAGTTCGAGACCAGCCTCTAGAACCCTGTCTCTACTAAGAATACAAAAATGAGCCAGGCATGGAGGTTTGCACCTGTAATCCCAGCTACTCAGGAGGCTGAGGCAGGAGACTTGCTTGAACCTGGGAGTCGGAGTTTGCAGTGAGCCAAGATCATACCACTATGCTCGAGCCTGGGTGACAGAACCAGACTCTGCCTCAAAAAAAAAAAAAAAAAAGAAAAGAAAAGAAAAACCACTCTGCTTTAATGTGCTCACAAATTAGTTAGCGCTGCTTCTAGCGGTGTTGCCTAAAAACATGGTCCCAATTCAGTTCCCAAGAGCAGGTTCATGGATCTCATGCAGGAAGGAATTCAGACCAAGTCACAGAGCACAGTGAAAGAAGCAATTTTATTAGAAACTATTCTGATACAAAGTGGGGAGTTCTCAGAAAGTAGGAAGAGGAACACCCCATCTTTCGTTAGTGCTTCTACTTAAAAGAAACTATAAGGATATATAATTAAACTTGGAATGTGTCTATGTGCTCACTAAAGTTAGGGGCTATTGGTATTACCAATGACTATACTGATGACTATTAATCTTTTAACCTAAGCTTGCTCATTAATTTATCTTTAAGTACAGAAGGTTACATTCTTAGGACATCTGGACACTTGGCAGGCTTGGTGGGAGATGCTCTGTATGTCCACAATTATTCTGTCATTATCAATGGTTGTCAGCTTGGAATGTGGCTATTTATTAAACCAGAGGCCTGGTACTTAGGGGTTCCTCTAACAGAGCTATCTTGTTTATAACCTAATTTACATTCAGGGAACAGTTCAAGTACAAGAGAATTGTTGGTAATTATGTACTGAAATCAGTTTCCGTTTAAGCTCAAATTTCTATCCAAGCTACACTAATAAGATTTAAAGTGAACTTGCTATTATGCAATAATCTGTTAAGTTATATATCATTTATTTTAATATTGTAGGAGATTATTAATGTTTAATGTTATAATATTTAATATATTAAAAAGAGGTAGATATTTTTGCGAGGTATATATAAAAATTTAAGTGTATACTTTCTCAAAATATATGTAAACATGAGTGACTATCTTTGAATACCTAATTATATATATGAACATATGTTCATATTAGCCTAAATGGCATGATGGATTTTTTAAGGTCTATTTATATTTGAAGTGAAACCACAAACATTGATTTTACTTACTCCAAAAAGACCTCATTTTGGTTGTAACTCAATCAGCTTGACATAACTGAAAGAGAAATTCTCAAATCTTTAAAAAAAGCAAGCATCAACGGAGGAACATTTTGGGATAAGAAACATTGTTTGATCAACAATGAAAATGCTTTCACAACTGAAGATTGTGCCTGAAAAACACTGAACATATTTGAAGACACTTTTGCAATGTAAACACACTTTGAAATGATGTTACATGTTTCTTCAGAAAGCATTCATTAGGCTTACACATCAAAGGTTAATGTCAAGGGTATGGAATCATGAAAAGGAGGAGAAATGAACTATTGAATTGAAAAGTTGCTAAAGGACAGAAAACAAAGGAAAGCGATAAGTGGAAATTTAGAGCTGAAAATTACTTTTCATTGGATATTGGAACCAAAAAAAATTAATCTCAGGAAGGATTTCTGAGATTTTCTAAAACATATTTCCCAAGTTGCAATATAAATTAATTTGAAAAGATGAGGGAAGCACTCACTTTTAAAGAGACCCATTTACCAAATATCTTTAACATGTTCTATGATCTCAAATTTGAGTTTTTACGAAATTATTTTGCACTCTGTTTATGTGGCTCCAGTAATAAAATACGAAAGTAAACGGTTTAGTTATGTCTGAATGCAAACAGAAGACTGTACTAAAATGATCCCCAGTACCTTTCTAGAAGCCAGTGTACTTGTCCTTCTTCACCTCACTATTGTCCTCATATTATTATTAATACTAAGAGTTTTAAGATACTGAATTATGTGCAGTTTATGGACTGTACCTATCTTTAATTTGATTGTTCATGTATGAAACAAGGAGTTGGACTGGATGATCTTTATATTGTCTTCTATGCCTTAAAAAGTTACTGATTTTTAATTCTAGTGAGAATTTATGAACAAATACCGAAGGATTAAGACAAGTTTTCTACATTTTAAATTGATAAAGGTGAGAAAGGCATAAAAAGTGTGAGGGTTCAAAACAGAAACATTTATGCTGCTTCATTTTAAAAGCTCATTCTCCTTAAATTTGAAATAATCTTTGTAATTAATTAAATCAGAGGTACCATACATTTCTTGAGGAAACTGAATAAAATGATTTGTATAAGTATTAATAAATATGAATTTGATATCTGATGAAATCTCATATATCTTGGGTTATAGAAAAATTTTTTATCAACTGCTCATTTATTTTTATATAATAATTATCCAATAAATATCATAATAATTCCTTTGCAGCTTTAATTTCTTGACCAAAATCATGACAGACTAGGGATTTCCTTGTGAAAACAAAGTCGGCTAGATACTTCTCTACACAAGTTCACAAGAAAAAAAAAAAAAGTCTGCTAGATTCCAATTATAATTCTGCAGAGATCAGGATTTATTTTTCTTAAGAATGAATGAATAGGCTTTTCATCTTACCTACACTCATTGAAGAATAATTCTCTTGGAAATTATATGCACCTAAATATTTTATAGAGCAACAAAAAGAAAACAAAAACTACACCTTAGAGAGGAAAGATACAGAGTAGCTTCTATGAATATTTAATATTTGTGAATATTAAAATTGTCAACAAGGTACCAAATATGTAAGGTACACTGTGCTAACCAAAAGTTGATTATCTTGTATGGGTATTAATAGAGCCAGGAGGCAGACAAATGCCTAGCAGATAGGGAAGGCCCCCCAGAGAACTTCCTTCACACCCAGGTCGTTGTGCACAGTGGGCTTTCCTAAGCACGCCCACAGCGAAAAATTCCACCCCTTAACACATGTGCAATAAGGGAAACAAATCAATGTGGAGTGGCTCAGACTTAGGGCCCCCGTGGGCACTAAAAGAATGGGGAGGAGCCACGAGGAATTTGTGCCTTATGTTGAGGAGAAGCCTGGTCTCTTCAACTCCTGTGTGTGGAGGCTTGGTATTCAACTTTGACGACTTTTCACTTAATAAATTTCATCCTCCTCAGTCTTCATCGGGTCCGCGTGCCTACTTCTTTCTGGTCATGAGACAAGATCCTGGATTTAGCTGAGCTAAAGAGCAGAAAATCCTGCATCATGTTTGTGGCCTGTATAGGGACATGAGGAAGAGTAAGTAAAATGTGGACCCAAAAATCTCTTTCCCTTTCATTTCTAAGCTTCTCCAACCTTAGACTTATTCTGAAGGCAGGGAAATTGCCCTCCCACGTCGCTCTCAGGGGTCAGGAATGTCGGCTTCAGCACAACCAAGTCTTTTCTATGGCTTTTTCTTTCTTTTTTTTCAGGACTGCAATGGCGCTTATATTTTCTTTTACAATATTAGAGGTGTTCCACCCCAACAGCCACAGGCACACACACAGGAAGGATGGGAGAACAGCCCCTTCCTGCTCCACCTCCTCTTCCAGCTGGGGCACAAGGCCCTGTCTGCTGTGCATGAAGCATCAAACAGCCATGCAGGGCGTAACTGAACCATAGCCACTGCCTGGGCCCCAGGGTAGTCTTGGGGGCCACAGGCCCCACATGGCTGGCAAACCAGCATTCTCTGCTTCACGTCCAAGGAGTCATCCCCTCCTCCAGCCCAGGGGTTCAGCTCAGTAAAACAGTAATTAAAAGTTTTTCTCCCTGTTGAAGTAACCTATTTGCATAAGAATAAGAGGTTTTTAGGCCAATGTGGTGGCTCGTGCCTGTAATCCTAGCACTTTGGGAGGCTGAGGCAGGTGGATCACGAAGTCAGGAGTTCGAGACCAGCCTGACCAACATGGTGAAGCCCCATCTCAACTAAAAATACAAAAATTGGTGGGGTGTGGTGGCATGCACCTGTAATCTCAGCTACTCAGGAGGCTGAGGCAGGAGAATCACTTGAATCCGTGGGGCGGAGGTTGCAGTGAACCGAGATTGTGCCACTGTACGCCAGCTTGGGCAACAGAGCAAGACTCCACCTCAAAAAAAAAAAGGTTTTTCCCTCAGTCATCTTCCCTGCCCCAGACTTAAGCTGGTTTTTTTTTTTTTTCCTTTTCTTCACCCTGTCAGGAGTTAACTTTTATGCGAGATTTTTTTTTTTTATTGTTTTGTTTTGTTTTGTTTTCCTTTGGAAGACGTCTTGTTAGGTCAGGACCCCTATTTACATTTACAAGACACCTATTTATCTCCCTTATTTGAGGAGGCAACAGCCAGTCTGGCAAGGGACACCTGGGGCTTGAAGAGTTTATGCACCCCTGAGGCAACTGTTTTGTCCCAAACTCAATTCCAAGATTTGGGTTGAAACCCTAGGAAAGAAAAGTGGATCTGATTGATCCAGTGGCAGATGACAACAGAAGTTAAAAGTCACAGTGCAGGTGAGCATGACTAATTCCTGCCGATTAAGCCAAGCCTCCCATTTCATGGATAAAGTTCATGCTAGTGTCCATGGTATTAATGAGCTCTAGGGAACTTGAAGACTACTGACAGCAGAGGGAAAAGGCAACACGTGGGTAAGAGTGTATGATCCCACTGCTTAGACACCCTATTAGTGTGGGTGAAAGCCACTTTGAAACCCATGGCAGCACCCTGTCGAGATCACCAAGACTCAGGGATATGAGGATGGAAGAAGGAAAGAAGATGCTATTCCTTTTCTCCCTCATGTATCATGGGTATTCGCTAGGAAGACAACAGAACCAGGGATGCCTGGCTCCCCTCTTTCTATTTGAGTAGTCAATCCATTTTCAGTCTATACCACTTTCGAATGCATCCTGAACCCCTTTGACTCCTTTAAAAAAAAATGCCTTCTTTTTTCCTTTTTCCTTTTCTGTCCTCTCTTTACAGATGGGTAATTTTGTCCCCATGCTACAAGATACTCCCCTTAGATGAATCCTCAAAACTGGGAAAAGTTAATTTACCAAACCTTAAACTAGTTGGCTTAGAATTGAGTTTTGGGGAAGGGAACCCAGAATCCTGACCGGCCAGCAGGCCGGTTTTGTGAAAAAAACAAGTCAGACTTTTGGCCTCTCTCTCCCTGTGCAAAACAGTAAAAAGAATGATAAGGACCACTGTTTATATCCTCTGTAAAGTTTCCATTAATGAAGGAGGATTTATGAGGTTGGTCTTAAGCGGTAGTGAATCTGGTTTATTTTGTGCTATAAATTTGTCTTTCTGTGTCATTCTGTCTTTGAGAGGGGTATCTTAGGATACAACACAGGCTAAGGACCCCATAAGCTTGCTGCTCAAAATGAACCAGCAAGCTGGTCAGCAACAAACTTTGCCACAGTTCAACGAACAAACAAACTGGATGAAGTCTCCATCTTGCTTTATGTCCTGAGGAACCTGACCTTGTAATCACATGGTGGTACTTCTTCTTGGTGTAAGTCTTCCAGGGAACAGGAATTTTGGGGTTCTTTGCATAGTTCTCTCTAAAAATTATTGAGTAGTTAAAAGCCTTTGCAAGCCCAAAATTACCTACTCTAGACTCCTTCTGGGAAGGGGAATGAAGACCGCCCAGTGCTATAGCTCAGTAGCTAAGGCTTTGTTCTTTCACAGTTGATGGCCCAAGTTCAATTCTCGGCATGGGTAAGGAGTCCTTTCTGATTTGATATCTGTGTGAGATTTGCCATTTGTTGATTCTCCTCCCCTCCATGAACCATCTTGAATTTTCCTTCCTCTGGGCACCTGGAAGACTATCTTTGGTAGAGTTCAAAAGCCAGAAATATTGGCCACTTTGCATGTCTAAAGTCAGGTAATAAGTGATTTAAAAGGACTTAAAGAGAGTTTGGCTTAATTAAAAGTGGATATTCAAGTTATAGGCATGTCTAAAAGACCTTTATGTTTGTTTCTCTTCTTGGATCTTGTTTTGCTGGAAAGAGGTTTTTTTCTCAATTGACTGAATTACTTTTCTCCACTTTGTGTTGCTATTCATGTTGCTATTCATAATGCACACATAAGATAACTTCTGATGACCTAGGAATCCCTGGAAAAAACAGAAAAGGCACCATGGATTCCACTTTGGGGGAAACCTGTTTTCCTCAGGGAAGCACAGGAATTGTTTGAAAGCAGATATGTTACTCTCAAAATCTGTTTTTGTCTTTTAGCTATACCTGTTTATTGGGCCCTAGAAACTGCATGTTTTCCTAGCCTTGCTCTTAAAGGGTTCCACGTGTATGCCAATAATCCAATTAGGAGATTGGCAAACACAAAATCTTGTAACTACTGGATCTTATTCTGTCTGTCTGTGTAGTTACATATGTGTTGTGTGTTATGTCTATAAAAAAGAGCTCTAATTAATTGGCTTAAAGCAAATGAAGCACTTAGATCAACTATTTTCTGAAGGAAAGGTGAAAGCTGTAATACCTTTTAGTTCACGTAAGTTTAATCTTTGAGAAATAAAAACAGTCTTAAAGATTATCGGTAAAATGCAAATGTCAGTAAAATAAAAAATGTGATCTAACTTATGCAGGTCAGATACTAAGTTTGCTAAGTGTTTTATGGTTGCAAACTGCTTCTTTGGCATTGATAACTGTTTGACTTGCCTGCTTTACAACTTGGTAAGACCTGGAGACATATGGAATTAACCACACCCTTAACTAGGCTGATAGGATTTAAATTTTATTGGCACCTAGTGCATAATTAAAACAACTTACCAGATTTTTCATTAAAGTTAAAAATTGCTGAGTGTTAACATTATAATATGTAACTGAAACCACTGAAAATGGATTTACATGGAAGGTATGTAAGGACAGTAAAATGTATTTTTTTTTTTTTAGTAAAAAATTATAAGAAGGTATAGAAATGTAAATTTTTGCCTAGGATTAAAGGATTGTTTTGAATTAGATGAGATAAAACTGAAGGTTTAAACAAGTTGTGGAAGGATTGTAAAAACTAATCTTAGAAAAGAAATTCTATGTGTGAACATATTAGCTAAATTCAAAAGGGTATTATATTATTTTTCTGTAAATTGTGCATTGAAATAAAAGCACAACAAGGTTCCCTTAAGGCACTAATCTGCTCTTTAGCAAAATTTGTAAAGGGTTGTAAAATGCTTATAAGAATCTTACCTCATAGTCAAACTGGTTAAGATTGGATAGAATTGTCTATAATGTTTTATTTAAAAAATTGGGGTTGACGTTAATAGTAAACTAATGTAAGGCTAAAATTTGACTTTCTCTCCCTTGTACAGGATTTTCATGCAATAGTAAATAATAATGAAAAAATTCCATTTGCCTTGCAGATAAACTGCCAAGACAAAGAGAAGAAAGGAGACAAATTGTTTGTAAAGCTGTTTTCCCTCTTAATGAGTAAAGGTTTTTGCCTCGTTTTACAATTTTTGAGTCATCCTTTTGGGGAAATAACTAATTTATGGTAATCTGGAATTCTATTTCATAACATTAAGTGTTTTAAAACTATAACATTTAATAGTCTTCTCAAAATCAAATTTTAGCTTCAGGGTTGTCTTTCCTGACCCCTGGCTTTTGGACGCTACAGAGGGCTCTTGTAGCGTCCAAAAGAGAGGTAAACAGAATTATTTGACATGTTTAGTTATGTGAGATTACCAAAGTGATGTTTAGTCTTCTTCAGTTTACATTTTAGTGAATAATATTAACATATGTTCCAAAATTATATGGGATTTCTAAAATTCTAATGTCTGAGTATACGCTGCTATCAATCATAATTAAGGTTAAATTATTGTAAACCACAGTGATAACCAAATTTCTTGTCAATTGTGTTTTTAATTGTAGCTACCCTGGACATTGTGTTAATCACAGACAATTGTCTCTTGACAATTGTCTGAGGTGGGAGGATCACTTGAGGCCAGGATTTCGAGACCAGCCTGGCCAACGTGCAGAAACCCTGTCTCTACTAAAACTACAAACATGAGTTGGGCATGTTGGCATGCACCTGTAATTCAGCTACTATGGAGGCTGAGGAAGGAGAATAACTTGAACTGGAGAGGTGGAGGTTACAGTGAGCTGAGATCATGCCGCTGTATGATAAGTTTCAAAACTTATCATACATCTGTCATTAAATTCTAGACTCGGTTGGTTGTTTTTAAGTTTTTTGCCCACACTTTGAACTACCCACTACCCCTGCTTATTTTCATGGATCAACCAGTGATCTCTAGCTGCAGCTCAGAAGAAACAGAAGGGATGCGTAATGTCAAAGTCTGGATTAATATTCTAGTTCTGGGCAATAATCCTACAAACCCGGCAAGGTGATAGGAGTAAATAGGCTGTCCATAACCCGGAGGTTTCTTTATACGGGAAAATAAGAACAAGCGTGCTAATCAAAGCCAAGTCCCACACACCCAAATCTTGGCAGGCATAACTATAGCCACCAGCTATCTGCGCGTGCCGTCAGTCTTGGGATTTTTGAGCTGTCCTTACCCACCCCTTTTTGTTTCGTTTTGATACATGTATTCTAATAACCCGGGTTGTCTCTTCTCACCTTCAGGCCATCAAACTCTAAATGGTCATGCAAACAATGCCTCAGATGATGGCCCTTTTTACTGGGGACCCTTAGATAGGCCTCTGAGGAAATCTAACTGCTATCTTCCCAAAACAGCGCCCCCTGTCAGCAGGAAGCAGTTAAGATCAGTCTTCACCCCTATTCTAACACAGTTAGATGTACCTCTTTAGAAGCGTGAATGATAGAGGGAGGAAGCTGACAAATGCCTAGCAGATAGTGTAGGGCTCCCAAAGAACCTCCAACCTGCCCAAATAATTGCACACAGGGGGGTTGCCTAAATATGCCTACAGTCAAAAATTCCATCCCTTAACACATGCACAGTAATGGAAATAAATGAATGTGGAGTGGCTCAGACTAAGGGTCGGCATGCTCCGTGGGAGAATAGGGTCAAACCCCCAGGAATTTGTACCTTTTGTAGGCAAGGAACCTTCCCTTTGCAACTCGTGTGTGGTAGCTTGGTATTCAAATTTGTGAGGTGGAGTCCTGTGAGCAGGACACCTCTGTTTACTGAGTGCTTTCCTTTCACTTAATAAATTCTGCCCTCCCCACCTTTTTGTCCGTGTGCCTACTTCTTCCTGGTCATGAGACAAGATCCCAGATTAAGGTTAGCTAAGGAGCAGAAAATCCTGCATCAGTATATACTGTACAGTGATTTTCAGTCATCAGCATGCATCAGAACCCCCTGTGTCCCATCCTCAGAGACTGAGTGATGGGGCCCAAGAATTTGCATTTCTGACATTTTCCTAGGTGATGCTGATGCTGCTGGTCTATGAACAACATTTTGGCAACCACTCATCTATGTCACTGATTTCCAAATTTAAACACTAAACCTGTTTACATCAGAATAATTCAACAGCTGAGAAAAAATAAATTTCTTGTTTCCAGACCTAAAAGAAACTGATTCAGCATGTCTTCAGAGGAATGCAGAATGCTATTATTTCCTAAACCATTGTTTTCCTGATTCTGATAATCAGTTAAGTTTAAGTGTTTTCCTTTTTATTATTTTCAGTCACCTGGTCTGTAGACTTCCTATATAGAGGCACATAGAATCAATGTGTCTTCTCATATATTTTTGCAATTATATAGGGAGAAATAAAGTATAATGAAAATCAGGTAGAATAAATTTGATCATTTGAAAACCTGTAGGGAAACTTTATTATAAAATTTGCTTCTGGAATCACATGAAAGCAAAGGATGCTGTGGGTGAGTTTCCACACAGATAGAAACTAAATGAAGAGCTTTATATCATTGATCAAATTAATTTAAAAACAATTGGTAGCTTATTTACTTTTCAAATAAAAGGAAGACAAAGGCAGATAGTGTGATGTTAGATTTAAAGATGTCACAGAGAAAATACCAGAGATAGTTCAGAATGATTACAATATTCTGATGATAATAGAAAACCAGAATAGCGAAACCCTATTAGAAATTGCTTCCCTATACAATGGATTTAGTGGATCAAGGTATTTCCCATGCATACAGAGGTATAATTCATCTTTCTCACACCTATATGGAGAATCTTCTACAAAGAATAAAGTAAAGCAATCATAAGCCTTTGTGATAGATGAAGTTTCTTTAAATCATTTTTAAAGGCCTTGTTAGGTTTTCTATTTAAGCTTATTTTAAAGCAGGGTTCTTTTAAAATGAAAGACTTTTGATACCTTCTAAGAAGGCAGTTTTCAAAGAGTAACTAGTTTTTAAGGTAATTTTTTTTACAGCTAATAAGCGTGCTATTATATTTAAATTTTAAGAACTTTTTAGAAAAATAATTAATTAATGATATGAGGAGAAAAAAACATGTTTATCATTTTTAAAAAGTGGGAAATGGCTCCCCTCAGATTAGGGGCACAATCATAAATGACTTGTGCTTGATGTTTACAAAATAACACTTTTTGTTGCTTTATTTTCCCTCTTTCTATCATTTTCTGTCTCTCTCTCACCATAACACACACACACACACACACACACACACACACACACGATTTAATTACAATGCTAGAAAGATAAACTAAGACCATCCATTGAATTACCTCAGGTAGTTCAAACTGATCTAATAATCAAACAAGTCTAATAATCAATTCTAGCTATAAAATCACTATTAAATAAATTGGAGCTGATAATAGTAATGAATTCAGGCTCTATCTGGGTAGTACACTTTACAAGAGTGATCTATAAAAAAATTTACCTTTTGGTTTAATTTTTAAGCTCAGTTGTCTTAATAAGCCTTATATTTGCATTAAACATAGCTACACACTTTAAAAATAATCTCATGAAATAAATCAAAGCCATTATATAAGTAAAACAGTAAAATTATATTCAATTATTTACTTGTAAGTGTTTAACAGTTTCTGGAAAAGAAGCATATGTATATTATATATATATAATTTTACTAATATAAAAGATACATAGCACACAATGCAAAGTAATAAAGGAAAAAAACTATTGTAAATTAATATCACCAATTGATTATTACAGAATGTTTTTGAAATTTTTGTTGAACTCTTGTTGCCATATCCTACTTTGGTATACTTGACAAATGAGTGTACTTTTGCCATGAATGTTGGTTGACATTACTGTTTAGGTTAATGAATGAGACAACAATGAAACAATAAAGGTGTATGTTGGAACTTCACTCATTCATCAGTGACACGAACAGTTTTATCACAGAATTGGATAATGGTTTATTTAAAGGGGAAAAGTTTTCCTTTTGCCTTCTAAAGGTTTATTGAATATTAACTGATAATAGGCAGATTAACAAGAAAAAGGTATGCAAATTTATTTAATATGCATAAACATAGGATAATTTCAGAAAAAAATGATTACCCAATAATCCAATGATGCCCAAATGCGTATACACAATGCTACATAGGGGAAAGGGAGATGGGGAAAAGGAGAATTGTTTGAACCTGGCAGGTGGAAGTTGCAGTGAGCTGAGATTGCACCAGGGCACTCCAACCTGGGATGACAGAGTGAGAGTCTGTCAAAAAACAAAAACAAAAACAAAAACAAAAAACGAAATGGGTAGCTGTGGAGACAATAGAGTTAGTAGCTGAGTGGCAAAGTATCCAGTTAAGCCAGTCTCTCATTCCTAGGCATAAGTGAGTCCAATGAAATCAGTGTGTGTCATTTTAGAAGATGGCATTGCAGATGGTCTCTGAAAGCTAGGCCACTACATGGTCTAGGCAAACAGGTTTTAATAAGAGACATTTCTATGGAACTGAATGTAAAACAAAGAGTAATATTTGGAGTAGTCTATTAAGTAGTTTCTGTGTCTAGTAGTGGAGAAAATGTCTAGATTTTGCATTTGAGGTTCATTTTCAGTTGGAACAGAAACAGGCAGTGTCTAGCTGAAAGATTTTTTTAGTTTGCAGTTTACGTGTTATTAAGTTTGTCCAAATATAAGCTGTTGTGGTGATTTTTCTTCAAATCCAAGTTGTGTTGCTTTGGCTTGTAGGGCCTCAGGATAAAGGCAGTTTTAATTTCTAGTGATTCCAAATAAGAAAAATAGGTAAATAGGGCCGGGCGTGGTGGCTCATGCTTGTAATCCCAGCACTTTGGGAGGCTGAGGTGGGCAGATCACAAGGTCAGGAGTTTGAGACCAGCCTGGCCAATATGATGAAACTCTGTCTCTCCTAAAAATATAAAAATTAGCTGGGTGTGGTGGTGGGCACCTGTAGTCCCAACTACTCGGGAGGCTGAGGCAGGAGAATTGCTTGAACCCAGGAGGCAGAGGTTGCAGTGAGCAGAGATAATGCTACTGCACTCCAGTCTGGGTGACAGAGAGAGACTCCATTTCAGAAAAAAAAAAAAAAAAGAAGAAGAAAAAGAGTAGGCAAATAATTGAAAACCTTGGTTTAGATTCTCAAAGAAGACAGGAAATAATTAAGTCATTCAACATTCAGTCCAAATTGCAGGTAAATAATAAAACCTAAAAAACAATGACATAGAACCTAATAATGGCTGCATTATAGGTTTTGTCTAAAACATTTTTTTCTCTAAATCTCCCATAATTTAACCAAAGATAGTCACAGTCAGAATGGCGTGTTTGCTAAATGAGTTTCATTTTTGGACTGATTATGTAAGTTTAGCAAGATTGGTGATTGATAATATATGCTCTTTTTAAAGTTAGCTTTGTTGGGAGGTTTTCATAAGAAACCTCAGACTACACTTTTGGAAAAGCCACTTGAGGCTAATAAGCCAAAGCAAAAATTCAACATCATGTGCATGTATTATTTGTATCAGTTGGTTGAATATCTCTTTTCTTGAGGTCTGCAAATAACTTAAAATCCTGTGCATGTCAAAACTAACATTCTTCACTTACTGAAAGGCCAGCAACCCTATCTAGACAAAATGCCAGACCAGGTTTTCCAAAGGTTTCAACTGGCTTCATAAACCCAACCTCAGTTTCTGAAAGCCAACTGGTCGTATATGAAATATAACATTCTAGTCAAAGCCTTGGTAGTACCACCAGTGTCCCCAATTGTCCTGTTATAAAGAGAAGATATTTTTGAACTTATGAAAATGATTATATTGTCATAAAATAAGAGTATTTATAGTTTTCAAATTCTGAAAGAATTAGGACAAAAGTAAATACTTCGGTTCTACTCACAAAAGTATGCTTTGTCAATTTGCTACAAGCTATATATAGTTTAAAAAATGTTTCCCTCCATTTGAAAAGCAAATCATTTAAAAAATCAGCAATGTTTTCAACAAAACATTATGAAAAAATATAGTTTTTTTTTTTTAAATCAATTGAATGTATTGTAATTAATTCTTATTCTGCTTAGTGCTGGGTTAGCAATTTTATGGGTCCAGTGTTTGTTTCTTTTTTATTGTAATTCTTGAAATTTAGTCAAATCCTATAAATTCAAACATGTTAGAAACCTGTGCTTATGAGAATATTAAAATTATTATTCTACAACACCTTCTAGAAAACACAATACAATTTGTAACAAGTTTTAAGAAAAATGCATCAGAATAAAGCAATTTACTATGCATAAGACTTAAAATGGGCATTCTTAAAAGCCTGATGAGAAATCATTATAACAATAACATAATCAACAAGGAAATTTGGTTATTTTTATAGCACACAACAAATTTACATCAGAGTTATCACTGATAATGTATACCAAGTACGTTAGCCAAGATTCTCCAAAGGGACAGAACCAGTATGATATATGTATATATATAAAAGGGAGTGTATTTGGGAGAGTTGGCTAACATGATTACAAGACAAAGACCCACAATAGGCTTTCTACAAGCCAGGGAAAGAGAGAAGCAAGTCAGTAGCATGGCTCTGTCCAACTCTGAAAGCCTTAAAACCAGGGAAGCCGACAGTGCAGCCCTCGGTTTGATGCCAAAGGCCCAAGTGGAAGACCACTGATGAAAGTCTCAGAGTTCAGAGCCTAAGAACCTGGAGTCTGACGTTTAAGAGCAGGAGCAGAGGAAGCAAGTGTCTGGTCGGAAAAGAGACCGAGAGTGAGAGGACTCAGCAAGCTACTTAACCCCTTTTTTCCACCTGGTTTAGTAATGCTGGAAGCTGATTGGATAGTGCCCATCCATATTGAGAGTGGTCTTCTTTCATTCCACTGACTCAAATGTCAATCTCCTCTAAACACACCTTCAGACAAACCAAGAAACAATAACTTACCAGATATCTAGTCATCTCCTAATGCAGTCAAGTTGACACTCAATATTAGCCATTACACAAAGACTTACCAGATTTCTAGGAATCTCATGCATTTCAGATCAAATATTAATAACAAATTTATACAAATATGACTCAGAGTTAAACATCAGTTCTTATTTGATAATACTTCCCATATAATTTTAACATATTAAATAAGCCTAATTAATTTAATATGACTAACTTTTCTTTCCATGGGCCCTTTTAGATTGTCCAAAAGTTAGCCTGTGGTCAAATAGACTAAAATTAGAATTTGGAACTTGATTTTAGGAAGACTGTCAAATATATCAAAGGTTTAAAACACTTGATCAAAAGAGGATCACAGGTCACTGTAAAATAATAGTCATCCATTTAAACAAAGTGATAATTATAAGTTTTTAAAAGCAAGTAAAGAAAGCCACATAGGAAAAGCAAAACCTTAACTCTTAATATTTAATTTTTGATAACATAAAATATCACTCTCTCTTTTTGCAGTTTAATCAAAATGTGAATATTTTACCATCTTTTATTAATACTATATTCAAAATTTAGTTTAAAAAGACCAAATTTTAGTTTTATATCAGTTGTATTAAGGCTCATTTTTAAAATTTTTATTTTATATATTTTTTTATATTTGTTTTTATTTCAATAGGTCTTTTGGGAACAGTTGGTATTTGGTAACATTAATAAGTTGTTTAGAGGTCATTTCTGAGATTTTGATACACACATCACCCAAGCGGTGTACACTGTACCAGTGTGTCGTCTTTTATCCCTAACCCTCTCCCATCCTTCACCCCGAATCCCCAAAGTCCATTGTATCATTCATATGCCCTTCCTTCCTCATACCTTAGCTTCAACTTATAAGTGAGAACCCACAATGTTTGCTTTTCTGTTCCTGGGTTACTTCACTTAGAATAATGGTCTCCAACTCCATCCAGGTTGATGCGAATGCTATTATTTCATTCTTTTAAGGGCTGGGTAGTATTCCATGTTATTTATATATCACATTTTCTTTATCCACTTGTTTTTTTGGTTTTTTTTTTTTTTTTTTTTTTTTTTTTTGAGGCGGAGTCTCGCTCTGTCGCCCAGGCTGGAGTGCAGTGGCGCGATCTCGGCTCACTGCAAGCTCTGCCTCCCGGGTTCCCGCCATTCTCCTGCCTCAGCCTCCCGAGTAGCTGGGACTACAGGCGCCGCCACCACGCCCGGCTAATTTTTTTGTATTTTTAGTGGAGACGGGGTTTCATTGTGTTAGCCAGGATGGTCTCGATCTCCTGACCTCGTGATCCGCCCGTCTCGGCCTCCCAAAGTGCTGGGATTACAGGCTTGAGCCACCGCACCCGGCCATATCCACTTGTTGATTGATGGGCATTTAGGCTGGTTCCATATTTTTGCAGCTGTGAATTGTGCTGCTATAAACATGCATATGCAAGTGCCTTTTTCATTTAATGACTTATTTCTCTCTTGGTGGATACTCATTAGCGGTATTGCTGGATCAAATGGTAGATCCACTTTTAGTTCTTTAAACAATCTATCTCCATAATGCTTTCTATAGTGGTTGTACTAGTTTACAACCCCACCAGCAGTGTAAAATTTTTCTCTTTTCACCACATTCAAACCAACATCTATTATTATTATTATTTTAATTATGGCCTTTCTTGCAGGAGTAAGGTGGTATCGGATTGTGGTTTTGACTTGCATTTCTCTGATAGTGATGTGGAGCATTTTTCCATATGTTTGTTGGCCATTTGTACATCTTCTTTTGATAATTGTCTCCTCATGTTTCAGCCCACTTTTTGATATAATTATTTGTTTTGTTCTGGACGATTTGAGTTCCTTGTACCTTCTGGATATTAGCCCTTTAATAGATGCATAGTTTGCAAAGATATTTTTCCCCCCTTTGTGGGCTGTCTATTTACTCTGCTGATCATTTTTTTTTGCTGTGCAGAAGCTTTTTAATTTAATTAAGTCCCATCTATGTATCTGTGTCTTTGTTACATTTTGTTGCATTTGCTTTTCTGTTCTTGGTCATGAAATCTTTGCCTAATCTTTGCTAAGCCAAGGATTTTTCTGATTTTATCATCTTCTAGAATATTTATGATTGCAGGTCTTAAGTTTAAGTCTGTGATCCATCTTGAGTTGAGTTTTCGATAAGGTGAAAGATGAGGATCCAGTTTTCTTTTTCTACATGTGGTTTGCCAATTATCCCTGCACCATTTGTCGAATAGGGTGGCCATTCTTTACTTTATGTTTTTGTTTACTTTGTCAAAGTTCACTTGGCTCTAAGAATTTGGCTTTATATTTGGGTTCTCTATTGTTTTGCATTAATCTATATGTGTATTTTTATACCAATACTGTTCTGTTTTGGTGACCACAGTCTTAATAGTATAGTTTGAAGTTGGGGAAATGTGATGCCTCCAGATTTCTTCTTTTTGCTTAGTCTCACTTTGGCTATGCAGGCTGTTTTTTGGTTCCATATGAATTTCAGCATCCTCTCTTCTAGTTCTGTGAAGAATCATAATGGTGTTTTGATGACTAATTCAATGAAAATTGAATTAGTAGATTCCTTTTGGCAGTATGGTCATTTTCACAATGTTGATTCTACCAAGTCATGAGCATGGGTATGACTTGGTAGTTTATGCTTGATTGTGTCATCTGTGATTTCTTTCAGCAGTGTTTTGTAGTTTTCCTTGTAGAGGTCTTTCACCTCTTTGGTTAGGTATATTCCTAAGTATTTTATTTATTTATTTATTTATTTATTTATTTATTTATTTACTTATTTATTTATATTTTACAGTTATTGTAAAAGGGGTTGAGTTCTTGATTTGATTCTCAGCTTGGTCACTGTTGGTGTATAGCAGTGCTACTAATTCGTGTACATTGATTTTGTAACTTCAAACTTTACTGAATTTATTCATCAGATCTAGAAGTTTTTTGGACGAGTCTTTACTGTTTTCTAGGTTTTCTAGGTATACAATCATATCATCAGTGAACAGCAACAATTTTACTTCCTCTTCACCGATTTAGATGCCATTTATTTATTTATTTATTTATTTATTTATTTATTTTTGATGATTGCTTTGGCTAGGATTTCCAGTACTATGTTGAAAAGAAGTGGTGAGAGCGGACATACTCATCTTGTTTCAGTTTTCACGGGGAGTGCTTTCAACATTTCCCCATTCGGTATGATATTGGCTGTGGGTTTGTC
This sequence comes from Macaca mulatta, assembly GCF_049350105.2. Classification (NCBI taxonomy): domain Eukaryota; kingdom Metazoa; phylum Chordata; class Mammalia; order Primates; family Cercopithecidae; genus Macaca; species Macaca mulatta. The sequence continues at coordinate 95,590,799 of NC_133426.1, read as the reverse complement.
ACCTTTGGCTTTTATTACCTTAAGTTACGTTCCTTCTATGCCAATTTTTCTGAGGATTTTAATCATAAAGTGATGCTAGATTTTGTCGAGTGCTTTTTCTGCATATATTGAGATGATTACGTGATTTTTATTTTTAATTATGTTTATGTGGTGTACCACATTTATTGACTTATGTATGTTAAGCCACCCCTGCATTCCTGGTATAAAACCACTTAATTGTGGTTGGTTATTTTTTGATCTGCTGTTAGATTTGGTTAGCTAGAATTTTGTTGAGGAGTTTTACATCTATGTTCACCAGGGATATTGGTCTGTAGTTTTCTTTTTTGTTATGTTATTTCCTGGTATTGGTATTTGGGTGATGCTGGCTTTATGAAATGATTTAGGCAGGATTTTCCTCTCTCTCTATCTTTTGGAATAGTTTCAATAGGATTGAAATTCTTTTTTGAATGTCTGATAGAATTCAGTTGTGAATCCATCTAGTCCTGGACATTTTGTTTTGCTAATTTCTGTGCTACCATTCCAATCTCATTGTTTGTTATTGATCTGTTCTAAATTCCTATTTCTTCCCGGTTTAATCTACGAGGGTTGTATGTTTTCAGAAAATTATCCATTTCCTCTAGGTTTTCTTGTTTGTGTGCATAAAGGTGTTCATAGTAGCCTTGAATGGTCTTTTATATTTCTGTGGTATCAGTCATTATGTCTCCTGTTTCGTTTCTAATTGACTTTATTTGGATCTTCTCTCTTCTTTTTATAGTTAATGTCGCTAATAGTCTACCAAGTTTGCTTATCTTTTTGAAGAACCATCTTTTTGTTTCATTTATCTTTTGTGTTTTTGTGTTTCAATTTCATTTAGTTCTGCTCTGATCTTTGCTATTTCTTTTATTCTGTTGGGCTTGGGTTTGATTTGTTCCTGTTCCTCTAATTCCTTGAGGTGTGACTATAGATTATCTATTTGAGCTCTTTCGGATTTTTTGATGGAGGCATTTAATGCTATGAACTTTCTTCTTAGCACCACTTTTGCTGTATCCCAGAGGTTTTGATAAGTTGTTTCACTATTGTAATTCAGTTCAAAGTTTGTTTTTTTTCTTTAATTTTCATCTCAATTTTATTGTTGACCCAACAATCACTCAGGAACAGATCATTTAATTTGTATCTGTTTGCACAGTTTTGAGGGTTTCTTTTGGAGTTTATTTCTAATTTTATTCTGCTATGGTCTGAAAGAGTACTTGATAAAATTTCTATTTTCTTAAATTTATCGAGACTTGTTTTGTGTCCTACCATAGAGTATATCTTGGAGAACGTTTTATGTGCTGATGAATAGAATGTATAATTCTGCAGTTGTTGAGTAGAATGTTGTATAAATATCTGTTAAGTCCACTTGTTCTAAGGTATAGTTTAAGTCCATTGTTTCTTTATTGACTTTCTGTCTTGTTGACCTGTCTAGGGCTGTCAGAGGAGTATTGTAGTCCCCCACTACTATTGTGTGACCATCTATGTCATTTCTTAGGTTTAGTAGTAATAGTTTTATAAATTTAGAAATTCCAGTTTTAAGTGCATATATATTTAGGATTGTGATATTTTCCTGTCGGACTAGTCCTTTTTATCATTATATAAGGTCTCTCTTTGTTTCTTTTTAACTGTTTTTGCTTTAAAGTCTGTTTTGTCTGACATAACAACAGCTACTGCTGCTAGCTCTTGGTTTCATTTTGCATAAAATATCTTTTTCCACACCTTTACCTTAAGTTTATGTGAGTCCTTATGTGTTAGGTGAATCTCTTGAAGAAAACGGATATTTGGTTGTTGAAGTCTTATCCATTCTGCCATTATATATCCTTTAATTGGAACATTTAGTCCATTTACACTAAATGTTAGTATTGAGATGTGAGGAATTATTCTATTCATCATACTTGTTTTTGCTTGAATGCCTTGTGGGGTTTTTTGTTTGTTTTTTCACTGTGTTATCGTTTTATAGGTCATGTGAGATTTACACCTTAAGCAGGTTCATTTTGGTGTATGTTGAAGATTTGTTTCAAAATTTAGAGCTCCTTTTAGCAGTTTTCATAGTGCTGACTTGGTAGTGATGAATTCTCTCAGCATTTGTTTGTCTGAAAAAGACTATCTTTTCTTCATTTGTTAAGCTTAGTCTTGCTGGATACAAAACTCTTGGCTGATAATGGTTTTGTTTAAGGAGGCTAAAGATAGAATCCCAATCCCTTCTAGCTTGTAGGTTTTCTGCTGAGAAATCTGCTGTTTACCTGATAGGTTTTTCTTTATAGGTTACCTGATGCTTTTGCCTCACAGCTCTTCAGATTCTTTCCTTCATCTCAATTTATATAATCTGATGACTGTGTGCCTAGGTGATGATCTTTTTGTGATGAATTTCCCAGGTGTTCTTTGAGTTTCCTCTATTTGAATGACTAGATCTTTAGCAAGATCAGGGAAGTTTTCTTCATGTAGTTTTCTGAAACTTTTAGATTTATCTTGTTTCTCGGGAACTCCAATTATTCTTACATTTGATCATTTAACATAATCCCAAAATGCTTAAAAACTTTGATCATTTTTTATTCTTTTTTTTCTCTTCATCAGATTGGGTTAATTTGAAAGCCTTGTCTTTGAGTTATGAAGTTCTTTTTTCTACTTGTTTGATTCTACTGTTGAAACTTTCCAGTGCATTTTGCTGTTCTCTACGTGTGTCTTTCATTTCCAGAAGTTTTTGCTGTTTTTTATTTGTGCTATCTATTTCTCTGGGGATTTTTTGTTCCACATCTTGTATTGTTTTCTTAATTTCTTCAAGCTGGTTTTTACCTTTCTCTGGTGCCTCCTTGAGTAGCTTAATAATTGATCTCCTAAATTATTTTTTTTCTGGCAATTCAGAGATTCCTTCTTGGTTTGGATCCATTGCTGGTGAGCTAGTGTGTACTTTTGGGGGTGTTGACAAATTTTGCTTTTTCATATTACCAGAATTGCTTTTCTATTTCTTTCTCATTTGGGTAGACTATGTCAGAGGAAAGATCTGGGGTTCAAGGGCTGCTGGTAAGCTTATTTTGTCCCATGGGGTGGGTGTGATCCTTTGATGTGGTGCACTCACCCTTCTCCTAAGGATGGGACTTCCTGAGAGCTGGACTGCAGTGATTGTTATTGCTCTTCTGGGTCTAGCCACCCAGCAGAGCTACTGGACTCTGGACTGGTACAGGGGAGTATCTGCAAAGAGTCCTATGGTGTGATCTGTCTTTTGGTCTCTCAGGTATGTATACCACCACCTGATCCAGCAGAAGTAGCAGGAGACTGAAGTGGACTCTGTGAGTGTCCTTGGATGTAGTTTTGTTTAGTGTGCTGTTTTTCCCCAGTGCTGGTTGTGCTAGCAGTGAAGTTGTCATGTGGACAGACTCAAGACCTCTGTTTAGCCAGAATGTTCCCTGCAGTGGAATTAGCTGTTGTCTTCTCCTTTCTTGAAGCAGGGATGGTCTTCAATGAGTTACTGTAATGGGTTGAGTTGGTTGGCCTTTAGCCAGGAGGTGACACTTTCAAGAGAGTATTATCTCCAGTAGTACGGGAGGAATACAAGCTTGCTCTAAGGTTTCCTGGATAGATATTTGGGTTTCTCAGGTGATGGGTGGTGCCATAGAGCTCCCAAGTGATTATGTCTTTTGTCTTCAGCTACCAGGGCTAGTAGAGAAAGAACATCAGTGGGGGTAGGGTAAGGCATGTCTGAGCCCTACTCTCCTTGGGTGGGGCTTGCTTTGTCCTAGTGTTTTTTCTTTATTATAGAGTTTGCTGCAGCAAGCTACTTCTTTCATTGGGTCTGTGAATTCTTTCAATTTTCTTGATACTTTCCTGCAGTAGTGCTTGGAGCAAAAGTTCACAAAGTGAGGCTCCACACACTATTCTGTCCATCCAATTGGGAGCTACAAGTTAGTCCTGCCTCCTATCTGTCATTGATCAAGGCTCATTTTTTTAAATCCTTACAATAAATTTATTAATTTTTGTTAGTTTGAACACACATAAAATTATTTTGTAAGTTTCTTATTTTATAAACCTTTACAACATTTGTATTCATTTTGGTTTATCTATATAATTTTTAATTTAAACATTTTTACAGGGGGGAGGGATAGCATTAGGAGATATACCTAATGTAAATGATGAGTTAATGGGTATAGCACACCAACATGGCACATGCATATATATGTAACAAACCTGCATGTTGTACACATGTACCCTAGAACTTAAAGTATAACAGTAATTTAAAAAAAAAAAATTTAAAAAAATTAAAAAAATTTTGAAACAACTTTTAAGTACCAGGTAAACTAGACAAAATTACATTTTCTTTAACAAAAACCACATCCTTATGCCTTTATCTTACTTTTCTCCAAACAGACATATCTTACATTTTTGTAAATTTTGTATACTATAACTTTTACTTTTAGTTTTTAATTACATAATTACATAAAATAGTGATTTGAATGTTTAACTTATAGTTATCTTAGTTATTATTTGGTGACATATTATCTTAGTTAAAAATGATTTAGGCCGGGCGCGGTGGCTCACGCCTGTAATCCCAGCACTTTGGGAGGCTGAGGTGGGTGGATCACAAGGTCAGGAGATCGAGACCATAGTGAAACCCTGTCTCTACTAAAAATACAAAAAATTAGCCGGGCGCGGTGGAGGGCGCCTGTAGTCCCAGCTACTCGGGAGGCTGAGGCAGGAGAATGGCGTGAACCCGGGAGGCGGAGCTTGCAGTGAGCTGAGATCCGGCCACTGCACTCCAGCCTGGGCGACAGAGCGAGACTCTGTCTCAAAAAAAAAAAAAAAAAAAAATGATTTAGAATTAAGATAAATACCTATCACTTAATTTAATTTAGAAATACTTTAAAGGTATAGTTGTCAAAGAAACTTGAAAAGTCTTTTTAAGTAAAGAAATGTTAAATATGAATTCTAAGTTTCTCTTCAAAAAATTAATATGTCAGTATGTTCAGTTCTTTGCCTTGTACTTTTAACTTCCTCATAAAGCAACCTTTTTCCATTACCTACTCCACCCTGACTCATTCCAATTACCTACTCCACCCTGACTCATTCCGATCACCTGCTCCACCCTGACTTATCCCGGTTACCTGCTACCTGCTCCGCCCTGACTCATTATTCTCCACCCTGCATAACCATGTTTTTCCTGCCAAGGCACTCACCCCTTCACTCTCTTTACGCCAATTGGAATTAGTTTAGCCTGTGTGATCTAACACTAGCCAATAGGGGAATGACACAGCAGCAGGGGCCACGTGGGTCAGGGATAAGAACCCCTTTCCCTCCCTTGTCCAGGTGTGCGCTCACCATTGCTCCATCTGTGAGGGTGCACCCTTCTATAGAAGTACCTTGCCTTGCTGATAATTGAAAAGAAAATTTTATATTCAAGCGCTATTTCTTTTGCCGCACCAAAACTTTATATACAACCGAACTAATGGTTTTTAGATGGCTCACTAGAAACAGTGGCGTTCAGAGACTGCCATCAAAATGAACCATAATAAGCATGTGAATCTTTCACCAGCAACCAAGGTATCCAGGTTCTCTCATCAGAACTGACTAGGAGGCTGGCATGATCCACGGAGAGCAAACAAGAGCAACGTGGTGCTGCAGCCCACCTGAGAGCCACATGGGGCAAGAGAGCCCCCACCACCCCAGCCAAGGGAGGCAGTGAGTGAGCATGCTACCCAGCCAGGGAAACAGTGCTTTTTCCGTGAAACTGTGCAACCCACAGATTAGAAGATCCCACTCGTGAACCCATGCCACAGGGGACTAACGTCCCAACCCCAGAGCCCTGAAGATTCTCAACAGCCTCTCAGCTGGAATCTGCTTAAGCCTAGCAAACTCCCGGGGGGAGGGGTGACCAACACCACAGCTGCAGCTGTCTGCAGTCTAAGCCATTTGAGCTCCTCAGGGGACAGGAAGTACTCAGCGCTGGCACTCTCACAAATGCCTAACACACTAAGCTTCCCGGGCAAAGGAAGGGCTGCATTCATCTCTATAGCTCCAGACCGTGCTTTTCCCCTGCTGGAGGCAGGGAAGCTGGATGGCTTGGTCAAAAGACCTGTCCCCCACAGCCCAACACACTGGCTGTGGCAGATTGCAGTCAGAGTGCCTCTTCAGGCCTGACTCTGACTCATCCTTCCTCACTGGGAACTCCAATAACTCTAGTCAGAGGCACAGGGACAGAACCTGGATCTCCCTGGGCCTGAGGCTCTAGGGGGAGGGGTGGCCACAGTCTCTGCCAACCAGCAGACATAGCCTTTCTCCTGGTAGTTCCGAGCAATCCAGGCAGCCCTGACAAGTGAGTTTTTCCCCAGTGAAGCACACCTCCTCCACCAAGGGACAGACAAAGTGCTTCATTAAATGGGTCCTGTTCCCCATGCCACCCAACTGGGGGAGACCCTCCAACAGGGGTTGTAAGACATCCTATACAGGAGCCTACCGGCATCAGGTTGGTGCCCCTCGAGGTCAGATATCCCAGAAGAAGGAGCAGGCACCTATCACTGCTGTTCTTTAGCCTCCTTAAGTGGCATTTCCAGGCGTGGGAGTGAATCAGGTGAATAGGCTCTGAAGTGAACCCACAGAAAACTGCAGCAGTCCTACAGAAGAGGGATCTGAGCATTGAAAGAAAAACAAACAAACAGAAAGCAACAACAACAGCATCAACAACAAAAGGCCCCCAAAAAACCCTATCCAAGGGTCAGCAGCCACAAAGATTGAAATTAGACAAAGTCACAAAGATGAGAAAGAATCAACAGCAATTAAAAAAAAAAAAAATGCCAAAAACCCAAGAGGCCAGAGTGCTTCTACTCCTCCAAATGATCTCAACGTCTCTCCAGCAAGGGTGCAGAACTGGACGGAGGATGAGATGGTTGAAGTGACAGAAGGTTTCAGAAGATGAGTAATAAAAAACTACGCTGAGCTAAAGGAGCATGTTTTATCCCAAAGCAAAAAAGTTAAGAACCTTGATAAAAGGTTAGAGGAACTGCTAACTAGAATAACCAGTTTAGAGAGGAACATAAATGACCCGATGGAGCTGAAAAATACAGCATGAGAACTTCATGAATCATACACAAGTATAAATAACTGAATTGACCAAACAGAAGAAAGGATATCAGTTTGAAGACTACTTTGCTGAAATAAGGCATGTAGCCAAGACTAGAGAAAAAAGAATGAAAAGGAATGAACAAAGCCTCCAAGAAATATGGGACTTCATAAAAAGACTGAACCTATGATTGATTGGAGTACCTGAAGGAGACAGGGAGAATGAAAACAAGCTGGAAAACACACTTCAGGATATTATCCAGGAGAACTTCCCCAACCTAGCAAGACAGGCCAACATGCAAATTCAGGAAATACAGAGAACACCACTAAGATACTCCATGATCAACCCCAAGATATTCTAAGGTCAAAATGAAGGAAAAATTCTCTGGCTGAAGGACAGCCAGAGAGAAAGGCCAGGACACCTACAAAGGGAAGTTTATCAGATTAACAGCAGAGCTCTCAGCAGAAGCTCTACAAGCCAGAAGAGACTGGGGACCAATACTCAGCATTATTAAAGAAAAGAATTTTCAACCCAGAATTTCATATTCAGCCAAACTGAGCTTCATAAAGAAAGGAGAAATAAAATCCTATCCAGACAAATGCTGAGGGATTTCATTATCACTAGATCTGCCTTGCAAGAGATCCTGCAAGAAGCACTAAATACAGAGAGGAAAAACCAGTACCAGCCACTGCAAAAACACACCAAAATATAAAGACCAATGACACTATGAAGAAACTGCATCAACTAGTGTGCAAAATAACCAGATAGCATCATGATGACGGGATCGAATTCACACATACTAATCTTAAATGTAAATGGGCTAAATGCCCCAATTAAAAGACACAGACTGGAAAATTGGATAGAGTCAAGGCCCATCGGTGTATTGTATTCAGGGATTCATCTCACATGGAAAGACACACATAGGCTCAAACAAAGGAATGGAGGAAAATTTACTAAGCAAACAAGAAGCAGAAAAAAAAAGCAAGGGCTGCAGTCTTAGTCTCTGATAAAGCCGATTTTAAATCAACAAAAATCAAAAAAAGACAAAAAGGGCATTACATAATGGTAAAGGGAACAATCCAACAAAAAGAGCTAACTATTATGAATATACATGCACCCAATACAGGAGCACCCAGATTCATAAAACAAGTTCTTAGAGACTACAAAGAGACTTAGACTCCTACACGATAATAGTGGGAGACTTTAACACCAAACTGTCAATATTAGACAGATCAATGAGACAGAAAATAAACAAGGATATTCAGGACTTGAACTCAGCTCTGGATCACGGGTACCTAGTAGATGTCTACAGAACTCTCTACCCCAAATCAACAGAATATACATTCTTCTCAATGCCATGTGGCACTTTTTCTAAAATTGAGCACATAATTGGAAGTAAAACACTCCTCAGCAAATGCAAAAGAACTGAAATCATAACAAACAGTCTCTCAGACCACAGTGTAATCTAGATAAAACATTATGAAAGGAGCATTGAATTTAATTTGTAATATAGACCAAACGAACCTTAAATGAATATTTCATTCAACAGTTGCATAATACACATTATTCTCATCAGCACATGAAACATTCTCTAGCGTAGACCATATGTTTGGTCAGAAAACAAATTTTAACAAAGTTTTATTAAAATTTACTGCTGAATCTACCGGACTTTTAAAAAAGCACTGATACCGATTCTTCTCAAACTATTCCAAAAAATAGAAAAGGGGGGAATTATTTCTTATTCAACAAAAACAGCACTATCTTTTTACAAAAATCAGACAAGGATGCAAACAAACAAACAAACTAACAAAAAGCTATAGGCCCCAATATCCCTCATAAACATAGATGTAAAAATCCTCAACAAGTCTGGCACATGGTGGCTCATACCTGTAGTTCCATCACTTTGGGAGGCCAAGGTAGACGGATTTCCTGAGCTCAGGAGTTTGAGACCATCCTGGGAAAATGGTGAAACCTCATCTCTACTAAAATACAAAAAAGAAAAAAAAAATTATCCTGGCATGGTGGCATGCACCTGTAGTCCCACCTACTCAGGAGACTAAGGCACAAGAATTGCTTGAGCCCCGGAGATGGAGGTTGCAGTGATCCGAGATTGTACCATTGTACTTCAGCCTGGGCTACAGAGAGAGACTCCATCTCGAAAATAAATAACAAATAAAAATTCTCAAGGAAATACTATAAGACTAATCAAACAGCACATCAAAAATACAATAAACTATGATCACATGCAAGTTATCTCAAAGATGCAAGGATTATTCAACATATTCAAATCAATAAATGTGATATATCACATCAACAGAATAAATGTGATATATCATATAACAACTACATGATGTGATATGTGTTATATCACATAACAATCGCATGATCACCTCAATGGATACAGAAAACACATTTGAGGAGATTCACCTCCCCTTCATGATAAATACTCCATAAATTATTTATAGTAGTTACATATGTCAACACAATAAAGGCCGTGTTTGACAAACCCACAGCAAAAATTATACTAAATGGGGAAAAGTAGAAAGATTTTTTCTAACAACTGGAAAAAGATAAGGATGCCCACTTTTACCACTCTTATTCATCATTGTACTGAATATCCTAGCCAGGCCAATAAGAAATAGAAGAAAACAGGGCTTCCACAATTAAAATAAAGTCAAATTGTCCCTCTTTACAGATAATATGATCTTATATCTATAAAACCTAAATATCCCACAAAAAACACATCAAAACTGATAAATAAATTCAGTAAAGTTGCAGAATTCAAAATCAACATAAAAAATTAGTAACATTCCTATACATCAATAGCAAACTAACTGACAAGGAAATCAATAAAGCAATATGATTTTTAATAGCTATAAAAATTATAGCCTAGAAATGAAATTAAGGGGATGTAAGATCTCTCCAATGGAAACTAAAAAACACTGATGAAAATGAAAATTGAAGATTACACACACCAAAAATGAATACACATCCTATTTTCATGGATTGGAAGAAATAATATTCTTAAAAGGAACACTTTACACAAAGTAATACACAAATTCAATAAACTCCCCATTAAAATACCAATAACATTCTTTACAGAAACAGATAAAACAATCTCCAAAATTCTTTGGAACCAAAAATAATCCCATATACCTGAAGCAATCTGGAGCAAAAAGAACAAAGCTGGAGGCATCACACTAACTGACTTTAAATCATATTTCAAGGTTATAGTAACCAAAACACCATGGTTTTGCTATAAAAATGGACTCATAGACCAATGGAGCATCATAGAGTTTGATTATGTCCACACCAAAATCTCATCTTGAATTGTAACTCCCACAATTCCCACATTTTGCAGGAGGAACAAGGTGGGAGGTAATTGAATCATGGCAAAAGGTCTTTCTTGTGCTGTTCTTGTGATAGTGAATAAGTCTCATGAGATCAGATGGTTTTAAAAAGAGGAGTTTTCCTGTGCAAGGTCTCTCTCTCTTTACCTGCTGCCATCCATGTAATATGTGATTTGCTCCTCTTGCCTTCTACTATGATTGTGAGGCCTCCCCAGCCATGTGCAACGGTAAGTGAATTAAACCTCTGTTTCTTTTTTTTTTTTTTTTTTGAGACGGAGTCTCGCTCTGTCGCCCAGGCTGGAGTGCAGTGGCTGGATCTCAGCTCACTGCAAGCTCCGCCTCCCGGGTTCACGCCATTCTCCTGCCTCAGCCTCTGGAGTAGCTGGGACTACAGGCACCCGCCACCTCGCCCAGCTAGTTTTTTTTTTTGTTTGTTTGTTTTTTTTTTTTTTTTTTGTATTTTTTTAGTAGAGACGGGGTTTCACTGTGTTAGCCAGGATGGTCTTGATCTCCTGACCTCGTGATCCGCCCGTCTCGGCCTCCCAAAGTGCTGGGATTACAGGCTTGAGCCACCGCGCCCGGCCTTAAACCTCTGTTTCTTCTCCATCTCGGGTATGTCTTTTTCAGTAGCATAAAAACGGACTAATGCAGAGCATATAGAAATAAATGCACATATTTACAACTAACTGATCTTGAACACAGTCATCAATCACATACATTGGAGAAAGGCCACTATTTTCAATAAATGGTGCTGGGAAAACAGGATAATCAGATGCAGGAGAATAAATCTGAACCCCTATCTCTCACCATATACAAAAATCAACTCAAAATGTATTAAAGACTTAAATATAAGACATAAAGTTAGAAAACTATTAAAGAAAACATAGGAGGAACACTTCAGGACATTGGTCTGAGCAAATATTTTATGCATAAGACTTCAAAAGCACAAGCAACAGAAACAAAATAGGCAAATCAAATATTTCAAATTAAAAATCTTTACAGCAAGGGAAACAATCAACAGAATAAAGAGACTACCTGTATAATGGTAGAAAGTATTTGCAAACTATTCTTCTGACAATGACTAATATCTGAAATATGCAAGAAACTCAAACAATAGCAAAAAATCAAGTAATTTTATTAAAAAGAGGACAAAGGAACTGAACAGACATTACTCAAAGGAAGACATACTAGTGACCAACGGCTATATGATATAATGCTCAACATCACTCATCATTAAAGCAAAGCAAATCAAAAGCACAATGAGTTATGATCTCACCCTAGTTAGAATGGCCATTATCAAAAAGACAAAAATGAAGGCGAAGATGCAGAGAAAAGGGAACTCTTTTAAACTCTTGGTGGAAATGCAAGTTAGTACAGCCACTATAAAAAAAATTATGAAATGTTCTCAATAAAATGAAAATAGAACTGCCGTATGATCCAGCAATCCCACTACTGGGTATTTATCCAAAGGAAAAGAAATCAGTATCTTGAAGAGATATTTGCACCTCCATGTTTATTGCAGCATTATTCACAATAGTCAAGATATGAATCTAAGTGTCCATCAACATATGAATGGATACAGAAAATGTGGTAGATATACACAACAAAATACTATTCAGCCATAAAAGACAATGAATTTCTGTCATTGGCAACAACATGGATAAACCTGGAGAATATAATAAGTGAAATAAGTCAGACACAGAAAGGTAAATACCACATATTTTCAGTAATATGTGAATGATAATAAGTTGAGTATATATAAGAGGAGAGTAGGATTGTGGTTATTAGAGACTGAGAAGAGAAGCAAGAAGAGACTAGGGAGAGTTTGGTTAATGAATACAAGGTTACAGCTAGATAGGAAAAATCAGTTCTAGTGTTCTATAGCACTATCGTGTGAGTATAGTTAACAGTGCTTTATTTTATATTTCCGAATAGGTAGAAGAAAGGATTTTGAATGTTCCCAACTCAAACACATAATAAATATTTGAAGTAATGGCATGCTAATTACCCTTATTTTATCATTACACATTGTATATATGCATTGAGATATCCCGTTCTATCCCATAAATGCATATAACTTTGTCATGTCAACTAAAAATTTAAAGGTAAATAAATACATATAGGTGACCGGTATTTGTTATAGAAATTCTATAGAGGATTCAACACCAGAAACATGGGGACAACCACACATACATATATATGTTTATATATATATGCACATGTATGTATATGTTCACATATATATGCAGATATGTGTGTGTGTGTGTATAAATGCACATATATGTATATATTATATACACATATTTGTATATGTAAATATATATGTATGTAGATCAAAATCATGGTAACTGTTTTGTTTCGGTGGCATAAGATACTGGATGATAAAGTGAACAAAAATAAGACTCTGTGTACTAATGATAGTGGTCCTGGTGGTAAAAGAAAGAAAAGGCATTTTACTTGGCAAAATATTGGTTTAATAAAACATTAGATTTGTTCAGTGGTATCTAGGCTACATAGCTATATAATTAAGCAAAAAGACAAACATTATTAAATCTTTATAAAAACCAGCATGATACATATTCACTCTAGTTTTATTAAAATGTAAATAGATCATAGTAGTTGAACTACAAAATGAGACTGTAGTAGCTTATACCATTGGTGTTTTTTTCACTTTAGTTTTCAATTTAGATTTCTTATAATTTATTTGCACTCCACAAGAACTTGAGGTAGATATTGCAAAGTCTATTACCTTTATTTTATAGATTAAGATTGAAGATTTAGGAAGTTAGACAATTTGTCTAATCTCTCAGTGATTAAGACTAGATACAAACTTAGAACTATTTACATCCTAGTCCATGTTTTTTTTTCTGCCTATACTTTGCCTTTACTAATCGTTGCAACGTACCGTCCTCATGAATACACCAGTGGAAATCTCCCCTAAAATAGGGCTGCCAGATTTAGCAAATAAAAACACAGGACAGAGAGTTAAATTTAAATTTCAGATAAATAATAGTTTTTTTGTATAAGTATGTCCCAATATTACATACGACATATTTATCTTAAAGTATTTATTGTTTACTTGAGATTCAAATATAACCAGGAGTCATGTATTTTATCTGGCAATCCAAGCTTATAACAATATAGGTGATTTTATTCCTGGTCAAACACTACTTTTTTTTTTTTTTTTTTTTTTTAATACTTTAAGTTCTAGGGTACATGTGCACAATGTGCAGGTTTGTTACATATGTATACTTGTGCCATGTTGGTGTGCTGCACCCATCAACTCGTCAGCACCCATCAACTTGTCCTTTATATCAGGTATAACTCCCAATGCCATCCCTTCCCCCTCCCCCCTCCCCATAATAGGCCCCGATGTGTGATGCTCCCCTTCCAGAGTCCAAGTGATCTCATTGTTCAGTTCCCACCTATGAGTGAGAACATGCGGTGTTTGGTTTTCTGTTCTTGTGATAGTTTGCTGAGAATGATGGTTTCCAGTTGCATCCATGTCCCTACAAAGGACACAAACTCATCCTTTTTGATGGCTGCATAGTATTCCATGGTGTATATGTGCCACATTTTCTTAATCCAGTCTGTCACTGATGGACATTTGGGTTGATTCCAAGTCTTTGCTATTGTGAACAGTGCCGCAATAAACATACATGTGCATATGTCTTTGTAGCAGCATGATTTATAATCCTTTGGGTATATACCCAGTAATGGGATGGCTGGGTCATGTGGTACATCTAGTTCTAGATCCTTGAGGAATCGCCATACTGTTTTCCACAATGGTTTTACCAGTTTACAATCCCACGAACAGTGTAAAAGTGTTCCTATTTCTCCATATCCTCTCCAGCACCTGTTGTTTCCTGACTTGTCAAACACTACTTTACAGTCAAATAGAAGTAGCCAATATTAAATAAGAGGTAAGCATTTATGTGAACATTTTGGTCACTGTAGACAGTAACCTGAAAAAGCAAAAACTAACTAAACCTTATTATCCTTCCTGTCTATTGCAAGTTGCAGAAGTATCCAAAATTTTAATATTCTCCACATAATATCTGTAAAGATACTGGCTGTATTTACATAGTGATAGTAGTTAGTGAAGCTTCCAGTTGCCAGTTTTATTTTTCACTTTTAGCTTAAAGTATAAGATATGGCGGTTCATATTAATCAAATTTGGTGGCTACTTGTTCAATTGTTACCTTTAGGTTTACTACTTCTAACTAAGCCACGTAGAGTATGTTTCTTCCTTTTAACTTTTATTTTAAGTTCAGGGGTATATGTGCAGCTTTGTTACTTAGGTATACTTGTGTCACGGGAGTTCGTTGTACAGATTATTTCATCACCCAGGTATTAACTCTTGTACGCATTAGTTATTTTTCCTGATTCTCTCCCTCCTCCCAACCACTACCCCCACATAAGCCCCAGTGTGTGTTGTTCCCCTCTCATTGCAGTATATTTCAGGGGTGATTTACTGTGTCACTATTGAATGTTGTTTGGCATCTTTTGCTAAAATGTTAACATATTTTCTAAATGTACTATGCTTATTTTTGCAGGAAGTGTGATGTATTGCTTGGATTCAAAATCAGAAGAGGTGTGTGGTAAGAGAATTAGCATTTATGAGAAAATAGGTCAGGTTTATGTGTTGAATTTTATTTCTGGCATTAAGACAGCCAGACTTAGCCTTTATAGGGATTTTGGTGTCCTTGGGCATCCTGACATGCCATTCAGGAGGGTCCTCTACTGCTCTCCCTGAATGGTTCAACCTCTAGAGACTTATTTTCTAGGTCAAGGCCAGGCAATTGGTCCATGGACTGGATCCTGACATATTCATAATCACTGGGCCTATCATTATAATTAATTGTATTGATGCCTTTAGCTGTGTTATACTTTTCAGATTTTTAAATGTTCTTTTAGATTACCTCTACTTGACATTTGAATAATTGATATTTTTAACTGAGGTAAATTAGTTAAATTGGTCAGATGTAGATTAAAAAAACCAAATGTTAAACCGTGTTGTTCATATTAAAATTCTATTTGCTAGTATTTGTGGAGTGAGGATTTGTTAGAATCAAGGGCTTAGTGATTACATTGAAACTTGAAGCCCAACTTCTATTTATTTTTAAACTTAACTTGAATGACTTGTTAATAATTTACATAAATATACCTACTATGGTGACATTTTAAAATCCTCTTATTTTTTAAAAAACATAAAAGAAAAAACCTACCATAAAAACTGTCTCCAGGACATACATACTAGGTCTGAGCATCCAAAATGTATTCTCAGAAGACAAAATTTTAGAATATTTGTTGTCAGTTCCTGCTGCATAAATATAATACAAATATCAATTGTCATTGAAAAAGGAAGAAGGACTATCTCCATGCACCACTATGATTAATTTCATTGAAAAATCATTAGGAGCCTTAGTGAAATTGACAGTTAATCCAAAAAATTTTAAAACGATACTTACCTGGTTTTCATGTCAGAAAGTTTTTGTTTCAATTTATCTTTCCTAGAGAAGAAATAGAATAATGTGTTTGTGATAAATTAAAACTAGAAATTATTTAAAATAAAATCTTTGACAGAATAAGGTTTCTAGTGAGATAAAGAATTCTGAGCAACACATTTTTTCCTCTGTAAAAAATTATTCTATAATTTTATAAAACCCAGTGGTGCTTTACAATTCTTCTTAAGAATTTCATTAATCAAAAACACCATAAAACTGCTGACAAATCTGCTGCAATACACATACGTGACATATATGTGACTACTGCAATACACATATGTGACAAAATATTTACATTCAAAATATATAATCGTCTACAAATCAGTAAGAAAATAACATAAATGTAATTTGCAGAAATAAAAAAGGAAGAGCCAAAATTATAATATTTCACAAAAAAAAAATCTCCAATGCCAAAAAACATACATGAGGATGCTCTCATTAGGAAAATTAAAATTTGAATTACAATGAGATACTATTACCTGGTTAAATGAAAAATACAGATAATAACATCAAATGGTGTTGAGGATGTGAAGTAATAACTAAACCACTCACATACTGCTGGTTTAAAGTATCAAGTGACACAATGACTTTGGAAAAATGTTAGGTAAGGCCTGCCGAAGTTGAGTGCATGCACACCCTATAATACAACAAATCCACTCCCAGGTTTAAACCCAATATATGTACATGCATAAGTGTACTAAAAGTGATATACAGGAATTTTTACATCAGCACTGTTCACAATTGACAGAAAATAGATACAATTGAAATGTCCAACAAAAAGACTGGATATATAGATCAAAGTATAGCCATACAGTAGAATATACAATGATGAAAATAAAATAAATCCTGCAACATGGATGAATCTCAACAATATATTTAATAAAAGCCAGAAACAAGAGTGCATATTGCATGATTGTATATTTAAAGTTCAAAAGTTGGAAAAATCAAAGGGTCGTGATAGTCAGGATAGTCCTTACCCTTTTGTGTGGGAAGAAAACTGATTGGAAGGGAGCTTGAGAGAGACTCCTGGAGTAGCGCATATTTCTTGACATGGATGGTTGTTTCACAGATGTGTTCACTTTATAGACATTCATTGAGCTGTATAGTCATCACTCAAGTACTTTTCCAAATATATGTTACACTTGAATAAAAAATTTGAGAACAGGAAGAGTTCATAAAAAAGATCAAAGAAAACAAGGACAGTCTATTAAGACAAAAAATGATAACTACAGTTGTCATAAAAAGGCCATGAATATTCATATAAAGTTCTATAAGTCTACCTTTTAACTATATTATAGCTATTATCGGGCTATTATTGAATTAGCCTGAAACTGCCCATGGTACTCAGGTTATGCTCACACTAAGGCAATTTTTTTAGTCAATTGCTGTTGTGTGGAACTTCTCTACTGCCAAAAATAAAAAATAAAATTAAATTAAAAACAGGAATATTAGGTAGAATTTTACTGCTCATTTCTGCACACTTTCATTACATAAACTTAGGTAATTGATGTAAAATGGTTTTTGGATCCAGGTGTTCTGGTATATAATTATGTTACAGATTAGCAATCACAGAAATTCCATCTGATAACAATACACAGTTTAACTGTTTAGTAAGATCTTTATGGGAATCAAAATATTCCTATGTTCTTCTGAGATTTATTCCCCTAAAACATCATACATATAGAAGCATGGAAGGTAAGTCATATTTCTATAACTATTTTATGTTGATTATAGTTTGCAAGGACCAATGCAGAGTGATTTTCTTCTGTTATTATATAAAAACTATTTTCTGGCCTTGACAAAGTGTTCATCATCAAGCAGAGAGAAGATGCTGTTAAACTTTCTAGCCTAGAGAAAAACACTTCCTAGTGTATGACTGCATTCTACTTATGAATAATGAGTAGTTTAATGTAACCTTTCACGTTACTTTGCCATCTGAGAAGTTTAATGAGAGAATACTGTTGCACAACCCCACAATCCCAACCTCTCTTTACTCTTAAGACTATAGACTTGAAATCAGTTGATATGTCCCACATGCTTTTACTTCATATAAACAGAATTTAGATTGTTCTAATAGATGGATCACATAGGAGAATCATAAAGTACACTTAACTTTTGAGGCAATTAAGTTAATAAGATTGGAAGGATGTGAGATATTCTGACTATATAGAGCTATGTCAAACTAAATATAATGAATATTTACATATAAATATTTGAATAATACTCAATATTTTATACAATATTTAAAAAATATTTAGACAATTATTTCCTCATTCTTGGATAATAAATGCAAATCTGTACATTTTTTTTTTCACATGTAAGTAACAATAGGGATCTTTTTATTGAAGTACATTTCTTGGAATTAAGAAATAAGTATTATACTGATATATGTATTACTTTTTAAAAGATCATATAGCTAATATACAAAGTCCTGTAACACCCAACTCCAACATCTGTAAGACAAATTGAGATAAAATTAATCACATCTACCAACCTTATATTTCTCACCTAAAATCATAGAAACTCAGAAGTAAAAGGATATTAGAGCTCAACTACTATAACTGCTCATTGATTTTTATCTTGACTATACAACAATTATATAAGTTACAGATGCTCTGTTTGCATACAGTGAGCACAAAACTCACTACGACTTCCCCAGAAATCTCACTACTTTTCAGACAGCTGTAATTTTTATATATCTTTTTTTTGTGTGTTGCACTGGAGACTGCTAGTCAATTACACAATATTCAGTTTCCTCTTCTTCCTTGTTAACATGATGCCTAAATCAGGGGCAGCTGCATAATTTTTCAGGGTTCAGCACAAAACAAAAATGCAGAGCCCTGATTGAGGGTGAGGAAGTCAATCTTCCTTTCTCATGGACCCACCATCCTAACTCATGAGAGGAGCAACTTCCAAAAGATTGCAACCTCCCTGCTGGCTATGCTTGGAACCTGGTTTGTGAGGAGAGAAGAAGCCCCCACTGAGTTGCCTGTTGAGCTGTCAGCCTAGAGTTGTGAAGGTCGCTGTTTTTTCTCTCCCTGAGATGCCGTGGGGTGCAAACCCAACCTCAAAATTTTCCACACTCTTACTAAGCCCCCCACCTGGGATAGAGGACAATGGAGGAACACGGGCCTTTCCCTACCAATGTATCCCATTGCCGAGACCAGCTTGGTCATGGAGACCCTAACCCAGCAGCACTAGAGGAATTAAAGACACACACACACAGAAATATAGTGTGTGGAGTGGGAAATCAGGGGACTCACAGTCTTCAGAGCTGACAGTCCTGAACAGAGATTTACACACATGTTTATTGACAGCAAGCCAGTGATAAACATTGTTTCTGTAGATTATAGATTGTAGATTAACTATAAGTATTCCTTATGGGAAACAAAGGCCTAGGCTGAAACAAAGGGATGGACTCTGGCTAGTTATCTGCAGCAGGAACATGTCCTTAAGGCACAGATTGCTCACACTATTGTTTGTGGTTCAAGAATGCCTTTAAGCGGTTTTCCATCCTGGGTGGGCTAGGTATTCCTTGTCCTCATTCCAGTAAACCCAAAACTTTCAGTGTGGGTGTCATGGCCATCATGAACATGTCACAGTGCTGCAGAGATTTGTTTATGGTCAGTTTTGGGGCCAGTTTATGGCCAGATTTGGGGGCCTACCCCAACATCCCATACACCACCTGGGCACAGAGCAGCATAGTAGTGAGGCAAGGGTAGGGAAAGCGAGGCTGATAAGTTGTCCTCAGAAGCCAGGGAGAAGGCAATAGCTATGATTGCTTACAGGCCAATGTTCCAACGTATGGGCACATACTCCAATATCCCATTAGTCTCAACTTAGAAAAAAATAAATTCAAAGATTAAAAGATCAAGAATTTTAAGCCAGCAACCTCAGTGCGTTCAATCTCAAGTACAGGGTCATTCTGAGTTCATGGTCCTCTGCAACTGCTCTGGCGGCACACCCATGAAGGGTCACATTGTACCCTAAATTAAAGGATGAAAACTCTGTGTTGGAGCTGAAAGAAACTGGCCCAAATGATTTTATGAAGCCTACATACTAGCTCTAGGTTGCCTGTTTTCAAATGTCTTCTACAAAGAGAGTGCCATCCACTCTAATTTTTATCCCGCTATATACTGGTCTCTCTTAACAACTGCTAAATGCAATTCCTAATGAGTAGACATTATAGTTAAATTTACCTTCCTGTTGCTTCCATACTTTAGTCCTTACTGTATTATATGGGATACTAAATAAACACACAAATATATGACAGCGTTAACTTGTAAAGCTTGTTTTACAAAAAGCCTGTAACATTTTGTGTACATACCTTTAGAAACTGTTACTGATTTTGTCTTTATACTGTGTAACTTTTCACCATTTCTACCAAATTATTCTTTATCCATTTTCCTTTACTCACTCAGAATTGAACTAAATGTCAGGCTATGCCTGTATGTATCAGAGTAGTAGTTACCTAGAGTAGAGGGAAGAAAAGGGGTAATCCTCATGCTACCAAATGCCAACTCTAAATGATTTAACTATTTTGTATCCTCTCTCTGTCTCTGTTTTTGCAGTGTTTTGCGTTGGCATTATGTATATGCTACCAAAGACTGAACTTATTTTTAAGATACTCTCATTCATTTTATTTTATTTGCACATTTTTGATTCTTCCATTATACCTTGAAATAAATTTGGCAACATTTAAAACATTAAATAGCTCATTTTACTTTTTTAATCTATATTTTCAACAATGAATATATTATTTTTGTTATGAACAGCTAAGTAGCAACGGCCCTATACTGCACTTTATTTATTTATTTTGAGACAGGGTCTCACTCTGTTGCCCAGGCTGTAGTGCAGTGGTGAGATCTCAACCAACTGCACCCTCCATCTCCCTGACTCAAGCCATCCTCCCACCTCCACCTCCTGAGTAGCTGGGACTACAGTATGGGCCACTACGCCTGCACAGTTTTTGTATTTTTTATAGTGATGGGGTTTCACCTCAGGGCTCAAGCGATCTACCTGTGTTGACATCCCAAAGATTTGGGATTACAGAAGGGAGTCACCGCATGCCTGGCCTGCTCCTAAATTTTTAGTTTGACAGTTATTTTAATTTATATTTTAAATGCAGAGGACTCACTTTCTAGATTGCTCCTTTGATACTTAGATATCCTGAAAGAGAGAAGATACCTGCATTGCAACACCAGCTGCACTACCTAAATGTGCATATCATGGTGTATGAAGTCTGGTGCAGGGGTTGGGGTCTTGAAAAGGATAGTGGATAAGTAAGAGTTTAGGTAAAATTAACTCTAAAATACACTGCACAGCAATAGATATTTCACTATCACTTAACTGGAAATATTATCTAAGATTCCCATACTAATGCCACAATAATCGTATGACTTATTAGTTATGACATTCTGCCCATTAAATGCCATTTTACTGTTCACTAATAAGATCAAGATTTAGTTCTAGTATCTTAGTTTCCTTTGGAAATCATGCAGTAATTTAAAACACATAAGCTGTAAGATATGTTTGCCAAATGTTGTATACTTTAATCCCGGTTCCCCAAAGCAGTGAAAACAGTGGTTTCAATTTTATGTGCCCCATCTGGAACTAACCCCTCAGGGTGTAGTAATGAAGTTTAATCTTATTTGGTGTTTCCAGTTAGGGCAATTACATAAAAATTTCCCCAATTATTTTATAAATCTCAGTTATGACATTAATATTTATTTATTCACTTCAAACCAAAACACACTGATGAGGTTTTATTATATTTACATAGTAATACCATTTAAATGTTGTCAAATAAATAATAAAACAACTGTCCTGAGAAAAGTGCTGTCTTAAAAAAATTCTAGTAGAATAAAAACCTCCACCTCTCTGAAATCTACTGGTGAGTCTGCCTCATTTCAATAAAAAGATTTCAGAGATACTAAAGAATAAAGAAGAATAGCCATATTCTATGTATGAATCCAGCACATGAGGTCATTAATGTAAAATATTGTGAATGTCTTACATTCTAGATGAAATGAAAAATTGAAAGGGTTATCCAAAAAACCTAACTCCTCAAAAGAAACATTATTTTAGAAATATGCTTTGTTATTCAACAAATAATTTTCCAGTGCTTGCTACATGTAGGGTCCTGTGGAAATTATAGAAATTCACACATGTTCTATCTTGTTTTTCAGAAAGGGTAGAAGGATACATGTAAACAAAGACTTTACTTTCATCGGGACATTCACAGTTTATCTACACAATGAGCAATGATTGAACGTTACTTATGAGACTAAAGTCAGCTTTACATATTCCTAAGTGATAAGTGAAAAAGAACTGAAAATGTAAACACTCTATGAAGCATAATTGAGTTATTTAATCAAACACACACAAATATAAACACACACATACATACATACACACATTGCAGTTTTAATGGTGATTTTTGGCTTCTCCACACATTTAATTTGCCTACTGTATCGATTCACCTCTTGCTTTGGTCCATTTGTATGGCTATGAAGTAATACCTGAGGCTGGGTAATTTATAAAGAAAGGATATTTATTTGCCTTATGGCTCTGCAGGCTATACAAAAAGCATGACATCGGCATCTGCTTCTGGTGAGGGTCTTAGGAATCTTCCGCTGATGGCAGAAGATTTTCGTCACTCAGGTAATAAGTGTAGTCCCCAATATGTGGGTTTTCAGTCCTCACCCTCCATTCACCCTCAACCCCCAAGTAGGCCCCAGGGTCTTTCATTCCATTCTTTGTGTCCATATATACTCAATGCTTAGCTTCTGCTTATAAGTGAGAGGATGTGTTATTTGTTTTCTGTTAGTGCGTTAGTTTACTGAGAATGGCCTCCAGCTCCATCCATGTTGCTGTAAAAGATATTATCTCATTCTTACTTATGGCTACATAGTATTCCATGGCATATATGGACCACATTTTCTTTATTCAGTCTACCATTGATAAACATTTTCATTGATTCCATATTTTTGTTATAGTGAAAAGTGCTATGATGAACATATGTGTGCATGTGCCTTTAGAGTTAGAAAAATTAATATTCCTTTGTATATACATGCAATATTGGGATTGCTGGGTCAAATGGTAATTCTGTTTTAAGTAATTTGAGAAATTACCAAACTGCTTTCCACAATGGCTGACCTAATTCACATTCCCATGAGCCATACATAAGTATTCCAGTTTTTCCACAAACTCGCCAGCATCTGTTTTTTTTGTTGTTTTTGTTTTTAACTTTATTTTAACAATAGCCATTCTGACTGGTGTGTGATAATATCTCATTGTGGTTTTGATTTGCATTTCTCTTAATGATCAATGATGTGTAGCATTTTTATATGCTTTTTGGCCATGTGTATGCTTCCTTTGCAATGTCTTCATGTTCTTTGCCTGCTTTTTGATGGGGTCATTTGTTTTTGGCTTGTTGATTGGCTTAAGTTTCTTATAGATTCTAAATATGTGATCTTTGTGGAATGCATAGTTTGCAAATATTTTCTCCTCTTCTGTAGGTTGCCTGTTTAGTCTGTTGATAGTTTATTTGCCTATGCAGAAGCTCTTTAGTTCAATCAGGTCTCATTTGTCAATTCTGGGTTTTGTTTCAATTGATTTTGGCATCTTTGTCATGAAGATTTTGACAGGTCCTATGCACAGAATTGTATTTCCTAGGTTATCCTTCAGGGTTTGTATAGTTGTTGGTTTTGTATTTAAGTCTTTAATCCATCTTGAGTTAATTTTTGTATATGGTGTAAAGAGTTCCAGTTTCAATCTTCTGCATATGGCTAGCCAGTTATCCCAGCACCATTTACTGAATAGGCATTCCCTTTCTCATTGCTTGCTTTTGTCAATTTTGTCAAAGATCAGATGGTTGAAGGTGTATGGCATTATTTATGAGCTCTTTATTCTGTTACATTGGTTTATGTGTCTGCTTTTGTACCAGTACCATGCTATTTTGGTTACTGTGGTCTTGTGGTATAATTTGAAGTCAGGCAGTGTGATGCCTCCAGCTTTATTCTTTTTGCTTTGGCTTGCCTTGGGTATTCCAGATTTCTTCGGCTTCATTTGAACTTGAAAATAGGTTTTTCCAATTCTGTGAAGAATGTCATTGCTAATTTGATATAAATTGCATTGAATCTGTACATTGCTTTGGGCAGTATGGCCATTTTAATGATATTGAATATTTCTATTCACGAGCATGAAATGATTTA